>NC_085875.1:37666239-37703739 GCF_034702125.1 Engraulis encrasicolus
ATGTATCGCTAAATGTTCTGTGTAATGTCGAAGTAGTGTAGTAGTAGTAAAGTGATAGTAAAGTCCTCTCATTTGCTACGTGAGATATTTAATTCAGAATTAACTCACTTTTAATTGTGCTTTGAATCAGTTATGTAAACACTTCACAATTCGGAATTAAATGTAAGATCAAAATAAACTCGACGGAACTATTTAATTCTGAATGATTAATTCTGAATTAAAAACGTCATGTAAACATAGCCAATGGCATTATGAGGTTATGTCTATGCTATGTGGTAATGCATGGAATGTGTATGTTTCTTTTAGAATAATAATCACAATTTCCACTGAATGATCCCATATAGGTAGCCCATCTGGTATTGATCTAACTACAGGAAAACTCCCTTGGAAGTTAATGTTGTACATTGATAAAAGGATATTTATATCATTGGTTAACACAGACAGTGCAGTACACTGTAACAAATTACTGTAGTAACTACAGTTAAAAGGTACAGCCGCTTGTTGTTCTGTCATTTTACATGGAACAACTGTGTACCGCAATGCATTGTGGGATTGAAAATGAATTACAGTCAATTAATGCCTTATGAAAATTCAATTTACAGTAAGTATATGTTTTTTTTACATGTTACAGTTAAACTGTATATTTTTAGGCAGAATGACGGTTAGGATGTAGCTGGCGTACAGACCCTTGGCGGACCTTTCACATCAGAGTAAGTAGCCTGTCTATTTCATATTATTCCACATTGTTGTATGAATATTTCTGTGGTTATGAAACACGCGTGAATTTGAATGTCGAAGTAGGCTAATCACAATGCTTGCTGAACTTGAACTTGTAGGAATAGGCCGTGTTGTTGCTGAGGTCTGTCTACCCAAATAATTCAGGATATTTTCAAACCTGTTGCTGGCCCAAATGGAGTGTGTTAATTTACTAGGTGAAGTCTCAAAAAAAGTCGTATATTTTATCGCCTTGTGCCCTTGTTATTCGTTTGAAATGATATTTAATTTAAAACGCTTTCACTGTGGCGTGTTGCACGTCCGTACTGTTTGGATGTTTCCTCGTTCCGTAGCTCTAGAGCAAGAATCTCTCGTGCCGTTTCATATCTGGCACTCTGTGTGTTATTTCATATTTTACTAAATATCAGTAGATGTTCTGTGTTTCCGAACGAGGGTTTGGATATACATATATATTTGTTGTACTTCATGCGTTGAATTAGTAATGAATGCAACACAAAAAATGTTCAAGATGAGATACAGCGAGATGCTATTTGGGCGCCAGCCTTGTCAGGTAAAAATTGACCTTCCGTTACTACATTATCTTCTCATGTTAGAGACCTCCATGCAGTCGCAATGTGGAAGCCGGCCTGAGGTCTCTTTTTTTGTTTCATGAATGTGAACTCCAGCAAACCCTTACGGAAGGAAAATATACTGCAATATACTACAATTTATACTGCAATACATTAGAAAATATATCACAATATATCACAAACACGCTCATATATTTGAAAATATATAGCAATATATTATTGAACAACATATTACTATATATTGATCCATATATTTTAAAATATATGGCTGGCAAAACAAAACTGTATTCCACTATTCAGTCTGTATTTCTTGATGTTTTTAGTTCAGCAAGCACATTTTGCACGACATTGGACATTTACTCGACATTATAAAGTCATTTTAGGTGGACCATATATGGCCATATATAATAATATATTGATCAATATACAGGAGTCTCTGATTGAATCATCTCAGCTCTCATATCACGTATGACGCGCCTACGTCACGTCGTCACAACCTGAAGCTAAAGTGGCGAGAGAGCCGTCTCGGCTCGAGCGCGGTCCGGATTTTAGCTCCACACTCCACTGTCGCCAGCCAGACTCCCCACCACAGTGACACAAACCAACCAGCCGCCTCGAGGTAAGTTATAAAGAGAAGTTTGTTAATTTGTTAACATAAATACACAAGCATATAGTCTGAAACGTCTACAGTGGTTGATGTGCAAAGTTTAGCCAAGTGGTTATCGAAGTTGGATGTTTGTTCATTTTTTCCCCCCAAGGACTAGAAATACGTTATTTTTTGAATTTCCCGCGCTACCAAGCTATTGTAAGCTTACTACTAGCGATATTTGCGTTGTCGAAATGGTGTGTAGTTCTCATTGACAGTAGGTCTGGTTCTACACATCTTGAAAACGTAAACGTAATACTTGGGTCGATATTATATGGTTGTAGTGGTCAATTTCAGGTGAGCCCACTTTATTTGGCTTGTCAGAGAACGTTAGCAACATCTATCTGGCTAGCTATTACTACTGCTGAGCCCCAACGTCAGCCTAGAAAGCCAGGCCTCAGTTAATTAGCCGCCTAGCTTACTCGGCTAACGCAAGGGAATCAAAGCAGAAGTGAAGTGCGACAAGATCTAAATGCACATCGCTAACTTGCTTAAAAAATGGGCACTACAGTATAGTAAAACGAGGCAATGTCCTGCATTATTTTTGGTAAAGCATAGCTGTTGCTGCTTCGGTTTCCCCATTGTGGTAACATTAATAGGTTTTTTTGAGTAACTTGCTCACGAACTAACTGCACTGTCCCGTTCTTGTAGAGCTATTGTTAGAGGTTAACGAAGCCTTGTCGTCAAATTGGTGAATTTCAAAACGGTAGCCTACACGTCGTTGTCTTCGGCTACTCTGTGATAGTTCGGAGTTTGCTTTGCTCACAGCAATTGCATTCATTGAGTCATGTTGGTGTTCATGTTTACTCTTAAACGAATGCGCGAGTCATTCTTGTTCATCGGAATTCATTCTCGCCAGTTACATGCATGAGTTTAAGTCTTCCTTCGCTTCATCATCTTCATAAAAGAGTGCCTTCGTGCCAAGAACAGACGTGCAACTGTTAACGATGCTGGCTGCTGCGATTTCAATGTCTTATCTTCCCTGTTGTCGGGAGGAGACACAGAGTGCCACTACGACGCTCTGCCACTGCGAGCTAGAATGCTGTAGTTCCACCAGTCTACCGAACTCTCCCCCCCCCCCCCCCCCAGATTTAGCTCACAATTCTGACAATGATATAGAAGTGATGAGCTTGGTGGGTATCCTTGTGCCTATTTAAGGTTAAGTGTGTGAGTGAATGTTAATTTTCTGTTGCTCTTTTAACTTTTTTTTGCAGAGGTTGCTGAAGAGGTATGCAGCGATGGTCTGGAGGAAAAAATAGTCACATGGACTGGTGTGCATTCCAGTACTTGAAATGGTAAGCAATACTGTGCCTTTACTATGCTCACTCACTGGTGATCATGCACTAAATTGGGAATACATCTATCTGAACTTTGGGAGGAGGTTCAGACTCCCTTGGTGCAAATATAATCTCATTCAATCAAGCTACTGAATAAACCGGGAATAAGAGAGATTGAGTGGGACAAAATGGACCTCTGCAGCTAGTGTTGGTACTGCTGGTGGGGATGGAAGCTAGGGTAAAAGTTGGGAGGGGGTTCTGTTTCACTCAAGAAAGGCTGCCAGACGGCTAGCCCAAGGGGCTGGAATATAATCCGCGCATGCGCGAGTTCTGAGGTACACTTATATCAAAACTTCATCACGTGAGTATGCCGCGCTACTGTACACAGTATATAAGTCCCAGCGCGGCATACTTCGTCCTCTTTAATCCCTCACGCGATCTGATAAGGTACGAATTGATACTGGTAACGAGGTGCCTACTGGCAGTTAGCTGTCCGAGAGCTGGTGACTATTGTTGCCCCTCTCCAGGCTATCGTTATCAGGCTATTATCCCCACCTTATTAAGGTGTGCTATCGCCGCTTATAGTAACGGTGGCTTCTCCCTGTAGCTTGTGCTTTCGCATGTGAAGCTACTCTCGTGGAATCCCCGAGGCGCATATCCACCTGGAATTCAACTTGAGGTAAGTAATCTGTTGTTGTGGTTTGCTCTAGGGAGGAAAGAGATTACAGAGACATCTCTCTAGCTATATCTCTAATGTTGCTACGGGCACCTTTCGGCGCCGTTCAGTAGCTCACTGTGATTCTGCCGCCACTCTCCCTCTTCTATCGAGTTGCTTGCGTGCATGAACTCTCCTGCAGGACGGCCGCGACTCTTCCTCTGTCGAGGAAGTTACTCGCTGGGCTCGTTGGTTCCGCAGTGGAATAATTATCCTGTGTAACAAACTGCCGCCACTCTCCCTCTATCGAGTTGCTTGCGTGCATGTTATACTCCAGCTGCCTCATCTGACGTGATCTCGTGCTGCGCAACTCTCGGCACCGACAATCTCATTCTCGGTACCGGTGAGAGATCAACGCTGGTACCAGAATTCCACTTGAAATTCAACTTGAAATTCAACTTGAGGTAAGTAATCTGTTGTTGTGGTTTGCTCTAGGGAGGAAAGAGATTACAGAGACATCTCTCTAGCTAATCAACGCTGCCTGCCGCCGCTCTCCCTCTGTCGAAGGAGTTGCTTGCGAGCATGTTATAGGCTACTCCAGCAGCCTCACATGACGTGATCTCGTGCTGCGCAACTCTTGGTACCTCATTCTCGGTACCGATGAGTGATCAACGCTGGTACCAGGGTCGGTACCTAGGGTGATTAGTGCTGCTACTGGAGTGTGAGACACTTAGTGCCCACCATCTCTTGCACCTCTGCTGGAACCATATCTGGTACCAGGCAGTAACAGTGCTATCAGGTTCATGCCTAAAGTCAAGGTGTGACTGAAATAATAATGATACTTAATGATGAAGTAATAATAATATTAATAATAACATTTATATATTTTAATATAGGTTAAAAAAAAAAAAAAAAAAAAAACGATGCCTGGATTCCAGAACTGTTTTAATTGCAACAGTAGAATGCCAGTGAAAGATGGACATACACTGTGTGTGACATGTCTGAGCCCTGATCATGCACTAGCTTTAAGGGCAGGGAGAGCGGTCTCCCCTTCTCATCACATACTCTACTGAGTAAGGTGAATAGGGCTACATGAGATAATACACCATCCTCCCAGGCGTCCACGGACTCAGGTTCAATACCAGCTACTCAACCCTCTCCTCAGCAACTGTCTGAGACCTATGATGTTCTAGCAATAAAATGGCGTCTCTGGTGAAGGGGAATTTGTCCTTGGCATCCGGTCAACAGTGGTTGATGCACCAGCTGGCTGAGCGCCATACAGCGCCACTAGGGCCTGGGCACCAGGCAGCCCCATTAGGGCCCGAGCACCAGGCTGCGCCATCAGGCACAGAGCGCCAGATGGCCCCTTCAGTGCAGCCTGCAAGGGTGTCACCACAGCAGCTGTCCCCACAAGGTGCTGATAATAGTGTGGAGCTGCTATGAGTGCAAGCATCCGATAACCTTGATGCTGGATACATAGATGGCTTAACATC
Source organism: Engraulis encrasicolus (assembly GCF_034702125.1). NCBI lineage: Eukaryota > Metazoa > Chordata > Actinopteri > Clupeiformes > Engraulidae > Engraulis > Engraulis encrasicolus. Next base: position 37,671,615 of record NC_085875.1, read on the forward strand.
TCCCCATCATTCTGATTTGAGCTCAGACCTCTTCCCCGGACTTTGTCAGGGAAATGACGACTGTGTGGGAGCAACCAGAGGCGGCTACCCCTATGCGACAGTGGGCACAGTTTGCCAACATCCACGGAGCAGATAACGTTGGTTTTTGGCAACTATTTTGCGATGGATGACTATTGCTGCTCTCGTCCTCCCTCCTACAGCTCTTGTGGGGAAGGTGGCCCTGCCGCACGTTTTCTCCCACACTCAATTGGAGGTGTGGGAAATGTGTTCTCCCAGTTCTTGGGTTGTTTCAACGGTAAGGTTTGGTTACCGGCTACAGTTCAGGCGCCGCCCACCCATGTTCAAGGGTGTTCTTGTTTCTCATCAGCCAGACCCAGAGCGGCAGCTGGCCTTACAGAGGAGATAAATACTCTGTTAAGGAAAGGAGCAATAAGGGAGTTAAGTCGCAACGAACGGCGGAGTGGCTTTTATTTGAGCTACTTCCTAGTTCCGAAACTAGATGGTGGATTCCGTGCAATACTGGACCTAAGGCCACTAAACCAGTATTTACGCCCGTTGCATTTCAAATGCTGTCACTGACCCAAATCTGTCAATCGATTCAGTGCGGGGATTGGTTCACGAGTATAGGCTTCAGAGGTGCCTATTTCCACATTGCAGTCCACCCTGCTCATCGCCAGTTTCTCCGATTGCGTTGGAGGACAGAACTTTCGAGTTCAACGTCCTTCCCTTCGGCCTATCCCATTCACAAAATACATGGACACAGCCTTGAGCCCGCTGTGTCAGAGGGGCGTCAGAGTCAATTATCTATCTCAATTACGACTGGTTAAAATGTTCCCAGTAGAGTCAGCAGGCAGGGCAGGACACAGCAATGGTAATGGAATACTTACAAATGTTGGGCCTGTCTCTCAATTCAGACAAGAGCCAACTGCCTCCCTCACAACAAATCACCTTCCTTGGAGTGAAACTGGACTCTGACGATGGTGGCATGTCTCTCGGATCAGGAGGTTATTGCCCTGAAACAATGCCGGTCACAGTTCATGGGACGGAGGAATGTGCATGCTCACCAGTGTCAGAGGCTGCTGGGCCTCATGGCTGCTGCATCCTAGGTGGTACGCCTTGGCCTTCTAGATATGGGTCCAGTGCAAAGTGGTACCTGCCCAAGTACACCCAGTACTGGACAGGGGAAAATCTGTCCCTCTGCCACCTGTGTGCCTATGAGCCCTCCAATAGTGGGCCATACCCCAGAATTTGTGCAGAGGTGTACGACTAGGCAGAATCTACCAGCGCAAAGTTCTGACCACAGACGCATCGCTGTCAGGCTGGAGGGCAGTCTTGAATGATGTAGGAGCCAGAGGAGTGTTGGAAAACTGTCCACATAAATATTCTCGAGTTGAGACTGATATATCTTGCCCTCCGGCACTTTTTGCCAGTACTCCAGAACAAGAGTGTCTTAATTCAAACAGATAACATGTCAGCCATAGCATATGTGACCGCCAGGGAGGCCTGAGGTCCCAGGCGTTACGCAACATGGCCCGGGAACTCCTCCTCTAAGCAGGCACTCGACTCCACTCGATCAGAGCAGTGCACCTGCCGGGCACTCTGAACACAGCAGCATACCTGCTGTCAAGGGGTAAGCCACACCCAAGTGAATGGCGATTGCACCCGGAAACAATGCATCTGATCTGGGTTCATTTTGGGAAGGCACACAGCAATCTTTTCGCCTCAAGGGAGTCGACCCACTGTCCACTCTGGTTTTCCTTAAACCAAGACGACGCACCACTGGGGGTGGACGATCTTCCCCCCTCTCTCCATGATTCCTGGAGAAGACCAGGAAGGAGAACCTGAGAGTTGTCTTAATGGCTCCATTTCGCCCCCATGTGCCATGGTTTGCAGAGATTCAGACCCTCCTCTCGAGCACCCCATGGCAACTCCCATTGCGCAAGGGGAGAGTTGTGGCACCTGACACCAGCCGCCCTAAATTTGTGGGTCTGGCCGTTAGAAGGGACACCCTCCTCGCTCGGGGGTTGTTATTCTCAGTTACAAGAACCTTGCAGTGTGCTAGGGCCCCATCGACAAGAGCTGTGTACTCTTAAAGATGGGCAGCCTTCAAAGCATGGTGCGAACAGTGGCATGAGTGCCCCCGGTCCTGCCCTCTAGCTTCAGTCCTGGAATTCTTGCAAAAGAAACTTGGTGAAGGCAAGTCCCCTTCAAAGCTAAAGGTTTTTCTCTCTGCAATATCCGCCTGCCATAAGCGAGTAAATGGCAAAACGCTCGGAGCTAATCCTCTGTCTATCCAATTCATGAGAGGAGCTCAAAGACTGCGCCCAAGGAGGCTTCAATCTGTGCCGCCATGGCAGTTCCACATTGTCCTCAGTGCTCTGGCGAAGCCCCCATTCGAGCCTGTTGGGAGTATCAACCTAAAATGGCTGTCTCAGAAGGCGATTTTTCTTCTCGCCATCACCTCAGCGAAGCGTATTGGAGAGCTACATGCGCTGTCCACTCATCCTGACTGCTTCCATGTTCAGCCAGAAGGCACCGGTGTGGTCCTACGCCCTAATACAGACTTTATGCCGAAGATTCTTTCAACACAGAATCTCAACCAGGCGATTGTGTTGGACTCCTACCGCCCTCCTAACTCTGAGCCACCTCATGGTCGCTCCTGAAGGGAGTCCTTTTACAAGAGGTTGCCCGGTGGCCTGCTGGGCTTCACCGTCGATCTTCACAAGGTTCTATAACCTCAACATGTTATCTCCCACATCCTTTGGGAATTCGGTTCTAAGCTTGTGACAGATGGTCACATATTCGACTGTGTTTAACTTGAGTTCTGTTAACCAGTCACTCTAGCCCTGTTGGCATGTGGACATTCAATAAGGGTCTTTGACTCTTGCATTGTCCAGTGTCTATTCAATTGTCGTATGGTTGTCCGCCGCGACGTTTGGGCATACATATTCCAGCCCCTTGGGCTAGCCGTCTGGCAGCCTTTCTTGAGTGAAACAGAACGTTGGGTTACGGATGTAACCTTGGTTCTGTGAAGGAAAGAAAGGCTGCCAGACTTCGTCGTCGCTCTGGACTTCGCGTTCAGGATTTTTATGAGGACGAAGTATGCCGCGCTGGGACTTATATACTGTGTACAGTAGCGCGGCATACTCACGTGATGAAGTTTTGATATAAGTGTACCTCAGAACTCGCGCATGCGCGGATTATATTCCAGCCCCTTGGGCTAGCCGTCTGGCAGCCTTTCTTTCCTTCACAGAACCAAGGTTACATTCGTAACCCAACGATATGTAGACATGAATGTATCCCTGTTTTTATTATTTTTATGTTAATTATGGAATGGATGTAACCTAGTTATTTATTGCAGGGTGAAGGTGTGGTTGGTTGTAGGACGGTGTGTGTGTGTGTGTGTGTGTGTGGGGGGGGGGGTACTGAGCTGTGTGGGTGTGCGGTGTCGGGGGGGGGGGGGGGGTCTGGACTGGATGGGTCAGGGGCAGTGGGTTAGGACATCCAGATTTAGAGTTTACTTGAGCTACATTATTAACTGCACATTGAATGTGTGAGACTTGCTGATGTAACATGTTACATTCAAGGGTTCATTGGGCTAAATGTGGTTAAAATCATTGACCTGGGTTTACAAAGCTGGGCAATGTTGGGCACTTGTTTCAGACTATTGAAAGGAAGGAGTATGAGAATGTAACACAATGCTTAACATGAAAAATAAAACCCTTCATGAACCAACGGTGTATTTGGCCCCAAACTAGTGGCATACCCTTCAAGTTTCAATGGGTTAGAGAGTTAACATTCTTTTTACTTTACTTTTGCAGATGCTGTTGCTCAGGCACATCCAGGTGCGAGGATGGGGGAGATCCGGATGTCGCTAAATAAAAGAATCCATAAAAGAATTCACCAAGAGAAAAAGAAGTCCATGGACAGGCCTATGAGCCCTCTTGTTGACCTTGAGTGACTGAGGCTGCGGGCGGTCTGCCCCTGAATTCACCTTCACTTTCTTTTCTTTTTAAAAAAAATATATCTGAAGGTGTGTGTGTGTGCGCGCGCGCGTGTGTGTGTGTGGGCGCGGGCACGCGTATGTGTTTGTGTGTGTGCGCGTGTGTGTGCACGCGTGCATGTGTGCCAGTGCTTTATGTGAGGTGTTTCGCTTACCGGCCACAGCCACAGTTTTTGTTTTGTTTTCTTTTGTTTTATTTGGGTTTTTTTGGGGTTTTTTTTTTTGGTTTTTTTTTTTTTTTAGAATATTTCTGCTTTTTCATTAAGTACAAGTTACTGGCCAAAGTGGGAGACTGAAATTGTTACTGGCCACAGGCAAGTTTCACCAGCATTTGGCCTGTTGGCCGGTGTCGTTGTCAAGTCGTTTCCCTGCCTGTCTGCCCCTCTGTCTCTGCATGTGGGAGCGGTGGTGTTAAAGGGTCGGTTGGTTTCATGTTTTTAATAAACCAATGTCAACAGTTGAATGAATTGAATTGATGTTTGGTCATTGTTGTAATTACATTACTTCATAAATGCCTTGTATAAAGTACGTTACAGTATATTGTATGGGGCGGGTTTCGAAAATGTAATAGTTTTGGCGATTTCACTAAATGAAAGTTTCAACTAAATGAAACTACACGACACAATTTGAAACCATGCTTTTCGGATTTGGGTGAACAGACGATTATTTTTCGAAAGCCGTACTCCATGTGGCGTTTCTAAAATGGCGAATGCTATCTGGGTGAAGCTAATGGTGGATGCAACCTAGGCAAGCTTGCAGCCCCTATCAACGTCGCGGGTGTAGCTGTCCGAATCATTCGTAGTTATTTTTATTCATCAAATTCTAGGTATTTATTGTGACTGGGAAAATTTTACTCAGCATACATGAAAAGGGGGATCTTCTCCATGGTTAGTCATCAGTATTCTCTCTCTGTGTCTGTCTCTTTCAGGGAGTTTTGCATTCGTCCGGTGGGTGGGAGGACGGGTACACCGGAAAAATCGACAGGGTCCATCACTCAGCAGCGCTCCAACAACCGGAGGCGTCCAGGGTCCATCACTCAGCAGCACTCCAACAACCGGAGGCGTCTAGGGTCCATCACTCAGCAGCACTCCAACAACCGGAGGCGTCCAGGGTCAATCACTTAGCAGCACTCCAACAACCGGAGGCGTCCAGGGTCCATCACTCAGTAGCACTCCAACAACCGGAGACGTCCACGTCCAGGTTCCATCACTCAGCAGCACTCCAACAACCGGAGGCGTCCAGGGTCCATCACGCCACTCGCCCGGAAGCGAAGGCCTTACACCGGGAAGTTGCTGGTCACCTTGTTCTGACTGTAAGGAGGAGGTGGAGGAACTGCTCCGCGAGAGAAAAAAGATTCACGATGTTGTCTCAAGAATAGGTAAGTATTTTCTCATTGTGTTGCTATTTTTATGATCTTTGTTTGTTTATGAAAACCTACGGGATATCCTGTTTTAATGTGTTACATCCATTTTAAAGAGCAGCTACGTCTTTTCTATTTTGTCTCCAATGTGTCAGATCCAGACCAACTTAAACAGCTCCAGGCCCTCTGTTAGCTGCTGGCTAAGAATGTGGACGGCGCACCCACCACCGTGGGACAGCAGGAGCTCTTCCCAGGATGTGGGGTCCAGATTTCATCCTACCAGCTGGCTGCCATCACCCACGCGGCCAAGCCGAACTGCATGCGCCTCTTCCATGGCCTCTTTGACCATTTCTTCTCAGTCGCTGACTGTCGTAATGCTGTCCCATTTGGCCGTCCTGGAGGCTCTCAGGGGAAGAAAGTCCTTGACCGGACCAAGGTGGACGCAATACGAAGTAAGTTTAATTTAATTTACACTGACTTGGGAAGCCATTCATGACATCCCTGTGCAATTAACACAAGTAAGTTTCCTTTAGCATTCATTAGGGATAGAGTAGAGTAGAGTAGAGTATCGTTTATTGATCCCAGGGGGAAATTAAGGTGTCAAGTAGCATACACACATAAATAAAGACATAAAGACATTGTCCACAAGACATAACACACATATTTACACATAAAATAAAATAATCATATATAGCTCGCTGTTGCATACTTATTGCCAAGGCATCTCTCTCTCTCTCACACACACACACACACACACACACACACATACACACACACACACACACACACACCAAAAATATAAAGTGTAAAGTGTCCAGTGTTCACATGTGCCTTAGCTAAGTGGCACATAGTAGCCAAGACAAGGTGGCCATAAAGTGTCCAGGAGTGTCCATAGTCTCTTTCCTAGAACAATGTCCATTGTATTCCTTAGAAAAAGAGATGGGGGGTTAAACACAAGTCACCCCCTGTGTCACTCCACACACACACACCCACACCCACACCCACACACACACACACACACACACACACACACACACCAAAAATAAAGTGTACATAGTCCAGGAGTATCAGTAGTCAGGGGGGTTACACACATCGCAGACTGAGTATCTACCCACACACACACACACACACACACACACACACACACACACACACACACACACACACACACACACACACACTCAGCTGTGCATTCCGCTGAAAAGGAGTCGAAGGGTAGAGAGTCCAGGTAAAAAGAGTATGCAGGAGTGGGATCTGTTTATGCAGTCCAGTCCCCTATGATGATCTCTCTTTGTGTGTCCTTGTGTGCAATGTTGAAAAGCTGAATGGCCCTGGGTACAAAGGACTTCCGCAGCCTGTCTGTCTTGCAGGAGATGGCGCGCAGTCTGTAGCTGAACAGGCTTCTCTGGTTGTTGAGGACTGGGTACAGTGGGTGCTTGTCGTTGTCCAAAATAGAGTCCAATCTGCCAAGTGTCCTCTTGTCGGCTGTGGTTGTGAGGGCGTCCAGTTCTGTGCCTACAACAGACCCTGCTTTCCTCACCAGCCTGTCGAGCCGTCCAGCATCTCTTTTCCTAATGCTGCCACCCCAGCATGCCACAGCATAGGAGAGCACACTGGCCATGGCAGACTGGTAGAACATCTGCAGGAGTCTGTTGCAGACATTGAAAGATCTCAGCTTTCTCAGAAAGTAGAGTCTGCTCTGGCCTTTCTTGTACAGTGCATGTGAGTTGGCAGACCAGTCCAGTTTAGAGTCCAGGTGAACACCCAGGTACTTGTATGTGGAGACTGTCTCCACAGTCTCCCCCTCGATAGAGACAGGCACCAGGGGTGGGGTGGTTCGCCTGAAGTCAATCACCATTTCTTTGGTTTTGGTGGTGTTCAGCCGCAGCTGGTTGGTTCTGCACCATTTGACAAAGTTCTCCACCAGTCCCCTGTACTCCCCCTCCTGCCCATCTTTGATGCATCCAACAATGGCCGTGTCATCCGAGAACTTTTGCATGTGGCAGGTCTTCGTGTTGTAGTTGAAGTCAGTGGTGTACAGGGTGAACAGCATGTCTCCTCCTCCCCCCCCAAAGTTCTAGACAATAACATGAGTCCTTGTTGGAACTTCTGAGGTGATATGAAAAGTTAATTTACAAAACAGTGCATCTCCATTTTTTAGATTGTTGGACATTTGACAATTGACATTTTGTAATGTTCAAGATGCACTGTGTAAGATTGTGGGCAGAGTGGGTATTGCAACTATGCTGCTTATTGAAATGGCTGCCTATTGCCAGATTTGATCTTTTCATGAATATTAATAAATAATAAACCAATATTTACTAGTATGACCAAAGTGCAGTAAGTTTTGCAGCTAAAAAAACCTGTTTCTGGAAATTCAAAATGGCAGACCATGGAGAAGATTATTAGAATTTAATAATCGTGGTAAGTATTTGTTAAAAAGGTATTTGTGAATGGACAGTATGAATTCTGGAAATTGACTACTGATAATATGAGTAAATAAAGAGTAAATGGGGAAATCACTTGTATATGATTGTGAATTGTGTATTTTCAACAATGTGCTCTCTTTTTGAAACCAGGGTAGCGGGCATATGCCTATCAAATGTATGAATTAATGGTGTGGCTGTCCTTTAAACGTGAAATGAACAATGGTGGTGTGTTTCTACCAAATACTAATTACGGTACAAATAATGTTCTTGTCTTCCAGCGTATGTCCTGAGATGTGCCACGCTGCCTGGTTGGGAACCAGTGGAGGAGTCAAAATTGAAAAAGGCGTTTGTTAACAAATGTAGGGCCAGAGCAGGTGCTCCTACTATGCAGTAGCCTGGCCACAAACTCCTAAATGTTTCTTACAAAGTCTTTGGGTGCGAGCAAACAGCAAAGTTCATGTTAAGCAAAAAAAAAAAAAAGCTGCACTCCCGGATGAAGTTTTTGCAGTTTTAATACTGGGTTAGCATGGCAGACAGACGTTTCTGCCTAACAGGGTTAAGTACAATGCTGGTTCCCCCCCACCACCAACATGTAATATGGTAGTGTGGTACTTTTTTAAGTACATTTAAAAGTATCACTGGTACACATTGCTTTCTATTAATATTACATGTTGCTTTCTGTTAATATTGCACTGTTAAAAAGTACATTGTTGGCTTAGGTCACTTCTCTGAGGTAGTGTTTGAAGCTCCTGTGCAGCTGAGCAATCTGAAATCGGGAGATCCTGTTTTGGCTAAATGGACGGATGGCAAATTCTATAAAGCCATGGTAGAGTACATGTCACTTGAGCGTCTATGTCCAAGGTCCATCACTCAGTAGCACTCTAGTCTATTACACAGACCTAACTCAGAGACAGCAACCTGTGTTACCAGTGATACTTTTAAAATGTACTTTGTGAAATCACACTATGATAACATTTTGGTTAAGTATAATGCCCTTTCAAAAAGTACAATGCTGGTTCCCCCTCTTGGTGATTTGCTGAAATTGTTGAAGTTGCTTTGTCCTGACAGTCTGAACACTGACTGCTTAAACAGTATACAAAAGTTTAAAAACTTTTTTTTTCTCCCAATCTGCAACGTCTCCCATTTCAGTACATAAATACTGCAATAATTGTTTTGGGTCGTTAGACAGTGGAATGACAGTGGAATGACGGATGAATGTGGCGCTTGTGGTACCAGTCAATCTGCAGGATTGTCTTCCGAACCCTTTGTTTGTAAGGTGCTCACCATTGCTGGAACATGCGACTTACCTGCTAAGGCATTAGTCCTCAATTCAGTGCAGTACAATGGGAAATTTGGATGCCATAAATGTGAGCAGCCAGGGCAGACTGTGAGAACGGGGGTAAGGGGTCATGTCCATGCATTTCCATACCAACATGGGGATCCAAAAGGGCAACTACGTACAAATGAAAAGTTTGCTCTTGATATGAAAATTGCAAGTGAGACTAAAACAACGGTTAAAGGTGTGAAGGGTCCCTGTTGGCTTAATAAACTTAAATGTTATGACCTTATCAAAGGCACTGCCGGTTGAAAGTACAGGAGAAGGGTAAAACCCAATCATTTAACTGAAGGAGTGGTGTAATATGAGCTTATTTACAAAAATGGGACAGTATCACCTAAAGTATATGAAGGCTTTCGTTGCAAAACGACATGTCCACCATTTTGGACTTATGCATTTTATTATTGTAAATGACTAGGTGATGAGATGATAGGACTTCCGAACATTCAAATAGTTCAAGATCATACTTTTTAAACCAATATAAAATGCATTTTGCAATGCAATGCAAAGGAATGCCCAATACAAAATGTCAAATTCCCAACATTCTACAAAATGGAGATACACCGTTTTGCAAATAAACCCTTCATATATACACATGTGTAGGGAAGCTTTTTTGTTCGGTCGGCTTTGATTGTGCTTGTGGCCACCAACATTTTTTATGTTTTATATTTGATGAAAATAAAAAAAATCTAATTTCTTGAAAATGGCTCAGATATCGCTCATTTACAGATACAGTAAGACAATAAAAGAGAAACACTTAAGACATGAAAGAGAGAATAGTGAGCTCTCTTTGAGGGCTCATACTTCTTGTCTCATAAAAGTCTCAGATTTATCTTAATTAATTCTCTCTTCATTCTCCTGGAAAATAGCCAAGACAAATTTGAGATCAGGGAGATACAATTGAGCTCTCCCCTGTTTCTCCTTGTTCTCAAATATTGCTCTAGTGGTTGTCTCAATTTAACCTCATATTTGTCTTAGTTATAGCCTACCCTTTCTCTTCTCATCTTAAACCTTGCTCCTAAGGGACCCTTAGGAGCAATGATCCAGAAGCAATTGATCACAGAATGATATGAAAATGAGAAGCTGAAATATGTCTCGGGAGACGAGATTGAACAGTAAATGAGCAACAAATTTTAGCTATGGGATACTCCATGTAGCATACGTAAAATGGCGCCCCCCCCCCCCCCCCCAACGCAGCAGGTGGCAAATATAGCCTGACCATGTGAATTCATAACCACCATGCATAATGTATAACCTAATGCTTATAAAACAACCCGGGTTCTTCTTCAAGCCCTCAGAATCCCGCGTTAGTAGCTTTTCCGGAAGTACGTCACTCATATTAAGTAAAGTAAAAATGTACACGCAAGTAAAAATGTACACGCAAGCAGTGCACCGATTTCCTAAATAACTATGTAATTTACCCTTTTTAGAATCAATTTACATTTTAGTTAAGTGCATATATTTTAAATTTATTTCAAATTTGAGTAGTGTTTCCATGCAGTCCGCCGCGCATGCTCATTGGAGGCGAGGTGACTTTTATTCAAAGTACATAGCCTACATTTTCATTTTCCAAAAGATGAGGTTTGTGCACATCACATGTTAAGTTAAAGTTGTTGTTGGCTAAAAATTGAAAAGTGATTCTAGGCTGTATGCTAAAATATGTATCATATTGAGACATATTTGAGAGCTTGTGCTATTCTCATTTTTATATTTGCTGATGTTTTTTTTCAGTTAAACTAATTTGAGACGTCAAATAGCTTTAAGAGACATAACTGAGAGATCTTGCTAGTGAGGATATATGATTGAGACATATTTGAGAGCAGCAAACATGTCTCATTTTTGTCTTAGCTGAGATCTGGAAAGGAGACCAATATGAGAAAGTGTTCAGAACTGGTAGAATGCTCATGCAATGCTCACGCAATGCTCATTATGAGACTTATTTCTCAGGAGAGACATTTGAGAATAATGAGAAAAGCACTTTGGTCTTAATAAATGCTCATTTATGTCTAGGAGACATATATGTGACATAAACGAGATCTCTTTTTCAATTTTGCTTTGCTATGGGTAGTGTAATGCAATACATAAGTCAATATATGATTTAATTAATAAGCCATATACTATGGGATATAATCCAATATATGCAACAGTATACTTTACAGTATAATGCAATACATAAATCAATATATGATTCATCAATAAGCCATATATTATGGGATATAATTCAATATATGCAGTAATATACTGTACAGTATAATGCAATACATTAATCAGTATATGATTCATCAATAAGCCATATATTATGGGGTATAATTCCATATATGCAGTAATATACTGTACAGTATAATGCAATACATAAATCAATATATGATTCATCAATAAGCCATATACTATGGGGTATAATTCAATATATGCAACAATATATTGTACAGTATAATACAATACATAAATCAATATATGATTTATCAATAAGTCATATACTATATGGGATATAATTCCATATATCCAACAATATATTTCACAGTATAATGCAATACATAAGTCAATATACGAAAACGGCAATAATGTCTATATTCTCGTATACCGCAAAATATATCACTTTATATTGTGCAATATACTGCTGTACAATATAAAATGATATATTGGCAAACAATATATTGTAGTATATTATAATATATTTTAATTTCATATATTCAAAAATATATTTTACTTCCGTAAGGGACGGAATCCATGGTGAGGCGGTTTGAATTGACGGTCCGGTCGTCGTAACAGTACTAGCTAGGTCGCCTACTCTTGAATGCACTTTATGCTATGACACCATGCTAATATGCCACGTTAGCTTACGTTATAAACTGAGGCATTAATTTGAACTCGGTCTGCATTTACAGGAAAAATGAACGGGGGAAATCGGCACAGCACGACCTACCAAACCAGCATTTTGGTGAGAGAACACGTTTAATCTGAGTGCAATGATCTGTATGTGACTACATATGATATGATATATTTTTCACTTCAAATGTATGGGATGTGGGGAAAGTCGACTGGATGGAGTTAGTCAGTGAATGCCACGTGTATTCAAAGATCAGTTGCGATGCGAGATGTTGTGCACTAGCCTACTGTACGTCTTGCCAACTTCGTAGAGCCTGCCTTTGCCTGAGAGATCCACCTTCTTTGCCTGAGACCTAGGCAGTCACACAGGTGTTCCAAGACCATCAAATCAAGTCAGTGGGATATAACTTCGTTCCATGCTACTTTATAACACCCACTCTAGCAGCAACCCGACCGGTTCTTCCTTATCGTTCTACAATCTACATTATGAAAGCCATAACCGCGAGTACTCACTGCCGATGCAACGCGCATATCGCAACGCGAGGGTAGGCTGACTTTTTGTCCAGTTAAGAGAGTCCAATAGCGCTGTGCCACCTTGGGTCAATGTGAAAACAGACATGATTTTTGCAACAGAATGCACCAGTAAAGCAGGAATTATGTTACTTAGGTTGGTTTACTGCTAAATGCAAGCTGTTTCCTCACGCTGTGACTCACAGAGCAGTAATTTCGACTACACGGTGGCATTTGTAACAGAATAGCCTTAACACAAGAGCAGGAATTGTCTGCTAAGAATTGCTAAATCCAAATATTGAAGTGTTTCCTCCAAATGCTGTGATGTTGTAGCTTGCTAAAAGTATTAGTAAAATGTGCAGGTCCATAAAGGTGTACAAAGTAGCCTATGGGTCATCATGAGCTACCAATTTGGCAAAACTCAGATGCACAAGGTGTAGCAGGTCTTTTCAAGACATTGAAATTATGTTCACTTACTGTTTCACATGGATTGATTGATATATTTATTAGGGCTGTGGGGGTTAAGCACTGATAACATTTTATATATAGGCCACTTTATATTTGCTGTATTTAGAAAGAACAAACTACACATTGGTTGCATGATATTATAATGGCCATATTCGCAATGTTTAGGTTAATAGGCCTACCTGTTATTATCCATGCTTTGTGGCATATAAGGCCCTAGATTTATGGGGATACATCATGAAAAAATAAAAAATAAAGTATACACAGCAGGGCTTTTTCTAGGATTTTTTGGCATGAGGGAGCATCATGGCAGGCTAGGGGGGGTGAAGGGGGTGTTCCCCCCCGTGAATGAGAAATTTACTAGGGGCGCTCAAATATATATATATATAAATAAAAGTATGAGGGTGCACCCACGGAGGTATGAGGGTGGAGCACCCCTATTTCCCCGTTCAGAAAAAGCTCTGCACAGTAGGATATAAGAGGTAAGCCCAAATGTGTCTGTGTGGTGGTGGGTTGGTGGGGGGCGTGCACGCCAGGGTCTGTCCCACATTGTCCCTCAGAAGCATACTCCTTGTCTCCCCTTGGACTTATTAGAAGATGGTCACCCAACCTGAGTGCAATTACACAATTTCCATGGTCAATTGTAAAAGCTTACCTGGTACAGGTATTTGTTGTTGTGAGTTTATTTGGGGTGTTCCTTTGGGAACAGGCTTGTTTTTTTTTTTACTAATTTGTGTTGTGTGTTATACATGTATTTTTATTACAGGACAATCTGTGGACGGTGAAAAGGTGTCACGTGTGAGGACTCGCCTGAGGACAGACATCACCAACTTTTATCATCCATCTGCAGACAGACAATAGGGTTTGCTGTCATGTAAGTGAGATGAAATTAATCTACTTTGTGTTGATTTTGCCTATTAACTGTTTAAACCTGCCACTTGTTATAGCTTTGTTGTAATTATTGAGATCAGTTGTACTGTTATCCTCAGTGACTGTTCCATCTAGCATTATGTTGAGCATTTCATACATGTTTGTAGAGAATTAACTGAAAACATGAATGACATTTAAGGCAGTGAAGACAATATTCATTCACTGGTGTTGTGTGCATGTGATTGATGTGAAACCACTCTGCATAAGAACATACATTAAAAAGTAGACAACTATTTAGTTAAAACTTTTTTGTAAGCAAGTGGAACTGACATTTTACTGCATTTATGTGTTGCTTGTGAATGAAAAGTAACATATGTTGTACATTGTCCATAATATAAAGTCACACAATAATTTTCATAGTTAATTGTAAAAGCAATAACTGATTTATTGTTGAGGGATATTTGTGGTGTTCCTTTGGGCACAGGGTTGTTTTTCATTAATTTGTGTTGTGTGTTATACATGTATTATTATTACAGGACAACCTGTGGACGGTGAAAAGGTGTCACGCGTGAGGACTCGCCTGAGGACAGACATCACCAACTTTCATCATCCATCTGCAGACAAGAAAATTGAGGTATATTAAACTTTTAAAATGATTTTATGGGAACTACAGAATTAATGTATGGCGCACATACATGTATGACCATAAAAGTGTCCCATTCCTTTTTTCTCCATATGTAAGTTAAGTGCACGTACCCCAAGGTACACATTCCATGGACTGCTTACATGGTATCTTTTCCCTATGGCCAGATATGTATGTAAATGATGGCAATGGTTTCTGTGTTTTCTGTGCTTTTTATATACAGGTAGCTTCAACTGCAGTGGATGTGAGGACAGCTTTGCAGGTTCCTGCATCTCCAAGACTGATCGTCCTAGGTAATGGTTTTGCAAATAAATGTACTTTTGTCCTTGTATCTATGACACTATGTTGTGTTATCTATACAACTTGCAATTACTCCTCGTCCAACTGTAGTGTGCTGTAGTTTATTCCAAAAGCACTTATCAGTGGTCAACCTAATGATGCCCTGTCTCTAATCAAGGCAAATGCTATGTTGAATCCTAACACCTAACGTCATTCAACCGTACACCACAGTAACAACATGCAACTTTGAGCACTCTGGTACCATCAGGATGATACCCTACAAATTTGAGATGAATTGAATGAGTGTTTTGAGAATTACCAGTACTCGTGGAACAGACAAAAACACAGGATGACACACTTTAACTATATTATTCAAAAGTATTTGGACACCTGCCTCGAGTTGACTCACATATGAGCTCAACTGCTGTCATATTCCTAACACTGCAGCTGTTCCTCGCCGTATTACAATAGATGATGGACAGTAATAACATGAGATAATTATTCATCTTTATTTATGCTTCAGGTGATGTTCTCTCCACGTGCCGTGTATGGAGGGCTAGGCGGTCATGGGTCCACACCAGCATATCGTGGCTGGACTGGCGGCACTCTTCACGTCCTATGTGCTGAACCTGGTTTACCAACAGGAGGCCTCAAACGCACTGCAGTTCATTCAAAGGTATGTGTGTGTCCTGGAAAGGGATTATAGTTGATTCTATCAACTGATGTGCCTAGGCCTCAGCCTCAGTTGCTATACTTATGATGGGTCACACCCTTTAACTTGTGATTGGCATTACTAAAACTTCAACCAGACTGTGCCGTGTCCAACTGAGAAACGGTCTTAAGTCAGCCTGGTTTGTGTTTCCATTAGAAACCAGGCTACTTGGATGTGGGGGGTGAGGAATGAGGTGGGGGATAAACAATCATGCAGTACTATATGGAGACGTTGGTGATGTTGCTCTTTGCTCTGACGCTTTTACTCAATCAGAGTAAAAGATGAAAATGAGATATTACTGAGAATGTAGGCTGTAGCCAAGGCGAGACGCAACTGGCTGGGCTACAGAAAACAGTGACAACTTTTCCAGCTCAAGACGGGTAGTGGAGCTTGAGATCGCGCCCCTTGACCAATCAGTAAGCAGCTTGTCAACAGTACATGCTCAGCTTGGTTCAGCCAGTTGAAAAACGGGAACTGTTTTTTGAGCTCTGCTGCGTCGCACTTGGTTAATCGAAAAGTAAGTGAGCTGTACAGGGTGGTAAAGGGCCTAATGCTGCACACTCTTTGCTACTCACTCCCCATCTCCACCTTGTCATGAATAGCAAGGTGTACTAAAGATATATCTTCTGTATACAGTCACACACACTCACTGAGTGAGAGAAGTCAATTGAATGTTTGGTTTACAGTCGCCCTAATTGCTGTGTATTTTCAGTGTAATAACAGAGTAACAAGTTAAATGTAATGTATAAGAGATATTTTGTTAGTCAATCACATAATACTTAACTTTTTTTAACGTGTTTACCTGTTGGATACCAAACTTCTCTCTGTTAACCTGTTGTTTTATCCAGGAAATACACAGTACCGGTAATAGGGGAACTGTAAAAGAAAGCATTAACCAAATGTTTGTGTGCCTGGACAGACTGAAATGCTGCAATGCATTTCCATTGTAATGCAATCAAAATCTGCTATCTGCTTGCATGGCTTGCTCTCTCCAGCTAAAGCAAATGTTGAAGAAAACAGAAAAATAAGAGTTTTTTTCTCTGATTTTGTAACAGATGTTTTGTTGGGATAAACCTAGCAACGGGCACCAAGGGAACAAGCCATCAGAAGCGAAGCGGAGTGAACACACGCGTCTCTGGTCTTCCTAAAAAGATCATGAACTTTGAATGGTTGTAAGTCTGTAAGCCAATGTCATTTGATTATTTATCTTTTTAAATGTTTTTGAATTTTTTGAATAGACATACAGTATATGTATACAGCTTGTGTAATCTTTTGAACTTTTTGTTAGCAAAAAAGTTAATACTGTATATACAACTCCTTTAATGGACGTTTTTGGGAAAAAATATTAAGTTTTTATATGTACCGGTGCCTCAAGCTCTTCATGACATCGAAAAAGGTTTGCAGAATGAGATTTGTAAAGCCAAGTTTGCTGTAACGCTGGAGCCATGTGTCTGTCTTATCTCGTGCTTGCGTTGAGCTTGTGGGCGTGACACGTCATTGATAACTGATGTTTTAGCCCAATGGTTCCCAACCCCTGCTGGTACGGGGCCCCATTTTGACATCCTACATTTCTGTGGACCCCATAAATGAAACAAAAATTAAAACATGACTAGGCTAAATAAGTTGTAGGGTATTAAACCTATATTCTTTTTTTCACACACTTTCAGACATTTCAGACGACCCCATTTGAATTCTAGGCGACCTCAAATGGGGTCCCGACACCAGTGTTTTAGCCTGTTCAATATCTTCCAAGAGAAGACACAATTCAGAGGTCTTTTTTTTTACTTGCAATTGTTATGTGGAATAGAAAAGTCCCCTTCAATTTGGCTGACTTCAGGGAAACTTCCCTACGGAGGCATGGGCAGGAGCCCACAAGCACAAGACGAGTACGGGAAGCTGGATAGTGAGATGGAATCATGGCTGTGCTGCGTTACAAAAATTTGACTTTAAGAATCTCAATCTGCAAACCATTTTTGATTACATGAAGAGCTTGTGAAACTGCTGTGTTTAGGGACCCACTGTGTACCACAGGGTAATGTAAAATGTTTTGAAAAGTGGTGTAACGGCGGTCATATGCCCACATCAAACATATGCAGCTAACCCGGTAGGATCAAACTTTCTCAAAAAAGTGATATGATTTTGGTCTCATGTGATCGTATTTCTTCCCATACATCCAGAAAATGGCCCAATATGCATCAAAGGCACATACATATTTCAAGTGAAATTGATTGATAAATGTTGTGGTTACTACAATTGTAATATATTTGTCTGAATAATTATATGCATTGCCATTGTACAATAATGAGCCATTGTTTTAGTAATGTTTTTCTTTGTTTATGTCTGAAATACATTTTTGGTTTTATTGCAGCACTGACTCCTCTCTTTTCAGCTGGAAATAGTCTAATGTATGTTAATACTTGTGAAATTGTGCTTTATTTGCTTAATGTGACTGATTAATTTAATTGTATTTGAAACAAATCTTTTGCAGTGTAATAGTGAATTGTGCACAAAACAGCTAATTGGTGGTAAATATGGTTTGCTGGTAATGGAATACAGGATGACATTGGAAATTAAAATACAATTAATGTCTGTATACAATTTTAAAAAACAAACAATTGCTGTAATTTGAAATTAACGTATACAGTTATATACTCTAATTACCGTTTACAGTAACTTGGTGTAAGTGCTGTTTTCATTAATTGGGAGTAATTACCATTTACAGTGACTTGGAGTGATTGTCGTTTACAGTCATTAGCCACCCTTTTACAGATAGTTACTGGCAGCTTTTTTGCCTGTTATTAGCTGTAAAATCTACAGGTAATCTTTAACAGTGTAGGGGTGGGCGATATGACGATATTATATCGTGAATCGCGATATTGAGTAAAATATCGTCTCGAATCTGCCAAAGTGGAGAAATCGTATAGATCGTCTTGCAGTGAGGAGGTTTATTATCAGTATCAGAGTGACGTTTTCTCACTTGTGTTGTTGTCTTCACTTTATTCTTTACATTATTGTATTCCAATTGTACACTTTATGAGAGTATCATCAGTGTGTTAACATTTTATTGACTGCAAATTACAAATTGCAAGTATATGAAAGTTGTTTTTTGTTGTTTTTATTTTTTGGATGGAAGATCGTGATAAAAAATCGAAATCGTGATTTCATGTTAAAAAATCGTGATACAACATTTTTGCCATATCGCCCACCCCTACAGTGCAGTATAAGATGAGTATACCTTCCTCTTCTTCTTCCTCAAAGAGGCTCCGAGACAGCCTTGAACAAAGTTAGCATACTGTGCACAAGTATAAATTGACAGTGAACAGCTTGTACTGAATGTATATTGTATACCAGTGAGCTATACACAGTGAGAATAACTTCATTTTGTCTATGATAAAGCTGCCCCAAGAAAAAACTCTTTTCAATCGAAACATTTCGCATTACCAAAAAAAATGATGGGAGATAAAGAGTGTGCACTTAATTCTTTGAGTTGTAATGCGTTTAGCCTACTTGGCCTCCACCTCACCAGTAGAGAATGTCAATGCCAGATTACAGCTTGAGTTTTTTATTATATTTTATTAAATACAGCTCTAATTAATTACATGAAATATTGATCAGAGTCCCACGACAAAATATGCAGATTAATCTTGTCAATACTGACTGCCAATCTTCTTCTAATTTCTGGAAGGGTTGGGAGACAGACCTTTGCAGATCCAATTACTTATTGTCTGATTACGTTTTGTTAATTAACAATGTTACGCTCAGTTTGTTTATTTATTATACAGGCAATGCTTGCGCTAAATGACTTAGTTATGACTAGATGACCTAGCAATGTAAAAGCTTCACCATAAACAAAGGGCCCTGCTACATTGTCAAGGTAGCAACACCGTCTCTCTTATTTACGACCTCTGCTGTCAGATT
Source organism: Engraulis encrasicolus (assembly GCF_034702125.1). Lineage (NCBI taxonomy): Eukaryota > Metazoa > Chordata > Actinopteri > Clupeiformes > Engraulidae > Engraulis > Engraulis encrasicolus. Next base: position 37,690,966 of record NC_085875.1, read on the forward strand.
TGAATGGGTTGGGAGGGTTTGGTTGTGCTCTCACTGTTAACTGAGGGCCTTGTAAAACCGCTCATAAATCTACTGCTGTGCATAAATCGTACAATTAGTTATGCTTTTTTCTTTCTTTTCACAAGCATATTTCTTTCTTTTCACAAGCCTTTTGCTGACCTGGACAGTTTCTCCAATACAAGGCAGTGGTTATCAAATAGTGGCGCACCTACATTTACAGCACACATACACTCATACTGCACTGATACTGTACACACACACACACACACACACACACACACACACACACACACACACACACACACACACACAAAGGCGCGAAAAGACATCCTTGGGGCACAATGCACACAAAATGATAGTGTTGTTATTTTTGTCCCTCTTTCCACTCAGCAAAATGGATGTTACTGGGAACTCCTTCCCCTACCACCTGCTTTTGTGGAAATGGTTCTTTCAGCAAAGACCATTGCAATAGCAGCAGCAGGAACTCTAACCATTAGGCCAGCTAAAAGCATTCGCTCAGCCAAGTCATTTTCACACAGCGCCTTCAAACGTCATAGGCAGCCACCCAAAGACTGTGATGATGGAGGATGGAGTACTCTTCGAGCTGTGTCAGGTTAGGAGGTTGGCAGGCAGGTAGACAGGAACCTAAAGTCAAGTTGCCTAATTCCGTCTGTCTCCCAATTCCGCCCCCCTATTTATATAAGTGATGATGGTTAATTGTTTCTCCACTATTCAAGTCAGGAACGGATATCCTCATGATACAGAGTTTGTATGCTTACACTTTGAAACTGTATAAAGGGGCACAAGGTATGACGATGTTTGCGCAGTGCCCGTGGCATGCCTGTCTCAAAATCTACACCGTAATGAAACTCGCTGTCAGAATGTTTTTCATCATGGAATGCCAGCAGTTGATACAAACAGCAGTTGATACTGAACTGTATTTGAACTAGGGGAATTATCACGTTTTCAACGAAGTGGGCGGAATTTAGCGACCTTACGATAGTACATGGGGAGCATATACACATCCTGTTTTGCAGTACGGTCCTAGGGTGCCACCACCGAAGGACAACAGGGGTGGGCAAAGAGGCCAGTTGTCCTGGGCCCAGGGCACGTGGTGTGCAGAATTGTATCTTCCTTACATCACATGTATTGAGTCTGGGCCTTGACTTGGTCCCAGGCCTGGCCAAAGATGTCAGCATGTGCTTTGCTTTGTACTGTGTTCCCATGGGTGCCACACATACTGTACACTTGGTTGTGATTGGACCATAGAGGAACTCCTTGACCCTCAGTTATTGCTATGGGCTGGAATAAAACATCACCAGAACTGTCACACAGAGATGCTGCAGACACAGACATACACATAGAGCACATTAGAGCACATAGAAAAACACACACACACACACACACACACACACACACACACACACACACACACACACACACACACACACACACACACACACACACACACACACACACACACACACTGCCTCTCTTTCTCTCTCTCTCTCTCTTCTCTCAGACACAAAACACACACACACACACACACACACACACGTATGTAGTATGTGCACACTCCACTTCAGCCAGCTCGATGTAGATAAATCCACACCCAATGATTTATGATCAGAGTGGCCCTCAAGAACACTCCTCTCACTGATTGGACTGAAAACGTATGCATGCACACACCCACTCAACCACCATGTCCACATGTACACACACACACACGCACGCACGCACACACACACACTGTCCATCCTCTTTCTCTCTCTAACTCACATACACACACCTACACACACATGCACGTGCGCATACACACACATGTTCACACAAAGGCTCTCTCCCATCCATCTCAGACAGTTGATGACCGTGACAGGATTCTTTCCCTCTCCTCTAATCATGCATGGTAGCACAATCACACACACACACACACACACACACACACACACACACACACACACACACACACACGTACACAGACACGCACGCACACATACTCGCAAGCAAACACGTACACATAAACAACTCACTCATTGATGGGTTTTTCTCCAGTGAAGGGGTATTGGTCTATACAAATATTGTAGGTCTATGTATGTGTGTCCCTTACGAACATCGACTATGGTTTTACTGTACTAACCTTGGGTCTTCCATGGTATGTCATGGTTACTCTAAGTACTCTGAACCAACTATTGTATTACTATGGCTTATCCATGCATTTTCCATCATGGTTATTCATGGTTTTCATGGTTTTTTGAGCATGGTTTGTGACGATGGTTAATTGTGGGTTTTGTGGTTACAAAAAAAAGAAAACCATGGATAACTATTTGTGGGTAACTGTGGTGTAATGGTGGAGTTGGACTGTATATCGCTGAGTTGCAGGTTTGAATCCCACTCTTACCTCTCCCTACACCTCCTTCCATGGCTGAAGTGCCCTTGAGCAAGGCACCTAACCCCACATTGCTGATGTGCGTTGAATAAAAATGTATCAGCTAAGTGTATTTTAATGAATAAAAACAATTGTTAATTTTCTGAGTTAAACCATTGTTAATTTTCGTAAGGGTATAGTTAAACAATAGTCCAACCATGATTGAATCATAGTAAAAAAAAAGTGCCGAAACATGCTCAAAAACCATGAAAACCACAATTTGCCATGGTGGATTTTCATGTGTGTGTTTGTGTGTGAGTGTGTGTGTGTGTGTGTGTGTGTGTGTGAGAGTGTGTGTGTGTGAGTCTGTGTGCGTGTTTGTGTATTTATGACTGGGTCTGGGTGTGTTGCCCTATGAATTTCTGTGTGTGTGTGTGTGTGTGTGTGTGTGTGTGTGTGTGTGCGTGTGTGTGCGTGTGTGCACTCGCACGCGTGTGTGTGTGGCTGTTTGCGTGGGCCAGCTTCCCTGTGGCCACTGGAGCTAATACAGTATAAGTACAGAGTGCCTCTGTAGCACTGAGCACTGCAGCTCTCTCCTGGGTATGCAAACCCCCCCAACCCCCCCTGCCGCCCACCCTTCTGATCTCATCCCATCGTCACGGTAACCCTAGGACTCAGAGGACCGAGGACCTCCGTGAGAACATCACATTACGTTCTTCTCTTCTCCAAATGCAGCCATCTCTCACCGCGGGATAGGAAGCCTTCCAGGAAATTTAGCACAGATTATTGAATTATCCCCGCCCACCCATGCACCCACCCTCTATTCTCCCAGACCACCCCATATTCTCTCCCTCCACACAGTCTTAGGGGCAGGTAGGGATTGAAATGCACCAGTTGGTGTGTCGTTCGTGAACAAATCTTTTTTTTTTAGCGGCACCTATATGTGAGACGAAGGGAACAGCATCACAGCTGTATGGAAGCCGCTTTTATGTTTTTTCGTTTGTTTTTCATTGATTTTAACCATGTGACCTTCACTTGAGTACTTTAATTTGGGGAAACACAAGTGTCTGCCTCAGTGAGTGGCAGAAACAGTCTTTAGAAGGAGGAGGACAATCAGCTGCTGTTTGCACAAAATGACCTAAAGGTGGAGTCAAAATGCTATCTTCTTAACACCAAATAAATAATTCAAAACCATTCAGAAGAGACAATGTTTTTAACAGCTCTGTGAACAGGTCAAGCCACTGTGGTCTTGATCCCGTCAAAGAGCCATAAATTCCATCACTGTAGCGCCAGTGTTCGTGTGTGTTTGGAAAGATCCATTCATACCTGGCTGAGGCGGTTACATATGAAATGTTTCACACAATTGTAATAATTGATTTCATATGTAATTTCATGCAACGCCAAAGGAGCTTAATGTGTGTATACACGAAACAAATTAAATCAACTGGGGAAAATAAAACAAGTCACATGTTAGTTTCAGCGTGTTGGCGGAACAGAAGTACATATAGTATGTATACACTAGGGCTGCACAATTAATCGAAAAATAATCAAAATCGTGATAAAATAGTGAAATCGAACTCGTGATTTTTATCGTGATTTAATTGTGGGAATAGTGACCTACTTTTGAGAGCGTCCTTGAAGACAGAACATACTGACAGGCTGGTGTTTCTGGCCAGAAATCTGTCCACTTAAGTTTAATGCTATTGCCTTTACATAATTATTAAGCGGGCTTGCGGAGCAAGGACCATGCAGAGCATGGCCCTTGCAGAGCAAGGCCCGTTTATAGTAATCTCTAAGTCCTGTTTAGTTAAGCGGGCTTGCGGAGCAAGAGCAGAGCTCTTGCAGAGCAAGGCCCGTTTATAGTAATCTCTAAGTCCTGTTTCTTATTATCGTTCTTGTGCAGGGGGACAGTAAAAATAGAAAATGGATCTCCTCCTAGGCCTTTCGAGATAGAGACACCGTTCAAACACTAAAACGACCGGCTCGGCTTGGAGATCGCGTCTCGTTATAGGCTTCTCCGTGTCAACTTAAAATGCCATGTATGTCATTTAGTATGCATGGCAAATGTGCTGGATTACAGATATGGAGGTTGGGGGTTCGAATCCCAGTCAAAGCCATGTTTACTTTCAAAATTATATCATATGCAGTGTTCCTTGGCCAACTTAAAATGCAATGTATGTCATTTAGTATGAATGGCAAATGTGCTGAATTAGGGATATGGGGGTTGGAGGTTCGAACCCCAGTCGAAGCCATGTTGATTTTCAAAATGATGTCATATGCAGTGTTCCTTAGCCAACTTCAAATATCATGTATTGTATGTCATTTAATATCAATGGCAAAGGGGTTGGATTACAGATATGGAGGTTGTGAGTTCTAATCCCGCTCGAAGCCATGTTGATTTTCAAAATTATATCATATGCAGTGTTCCTTAGCCAACTTAAAATACCATGTATGTCATTTAGTATATCCCCAAAACGCAGAGCTACAACACTTTCAAGATGGCTGAATCCAAGATGGCTGAATTGTTTGGCCCATAACTTCTGACTGGGTGGATGGAGTTTTTCCAAGATTTCTTTTAGCTTTGTTTTCTCAATAGTACTTTGTTTCATCTCTGCCCCAAAAGGCAAGCCCGCTTCCAGCATTTTCTGTGAGAATGCATTTCTAGTTATTAAGCGGGCTTGCGGAGCAAGAGCAGAGCTCTTGCAGAGCAAGGCCCGATTATAGTAATCTCTAAGTCCTGTTAATTATTATTTATTATTGGTTCTCTTGTGCAGGGGCAGCAAAAATAGAAAATGGATATCCTCCTAGGCCTTTCGAGATAGAGACACCGTTCAAACACTAAAACGACCGGCTCGGCTTAGAGATCGCGTATATTAATAGGCTTTTCCGTGTCTCTTGTCGTTTTCCCGTTTTTGGCGATTTTGTGAAAGCCTGGGTCTCCATTGAAAACCATGGTGGAACCTTCATGAACGACAGTTCCGCCACTCTAGAGATTAGAGTGTAGGAGGCTTTTTCGGTCATAAAACATCAACACTTTCACCTAGAAATTTAGTTGACGCGTTGTTAGCGAGCTCTATGGCATGTCTCCAAATTGTGAAAGTTTCATCTCCCAACTCCCAATACTTTTTAAATGGCAGGTTTGTAAAAAAAACAGGCCTGGCTCTATGGAGAATCCCAGTCTTTTGAAAAGTGCCTTTTTCAAGAGATCAGCGCATGTCCCACACGGAGGTCCATTTGTGCCTGAAAATTTTAACCTATAAACTTCATTCAAAGACTGTTAGAGAGATCACAAGCATGACTCCGATCTGTGAAAAGGACACGTGCCAACTCCTTTTAGTTTTTTTACAACGATGTTGTAAAGACAAAAAACTCATTCTCATTTTCTCCCCTGTTAAAGGCTCAATACTAACTGTCTTTCAGTCAATCACAACAGGTGCAGCCAGTGAAGGATTCCATTTCAACTGTCACTGTCTCAAGATTCCATTCTTAACGAGCAGGTGCGAGCAAGCATTCTAGAAGCCTATTGTTCAGCTCTGCAATGCAATGTAATATAGTCTTGCTGGACTATGCATGACAATTAGCTGCTTGGCTTAGTGGTAATGCATGCTGCTGCATTTGGAGAGATGGAGGTTGAGGGTTCGAAACCCGCCCAAAGCCATGTTGATTTTCTAAATTATATCATATGCAGCGTTCCTTGGCCGACTTAAAATGCCATGTATATCATTTAGTATGGATGGCAAATGTGCTGAATTACAGATATTGAGGTTGGGGGTTCGAAACCCAGTCAAAGCCATGTTGATTTTCAAAATTATATCATATGCAGTGTTCCTTGGCCAACTTAAAGTGCCATGTATGTCATTTGGTATGCATGGCAAATGTGCTGGATTACAGATATGGAGGTTGGGGGTTCGAATCCCAGTCAAAGCCATGTTGATTTTCAAAAGTATATCATATGCAGTGTTCCTTGGCCAACTTAAAATGCCATGTATGTCATTTAGTATGAATGGCAAATGTGCTGAATTAGGGATATGGGGGTTGGAGGTTCGAACCCCAGTCGAAGCCATGTTGATTTTCAAAATGATATCATATGCAGTGTTCCTTAGCCAACTTCAAATATCATGTATTGTATGTCATTTAATATCAATGGCAAAGGGGTTGGATTACAGATATGGAGGTTGTGAGTTCTAATCCCGCTCGAAGCCATGTTGATTTTCAAAATTTTATCATATGCAGTGTTCCTTAGCCAACTTAAAATACCATGTATGTCATTTAGTATATCCCCAAAACGCAGAGCTACAACACTTTCAAGATGGCTGAATCCAAGATGGCTGAATTGTTTGGCCCATAACTTCTGACTGGGTGGATGGAGTTTTTCCAAGATTTCTTTTAGCTTTGTTTTCTCAATAGTACTTTGTTTCATCTCTGCCCCAAAAGGCAAGCCCGCTTCCAGCATTTTCTGTGAGAATGCATTTCTAGTTATTATTGGTCTTGTGCAGGGCAGCAGTAAAATAGAAAATGGATCTCCCCCTAGGCCTTTCGAGATAGAGACACCGTTCAAACACTAAAACGACCGGCTCGGCTTGGAGATCGCGTATATTAATAGGCTTTTCCGTGTCTCTTGTCGTTTTCCCGTTTTTGGCGATTTTGTGAAAGCTTGGGTCCCCATTGGAAACAGTGGTGGAACCTCCATGAACCAAGGTTCCGCCACTCTAGAGATTAGAGTGTAGGAGGCTTTTTCGGTCATAAAACATCAACACTTTCACCTAGAAGTTTAGTTGACGCGTTGTTAGCGAGCTCTATGGGATGTCTCCAAATTGTGAAAGTTTCATCTCCCAACTCCCAATACTTTTTAAATGGCAGGTTTGTAAAAAAAACAGACCTGGCTCTATGGAGAATCCCAGTCTTTGGAAAAGTGCATTTTTCAAGAGATCAGCGCATGTCCCACACGGAGGTCCATTTGTGCCTGAAAAATTTAACCTATAAACTTCATTCAAAGACTGTTAGAGACATCACAAGCATGACTCCGATCTGCGAAAAGGACACGTGCCAACTCCTTTTAGTTTTTTTACAACGATGTTGTAAAGACAAAAAACTCATTCTCATTTTCTCCCCTGTTAAAGGCTCAATACTAACTGTCTTTCAGTCAATCACAACAGGTGCAGCCAGTGAAGGATTCCATTTCAACTGTCACTGTCTCAAGATTCCATTCTTAACGAGCAGGTGCGAGCAAGCATTCTAGAAGTCCATTGTTGAGCTCTGCAATGCAATGTAATATAGTCTTGCTGGACAATGCATGACAATTAGCTGCTTGGCTTAGTGGTAATGCATGCTGCTGCATCAGAGATATGGAGGTTGAGGGTTCGAAACCCACACGAAGCAATGTTGATTTTCTAAATTATATCATATGCAGCGTTCCTTGGCCGACTTAAAATGCCATACATGTATATCATTTAGTATGGATGGCAAATGTGCTGAATTACAGATATTGAGATTGGGGGTTCGAAACCCAGTCAAAGCCATGTTGATTTTCAAAATTACATCATATGCAGTGTTCCTTGGCCAACTTAAAGTGCCATGTATGTCATTTAGTATGCATGGCAAATGTGCTGGATTACAGATATGGAGGTTGGGGGTTCGAATCCCAGTCAAAGCCATGTTGATTTTCAAAAGTATATCATATGCAGTGTTCCTTGGCCAACTTAAAATGCCATGTATGTCATTTAGTATGAATGGCAAATGTGCTGAATTAGGGATATGGGGGTTGGAGGTTCGAACCCCAGTCGAAGCCATGTTGATTTTCAAAATGATATCATATGCAGTGTTCCTTAGCCAACTTCAAATATCATGTATTGTATGTCATTTAATATCAATGGCAAAGGGGTTGGATTACAGATATGGAGGTTGTGAGTTCTAATCCCGCTCGAAGCCATGTTGATTTTCAAAATTATATCATATGCAGTGTTCCTTAGCCAACTTAAAATACCATCTATGTCATTTAGTATATCCCCAAAACGCAGAGCTGCAACACTTTCAAGATGGCTGAATCCAAGATGGCTGAATTGTTTGGCCCATAACTTCTGACTGGGTGGATGGAGTTTTTCCAAGATTTCTTTTAGCTTTGTTTTCTCAATAGTACTTTGTTTCATCTCTGCCCCAAAAGGCAAGCCCGCTTCCAGCATTTTCTGTGAGAATGCATTTCTAGTTACAATTCATTTCATTTTGCTCATCCCGTATGTAATTCATTCTTGGTTATATTTCATCTTGTTATAATTTTCCAAAAAACCTGCACAAATCAATAATCGTGATTAATAATCGTGATTATGATTTTGACCAAAATAATCGTGATTATGATTTTTTCCATAATCGTGCAGCCCTAGTATACACTTGTACTTAATTGACCAAATGCAGGGTATAAATAAGTCTTGAGTCTGGCGTATTCATATTCACCCCCGTTGCCTTGGCAGGCCTGGGGTGTGAGGTGTCGAGTGTGGGGGGGAAACAGCAAAGATGGCGCATCCACCAATCATCATCTGCAGTATAACCTACGTGAATAAAATGAGATGAATGCATTTGTGCCTGACATTTCGCCTGACCTTTTAATCTTGTTGGTATGAGACGTCTCTCAACTCAAAGCTATGAAATCTTCTTTCCAAAGGTGCATTTGTGGTTAATAAAAATCAATAGTGTGTAGGAAGCGATGCCCACGAGGGAACAGGCACACCTTTTCTAGCATGTCAATTGCAGCATGGAAAGTGTTTAAGGTCTTCTTGCGTAAGGTACCTACTTTATACGTAGACCGCAGGTATACACAGTATACCAACCTCAAAATTTCAGGGATTTCAGTATACACACCTAAAATGAATGACCTTGAATGATCCATTATTTAGAATAGCACGATTATATACAGTGTACCCACCTAAAAAAATGCTCAAATATACAGTATACCCACCACAAAAAAAGTAGACTACACCACTGTTTATGAGTGTGACATGACAATCTACGTAAAGGGCACTTCACAAAGTAACTAGCTACGTTTCTCCCTTTCATTGTTTGAAATTCTGTATGGGCCTTTTTCTTGGATCTTCCCACGCTCCCATCTTTCCCCCAGTACTGTTTTCTTTCTTTCATGCCTGTCGTTTTCTGGTGTACCAAAGAAGTTTTTTGCCATCAGTGTTCTTGTCTGAATGATGTGGAGATTGCATCAAGTTGGCATTGTGGGCCGTTGTGTAATTTTCAATCACGAAAATTCCACCGTAGCATTATGCAGCTCCACTTGCTGTAATTACCAACTACTCCTCCAGCAGGGCTGAGGATGGGAGAGAGAGAGAGAGAGAGAGAGAGAGAGAGAGAGAGAGAGAGAGAGAGAGAGCAAAAAAGTGGAGGAACAGAAAGAGGAAGACAGAAGAGATAGAATAAAAGAGGGATGACAGAATTAAGCTAGAGAGAAAGATAGAAAAAAATGGAGATGTAGGTAGAGTGAATTAACGACATGAGAGAGAGGCAGGAAAAATAGGAGGAGAGAAAAGAGAAAAGAAAGAGAAAAAGGACATAAAGTAGGCGAATAAAGAAAGGATGATGGGGAGAAGAGATGGAATAAAAGAGTGATGGCAGAAGTAATCAGAGAGAGAAAGATATGCATGAGATGTAGATACAGTAGTTCAGTGAGACAGAGAGGTGGAAACAAGAGAGCGAAAGCAAGAGCAAGAGAAAGAAAAATAAAAGGGGGGTTTGAAAGAACGCTAAGTGGGCTCCTGTGTATGTCTATGGCCACTTATCGTTCACCAATTCCACTGAGTGGCGGAGGTGTCACTGATTAGATCCTCTGCTGAGCACTGGAAGAGAAGGAGGAGGAGGAGGAGGAGGAGGAAGTGGTGGTGGTGGTGGTGGAGGAGGAGGTGGTGGGGCAGAATATGGTGAGTTCTTCACCGGCCCCCTCATACTTCAGTACATGCAGTTCATTTTGTAACGAGTGTCTGGCCAAGAAAAAGAAAAAACATGTTGATAGCCCAAGATCGATCATGATGAGCTACTTTCTGGGAACCACGTGTGCCCAATGGGGCATCACAAATCACATTTAGTGCACTTTTCGAAGTGAAGGATTTATGGGAGGACCAACCAGGGTTGTAGAGAGTTACGGTAAGTCATGTGTTAACAACACATAGACAGTATATGCGAGCAGTCTGGAACGGATTGCTACTTTGCTTTCATAGAGACTATATTACATTTCCATTAAATTACATTACACTTAGCTGACGCTTTTATCCAAAGTGACTTACAGTTATTTATGGGGTAGGCTATTGGTTACAGTCCCTGGAGCAATGTGGTGTGCAAGGGCACAGGGTTATATACATTGGCCCCATTATTAATATGGCATTGCACCATATGTCCTTGCAACAAGGGTTCAATAAGGGGGAAATAAAAAAACACCCTCCCACCTGATATCAGTGCTCAACGAAACAGTTCCATATTGCACGAAATTAGCACACGGGTTAAGTAAGAGCAAGTTACAACATAGCCATCCTTTGGTATGAAATAAAGCATTGTGAAACAGGATGGCTTACTAGACTAATGGTGAAAGAGCAGCTGCACAGCTCCACACCCTGAGGCTTCAGTGGAGCTCCACTGTAAATGCTAGGTGCAGGGGAGAACAAGCTCTATTACCTTTTCTTCCAGGCAGAAAAAAACACACACACCACACGGCATGATTGACTCTTTGGTAGCGGAGGTAGTGCCACGCCTGGAACAGATGGATATTAACACTTAACAGATGTGATTCAGCCCCGACTCCGGCGGTGTACACCGGAGGGCTTGTGAACCCAGCCCACCCCCATCTCCCAGGCTCCTTGTCTGCACGGCTTTATCTATCGAGACACACCTGACTGTAGAGCGGCTGCAAAACACTGTTGACTAGTTAAATGGGATGATGTAGCTTAGTGGTAACACGTTCAGTCAGTCAAGTGGAGCAAAGTGGAGAAGGATCTGGGGGGTGGGGGGGAGGTGTTATATGTAGCTCAGAGTAGGCTATCCAGTTAGCTGTAACAGAGTACAACTGTTAAACTGCATGGGACACATTGGTAACGCATTCAGGTATCTATTTCATGGTCATCTATAATATGTGATGCAGTTTATCAATGCAGCCTTTGATGACAGACGGACATAAAATATGCATGCTGTTCGGGGGGGCGCTGTGGTGCAGCGCGCTAAGCCCCCCACATTTGGGCTTGCATGCCCACCCACGGGGACCCTGGTTCGAGTCCGGCTGGGGTCATTTCCCGATCCTCCCCTGTCTCTCTGTCCCATTCGCTTCCTGTCACCATCTTCAACTGTCCTGTCAAATAAAGGCATAAAAGCCTCTAAAATATATATATATGGCTATTGAAGATTGTTATGGCTTGTTTATCTTTTTGTCTTTTTTCTTTTGTGTTATTTTAAAAGTGCAATTTGTGAGGTGTGTTTTAATACAACAGAGCATGATACGGCAGTTGGGAGCAGAAGAGGCAGAATATTTACAGACACGTACTGTAGGCCGAATCCCGTTTCTAATTTCTACCCCTACCCCTACGCCTTCTCCTTGGCCCTTCAAATGAGGCAGTAAGGCGTAGAGCTTGAAACGCAACCCCTACGAATTGAGACACTCATAGCATTCACGACTTCTATGCATTGGGTGGACGTTAATAGAGATTTTTTCATATGCCCATTACACATTGGGACAATGTTAAACTTAATACAATGCAACAAGTATGTCAAGTGTGAAGCTGTAAATTATGCCGAAAATACATATATTTGTGTCCTTTCTGGATGCCGCCATTTTCTAAAGGCATTCACAATGCATTGGGGCAAATTGGTCATACCCCTCCGTTTCAAGTGTACCTCCGGAAAATCTCAGTTTGAAGGGGTAGAAGAGCCTTACCCTTACCCCTTCCCCTCTGTCTGAACATGAATTGGGACGGCCTTTGCCCTTCACGTGAACGCGCAAAACGGAGGGGAAGGGTAAAGGCATAGGGCTAAGGGGTGAAATGGGATTCAGCCTAATTACGTCTCCCTGTGCATTTCGGATGATTTCTCAAGTGCCCTCATGTGTACTGTTAGGGTGAATCCCATTACACCCCTTGGCCCTACGCCGGTCCCCTTTGCCTCCGTTTTGCACGTCCACGTAGGCGTAGTGGCATCCCGATTCACGTTCAGAGAGATGGGTAGGGGTTCGGCTTTCATCCCCTCCGCGCGGAGATTTCCCGACACCTCACTCCACTGACGGAGGGCTTCGAGATTTCCCTGAATGCATTGTGATTGCATTTAAAAATGGGCGGCAAACCGCGGCATCCACAACAGAGATTTCCGCCGCAAATGTCGGTTTTAAAGTGGTAATAATTATTCCATTGTACTAAGTTTAACATTGTCCTAATGTGTGA
>NC_085875.1:37711239-37723739 GCF_034702125.1 Engraulis encrasicolus
TGCCCCCCCTCTTAGATGGAAGCCACCCAAGCACATCGTTCTTCCACCACAGCCCCAATCACAACCCTACAGCCCAGTGGTATCCAAACCTTCTTCTGCTGGGACTGCCTTTTGGACCTGAGATAGTTTTCATGACCATCCACCACCCATATTCCAAATGCCACACATTTATTTTCTCTTAATATTGCTAGATTTAGAATTCAACATGAAAATTGCAGGAAAAATAAACATAGACCTATTTATAAACTGTACAAGTGAATACTACCAAAAATGTATGGAATGGTTAATACCGATATTATATGAAAGTATTGGCTATAATTAAGGTTTCATGCAACCAGTCCCTTGTCTCCATAACCCCTTCGTAGTACCTCCCTAGGGTCCCCCAGTTTGGGAACCAGCAGGGCCAGAGCCAATGAGCAGCCACAATGCACACAGCCACGGAAGCCAGAGAACAGGGACACATCTGTCTCCCAGCACAAGCCACAGCCAATAGAGGCCATGGATGCACTCTAATTTCATCATGCTCTCAGGGATGTAGGTGAAAGCAATATCCCCTAATGGCTTCCGCTTACTCTTACTGAATCACATTGCACTCCAGTGCACAGGAGAGAAGTGGGAACATCGGCAGTGGGGAGGACGAAAGACAGAAAGAAAAAAAGAGAAAGAAAAAGATAGATAGATAGATAGATAGATAGATAGATAGATAGATAGATAGATAGATAGATAGATAGATAGATAGATAGATAGATAGATAGATAGACAGACAGACAGACAGACAGACAGACAGACAGACAGACAGACAGACAGATAGATAGATAGATAGATAGATAGATAGATAGATAGATAGATAGATAGATAGATAGATAGATAGATATTCATCTCCACTGAGAGACTCATCTCTCTCTCTCTCTCTCTCTCTCTCTCTCTCTCTCTCTCTCTCTCTCTCTCTCTCTCCCTCTATAGATAGATAGATAGATAGATAGATAGATAGATAGATAGATAGATAGACAGACAGACAGACAGACAGACAGACAGACAGACAGACAGACAGATCTCTCTCTCTCTCTCTCTCTCTCTCTCTCTCTCTCTCTCCCTCTCTAGATAGATAGATAGATAGATAGATAGATAGATAGATAGACAGACAGACAGACAGACAGACAGACAGACAGACAGACAGACAGACAGACAGACAGATAGATAGATAGATAGATAGATAGATAGATAGATAGATAGATAGATAGATAGATAGATAGATAGATATTCATCTCCACTGAGAGACTCATCTCTCTCTCTCTCTCTCTCTCTCTCTCTCTCTCTCTCTCTCTCTCTCTCTCTCTCTCTCTCTCTCCCTCTCTCTCTCTCCATAGTGTGTACACCACTGAGTTTGAAAGGCTTACCGAGACAGAGACGAAGAAACAATGGTTTCATTTGGGCAAGCAGAAAGCATATTTGAAAACAGCTTTGGAGCAACATCGTTATCATAAGGCTTTTGCTGGTAATAATTTAGGTAGTAGTTCAAAATAATAAACAAATGGAAAGGAAGTCATTTGGGGGTCTGACTGCAACAGCCTTGGGAATGATTTAGTAAAGCTGAATTCATTTTAGTCACCAACTTGCCAAAAACAACATGCTGTTGGTGAGCAAAAAACTTTGGTTTGAAATATTTATATTTCTTGACCTTTATTTCTAAGAAAATGCATGCGCCTTTATTCCAAAGTTGCAACATTAGCCTTAGTAATATGCTCTTTCTAGTTCGCAGGCCAAACTAGAAACAAAAACACTGCATTGATTCAGAACCTTGAATACATTGTTCTGCCTCTGAAATGAGTTTATATCCATATACTGCGATTGCTGTCCTCATTCTCCGAAAGGAAAAAAAAACGTCAGCTTAGTCTAGCATGGCAGTTCTTTTTTTCAGACTGCTGGCACACAGCCTTGGTCTGAAAGACTTCATCTTTTCCCTTCCTCCATATCAACCCTTTGATTTAACCCTCATTAAAAGTGTGTCTATGGGACTCTGCCTTAATCACCAAGTCATGCTAATATATCTCCAGTGACCTCAAACTTATAGAAAAGTTCTGTCAGCAAGTCAGGATCAGGGGAAAAGTTCACGACCCCTCGTCACATCGAGACACAGCGCTGTAATAGCATGGGGGAGGGTGCTACACTCTATAATAGATTTGCTTTGAACTTACCCAGTGCAAGTGATCTGTGGTTGACATTTTAATTTGGGTGCCTGCTGCACTCTAACGGGTCGTTGTGTGCTGGTCTCTGACCGAAGATGTAATCGTCTTAATGGGTTATCCACTGCGTTATGCGGGGCAATGAGCTGTGCTATTATCTGGCAGTTTTTTGGTTATTACAGTTCAATGCAAAGCTGTGCTACCATTGTACAGTAACCTTTCATTATTACAGTGCAATGCGAAACAATCTCTGTTATAGTGTACATTTTAGTTTTTGCAGTGATGCAAAGCAATGTAGACTTATACAGTGTAATGCAGTTGTGCAACCTTTTCTGAAATATACCGTAGGGTTTTTTTGTGTGAAAGAAATGGAATCACTTTGAAAATACTAACCACCAACGCAACAAAAATTCCCAAACACCAAAAGCACTGTCACTGAACCTAACACGACTAGCCTAGCAATGTTAACATGAGTATCCTAGTGTGTGTGTATTTGTGTGTGTGTGTTTGTGTGTGTGTGTGTGTGTGTGTGTGTGTGTGTGTGTGTGTGTGTGTGTGTGTGTGTGTGTGTGTGTGTGTGTGTGTGTGTGTGTGTGTGTGCGTGTGCGTGCGTGCGTGCGTGCGTTCGTGCGTGCGTGTGTGCGTGCGTCTGGGGATATGCAACAGTGTTGTAGATTTGCCAGTGTGAACATAAGGAACTGTAACAGCCAAGCTGATTAACTGTTTGACCAAGCGATTCCCTGTTTAATTTTACAGCTTTTTTCGTATTATTTTTATTTCTCCAAGTCGTTTTTTCTTTAGACCAGTATTTCTCAACCCTTTTTGTCTCGCGTACCCCCTAAACGTCTTAGTTGTGCCATGAGTACCCCCTAATTCAGGTTCTATATCGCTTTCTCTGTCCTAATGTTACTGCTCCATACATTTGTTATTATAATAATATCTTTCCAAGTACCCCCTGCAGTGTGCTCGCGTAGGCCTACCCCTCGTAGTACATGTACCCCTGGTTGGGAAACACTGGCTTTAGATCTTCTCTTAGCATGCTGTGTCATTCCGTGGAATTGCACATCTAGTAATGACCAGCCCTCACCAGGTGGTAAAATGGAGAATGGAGAAACCATTGCACATTGTGACACAAAATGACCTCCAGGCGTTTTTAACCATGAGACACGTTGCATAAGAAGGCATGCAGTAATTGCGGTAGTTTGGCCTATAATGCCTAGCACGAATCGTCTTTTTAATATCTGTAATTATAAGAATGGCAAAATGTTCCCGGCTTTCATTAACTAAATATTGCTTCCATGGCGAGTAAACAAATGAGAGGCTTGAAGTAATTGTCAAGTGAGGGGCTTGTGTCATAAGGCTGGCCACGTGTGTGTTGGTGGTTTGTGCATGTGAGAGTGTGTGTGTGCGTGCGCATGTGTGTGTGTGTGAATGTGTGTGTGTGTGTGTGTGTGTGTGTGTGTGTGTGTGTGTGTGTGTGTGTGTGTGTGTGTGTGTGTGTGTGTGTGTGTGTGTGTGTGTGTGTGTGTGTGTGTGTGTGTGTTACAGCGTTCTGTCATTAGTTCACTGCTGGAGGGCCTCATTTTCTGAGAGTACCACAGGGGACTCGGAACAGGCAAGTAACTTATCGTCATGACAACATGACATCTTAATAAGCACGGTGATACTCTTGTGTTGCCAATATGGAGGAATGATGGCTAGCTCTAGCGGTTCCTCAAACTAAGAGTGAGAAGAATTGCCGGCATATATCTCACTCGCTGTTGCACTCTATATGGCATGCTGGAAAACAACAGAAAGACAGATAGACATACAGACAAAAAAAATCACTGAAGCCCCCCAAAATGAGACGTTAGAAGTAGATGATGTAGTGAGTCTTTTCTATATATAGTGAAAGAGCACACTCACTCACAGACACACACACGCATGTACCCACCCACCCACACAGACACACATGGACGCACGCACGCATGCACACACACACACACACACTCTCTCTCTCTCTCTCTCTCTCTCTCTCTCTCTCTCTCTCTCTCTCTCTCTCTCTCTCTCTCTCTCACTGACAGCTCAGAGCTCCCCTCACCACTCCCCACTGCTGTCAGTGCTACAACATCTAACACAGAGAGGAGAACCCCTCAAATGCTGATTGCAGTTGACACACAGCATTTTCTGTGAGGACAAAAAAAAATCCATAGAGAGCCAGCGGCAGATAAGTAGGCCTCCTGGTTCCTGGCATGGCATTTTGTTTCACAGAGCACCGTGACACTTCTCACCTTCAGTCTCTAGTTGTCCCTGGATCCTCATTATATGACCATCACAGCTACAGTACATAGTACATGACAAATGCTGTGTTAATTCAACACTTAGAGAGTCAATCTAACATCTTCTCATGTGTATTTGTCCCCAGAGTACCCTCTATGTGCTGAATTAACACTGATTTCTTTACTGTGTAGCTGGGGAAAAATAATAGTTTCACAAGTGGAGTTTACATTGTACAAATCATGGTCACAATGCTAATGAGAGTCATAACCAGGTCAGTGGGAGGTATGAAAGTACGTGATAAGCTTGATATTTGACAATTCTTTTTTTTGTGTTCCAGCAATCTTCTGAGAATAAAAGGTCATGACAAAATGCAAGGTAACATTAAGGTCAACAGCATCCACTTTTACCTTCTTCATTAAATCCCATGCAGACCACTTTAGTTTGTTTGACATGTTGATTAAAATGGCTTCAAACAAAAAAACAGAAATAGAGAGAATAGCCTAGATTAAATTAAATTATTAAGAAATTAAAACATCTGTTAAAACTGTTCCTGCTCACATATTCACCTGGACAATGCTTCAGCACTTCATGCCAGAACTCTACATTGTTGAGTATACTACAAGCCATTTAATGACAGGTACAGCACAGAGTGACTGTGGAATTCTGTAGGTCCTCCATTTGCTTTTGTGTTCACCAGGGGACATTCTATAATTGCATGCGTACCGTGCATAGCTGAAATCCAAGGGTGTTTCACAAGCACATTGAAGTAGCTCCTAAAACATGTCTCTGGGCACAAATGTGCAGGGAAGCGAACATTTTTCACATTGTGCCGGTGATAGAGTTCATGAAAGCAGCAGCATTACTTGGTCCACAGATTGGTTCTCAATCAGTGGGGCGTAATGGGTTTGTGAGAACAGTATGAGTTTTCAGATGAAGGAAAAAGTGGGCATTTGCAAACAACAGCACAATGCTATGCAGGCAGACACACAATGTTACATACAGTATTTGAATTTAATGCTCCCTTGCTTCTGGGAATGGATGGCATGGGGGTTATGGTGTTCTAGGGTAGTGGTGATGTTGGGGTTGGGTGGGTTATATTTCAGATTTAAAGTGCAAGAGAGATGAAATGTGGCATTCTCTGTGTGTAGAGTGTGAGGGAGAGCAGTTCCCACACTCATTCCACATACACATCAATGTTGAGAAAATGAAGAAACATGCCACCAGCGTCATTGTATTTTTCTAATCCAACTTGCTTTTCAACAATAGTAGTGTTCAGCTTATTTTAAGTATCCAACAATACTTCAAGACACGAGATTTAAAAGTGTTCTGAAATTTCAGGTCTTAACTCAGAACATTCATGTCTTTGCTGATATTGGTGTTCTGTCGTTTGGTTTGGCATAATTTGGCACTCACTTAGCCTCTCTCTATGCAGTTTTTTGGCTGGTTATCTTCAGGTGACATGGTTGACTGCGGCCATATCTTCACCAGACCAATCAGAGAACTGATCGTGAGTGATGATGTTGACTTGGTGTTTGACTTGTAGTGCACAAGCAGGCTCACAGTCCGGTATTACAGCATGCATCACAACCAGGTATAAGCAATTGGATGACAGCAGGTCCAATCATTTTACATGTCCTTGTCCAATAAGCAATGCAGCAATTCTTAATGCAGCACGCACTCTACAGTATGTACAGTATACTGTATGCATTATAATACAGAGAACTACTGATTTTTACCTTGTTTCCTTGACTGCCCCATGGTTGCTCCTTGCCAGGTCGAGCTAAAAAAACCTTGAAAGTCTCATGAAAATTGCATGGTATGCCCATGAAATAGGAACAATAAGTGGCTCCTACGGCTTACCAGGCTTGTGGTGGGAGTAGCCTAACGATGCTCTGTCTCCATGTGGGGAGTGGGAGGTGAGATAGGCGACCGGAGTAATGATGGTGTGGTTTGGAGGGCCGCTAGTGCCCATGGTCGTCCAATACACAGCTCTCCCAAAACTTGTGACTGGTGGTGACACTTGGTCTTGAGCTTTTTTTTGTTTTCGACTAACCCTAACCCTAACCCTAACCCTAACCCTAATTACTATATATTTTTTAATTACGCTCTGAGTAAAAACTGAGGCGGGAACGCCAGCTTCACCGCCCATTCTTCATACAGCACAGGCTCGACAGTATTATGCTGTAAAATACAATGTGCTGGGCTGGTTTACCAGGCCTATGGTGGGAGTAATGATGCTCTGTCCCCATGTGGGGAGTGGGAGGTGAGATGGACAGCCGGATTAATGATGGTGTGGCGTGGACTGGAGAGGAGGTTGTGGTCATGGTGTAATGAGGTGTGGTAGGAGGGTGATGTTGAGTAGTGGAGAGGCATGCTGTGCTGTGGAGGTGGAGGGATGGGTAGACATGGTAGGTCTACACTATACAATATACAGTGGGTCAGTCAATGTAATGGGATGGTGATTGCAGCAGAGTGTAGTGAAGGTGTGTGGATCCAATGTTGAATAATTGAATGGAGGTGCTGTTGGTTGTTGGAAGTACCTGTAGGATATGGTGATGGTAGGCATGGTGTGGATGGGGTGGCGAGGGTAGGAGGAGGAGGGATGGCGTGGATATAACCCTTTTCACTAGGATGTCAGATGAGCTCTGTTGAGAAGTGAGCAACTGACTATAGTGCAAAAAGTGGTGTGTTGATGTACATACTTGTTTATGTCTTCCAGATGCAATTTCACCAGCCTCAAATTCTTCAAAATGCTCAAAAAATGATCAAAAATCAGGCTGAGCAATTTCAGCCAAGACTAGTCCAGAAGAGAATGAATGTAGCCTATGACAATATATGTCAGTCAAAATGAATAAAAAGGTCATGCTTAATTTACATCTGACAATCTTGGGGAGTCCTATGGTGGTGATCCCAGGGGAAAGCCAGGCCAAAACCATCAACAGTCCACCGTGCAAATACCCTGCATACCCTATGGGCAATCCAGCCACCTGTGACAGCATTGGCAGGGAAGTGGCACAGAGGTGCAGGACGGGGTGAAGAGGTTGTACCATAATGTGAGGTGGAGGAGAAGGTGACAATATTGGTGCTCATATTGTAATCTGGTGGTGTGATGTTGATGATGATGGCGTGGAAGTGGGGGGTTTCGGTGGTGAAAATGAGGAAGTGAGGAGGTGACGATGATGATGATGGGGGTGATAGTGTAATGTGGTGGTGTGGCGGTGATGGCGGTGGTGGGTGATGCTCTGTCCCCTGTGTGGGGGACAGGGTGACGATATTGGTGGTCATGTTGTAATCTGGCGGTGTGATTGCGATGGTGATGGCGTGGAAGTGGGGGGTTGGGGTGGTGAAGATGATGAAGTGAGGTGGAGGAGGTGACGACAATAATGATGGGGGTTATAGTGTGATGTGGTGGTGATGGCGGCGGGGTCTGGGGATGGGCGGGGGTGGGGGTGATGCTCTGCCCCTTGTGTGGGAGGTGAGATGGAGAGGAGAGGGTCAGAGGTGGAGAGTCAGATGTTACCATGGAGGCAGCAGTAAACAGCCATACCTGTCACACACAGGCACACACACGCATAGATGCACACACGCACAAAGAACCAAACACACACACACACACGCACACACACACACACACACACACACACACACACACACACACACACACACACACACACACACACACACACACACACACACACACCTGCTCCCCTCGCCTCCTTATTATGTGGATAGGGATGGAATAATTGTGTGGCTGCAGTGCAGTGCCTCAACCTCTCTGCTCCTGTACTCCCTGAAACTGCCTGGGTTGAGCTCTCACAGGGGACTCTCCAGAGTGAGAGACAGGAAGGGACAGATACAGTAGTGTGTGTGTGTGTGTGTGTGTGTGTGTGTGTGTGTGTGTGTGTGTGTGTGTGTGTGTGTGTGTGTGTGTGTGTGTGTGTGTGTGTGTGTGTGTGTGTGTGTGTATGTGTTTTTGTGTGTGTGCGTGTGTGTGTGTGTGGGCTGCTGAGGGGATTGTCAATTGTAACGGTAATTGTGTGTGTGGGCGGAGTTTATGTGTGTTAATGCGTGTAAGTTCTTGTGTGTGTGTGTGTGTGTGTGTGTGTGAGTGTGTGTGTGTGTGTGTGTGTGTGCGTGTGTGTGTGCGTGTGAGTGTGCGCTAATGTTGATTTGTACTGTACTATACTGCTGAAGTCAATTACAATGTAATTGCAAGACTATCAAAACACACGTCTTAGAAACACAGACTCTAGTATAACAAAGCGATAGAGAGGGAGACGGAGAGAGAGAGAAGAGGATGACAGAAACAAAGAGGTGACAAAGGAAAGAAACAAGTTGTTTGAGTATGCATTTGTGTTTGTGTGTGGGTGTATGTGCGTGCGTGCGGACGTACGTGCATATGACTGAGAGAACGCAACAGGGAGAGAGGGAGCGAGAGAGAGAAAGAGGGGAAAAGAAAGACAGACAGAGAGGAGAATGAGACATAAAGCGAGGGGGAGGACTCTGGAGGGAGAGAGAACGAGAGAGAACGAGAGAGCGATGAAGGGACAATGAGTGGGAGATAAGTGTTTTGAAATGAGGTGCTCGTCTCTGCGCCTGGCGAGCGTGTTGCGAACCAGGGCTACTAGCGCTTAGTGAAATATTGATGAAGAGCACAATGACGAGTGGATGAGCTAAATGAAGTAGCGATGAGAGGTCTGGAGAGAGTGAATGAGAGAAATGAGAGAAAGAGAGAGAGAGAGAGAGAGAGAGAGAGAGAGAGAGAGAGAGAGGGTCAGTGGGGAGAGAGAGGGAGGGTCAGTAGATAGACTGGATACAGAAATAAACAGAAAGACAAAGAGAATGAAAGACAGATGTGATAATGAAAGATAGAGGTAGACATCAAGCGAAAACGAGAGATAGAGAATGAGAACAAAAAAAGAGATTATGTGAGAAAGAATGAAAGAGAGAAGGGAAATGGAGATAGATACACTGTAGATTGTGGGATGGACTTCTCATCCCTGGAGAGCTGCGTAGAGCCCAGGCGAAGAGATAAGAAATCTCACCCTGTAGAGGTAGTTGGTGGTGCTATACCTCTCGGGCTCAATTACCCGGCAGAAGTGAGCAGAGTCTGGGAAAAAGAGCTGGGAAAGTCTGCTGCGTCAGCCCTTAGCTGGATGCATGAGCCCTTGTCTGAGCCCGGATAAGTGTAAGAATAAAGCCTCTAATATTTGTGTTGTACATCTTCAAGGAAAAAACGGACAAAAGGACCTTAATCCTATTTAGATATTGATCAACAGATATCAGCAAGGTTTGGTGGGAAGTTGAGGAAATGAATACACCCTCCAGACTACTATGTGTGTATCAGACTCTTTGGGATTAGCATTTGGTTGTTCCGTTGATAGCATCTTAAGCATTTTGTATAGCCTTCAGTATTCGTCACCAATGAAGTCTTGTGCTAATGAGTAGCTTGCAGAGTTGCTCCATAATGATCTGTTGGCAAAATTGCCATACAAGTGTACATGGAGCGAATTAAAGGGAGAAGAGTTTGATATTGGTAATAATGTAAGTATAAGCTTTACATAAACGTGGGTTTATGTTAACATAAGTTAGATGTAAAGACATGGTTAGACCTGAGAAATGAATGGTGGTTTCTGCCATAAGCTGGCCACAGACCTACTGACGATTTACCATGATGTCATTACAATGGTGTGTCCACACCAGTTCCCAATAGTCTTAGCTCCAGTCCCCCCATTCTTAGCTCCTTCTCTCCCTGGGCCCCGGACCCACCCCATTACACCCTCCCCGAGCATCTGGTTGTCAACTCTGGAAGGTTATTGGAAGCAGCAGTGGTAGCGTCACGATGCAAAATGAGTGTAATAAATGTTGGTCTGCAGGAATGTCCGATAGCATGATGAAGAACTTGAGAAGGGATTGGAACAGATGTCTGGTGACTGGCCATCCGTTGTCGGATACGAGCAGTGGATCACTAGGAGATAAGAAGGAAGAGTGACAAGTTATGTACCGAGCCAGGATTTGGTAGGGCTGGAGATGGGAAGCCACGTTGTAAATAAAAAGAGCAAAAAAAGAGTCCTTTTCCCAGTTGGTCGGTTTTACTGAATTTGATGACGGCTACGCCTATCATGGATGGATTCAGAATCAATGACGCGGAGGTCACAGACTCGAGGTCATTATTGGCAGGGAAATCTCTGCATCTGAGGAGCCCAAAATACGCCAAGACAAACATGCCGGCTAGCAAGAGGTCCAGATCGGAGCACAGAAAGCCATGCCTCAGAACAGCTATAGGCAGGGCGAGTAACTCTTTGCCTAGTCTCTCTTTGCCTACATTAGGGCCCCCAAATACCTTGAAACGGCCCTTGTGTGTATGACTGTTAGTCTGTGCGTGCATGAGTTTGTGCATCTTTGTGCGTGTCTGTGGCTGTGTGTCCATTTGTCTGTGTGTTTGCGTGAGCATCTCTGCAGTTATGTTGAGAGCTTATTATCTCTGCGGTAGGGATGAGGAGCCTCAGTCTCCACTGTGATGAATGGCTGCATGCTGTGGTACAAGAGTACATTTAGCATCTCACAATTAGCACGCACCACACGCACATAGACTGATACACATGTGTGTGTCCGCGCACACAGAACATACATCTACTAGACATAAAACAGTAATACACACAGTCACGTACGCACACACACACACGCGAGCACAGACAGACAGATGGACAGACAGACAAATAGATAAAACAGACAAAATTGCATGACAACCTCACAAAGCTCTAAGCAATCAAATGCAGTAATCCACAAACAAACATACGCACTTTCAATCACAAATGCATTACTGCTGCGTTTGCGTAGGTGGGCTTATTCTGGAGTGTGAAAGTGCTCGCCATGCTGTCTTGTCAAGAGCCAAGGGAAATTACAACTGTATTAAATCCATGAGTCAGAAGTCCCAAATTGCGTCAGCCCAATACCACACACACACACGCACGCACTCACGCACACATGCACGCACACGCACACAAACACACACACGCACACACACACGCACACACACACACACACACACACACACACACACACACACACACACACACACACACACACACACACACACACACACGCACGCACACAGTATATATAGTAGGCCTATATAGAATCAAAATCACTGCACCACCTTGAATGTACAGTACTACGTATCCTATACTAACAATGTGATGGAATGCTTTCAAAACAAATCAACACTGAAACAGAACATGAGAGAAAGCCATTGAGTACAGTAATAAAAGAATACAATAAATAAATGAATAAACAAAAAAATAAATGAGCAGAGATTCTTAATGTGATGTTTTATTTGAACTATCTCCATTTCACTATGATGCTTCAGGAACATAGCCCAGTAGGAGTTTTAATCATGAGCAAGCAATTTCCCGCTGCATGAAAAGAAAGATCCTTTTATGGTTGTGTTTTACTGGACCAAGGGATCCACTTGCCATTCCCCCCTTTCCTCATTTTCACATTTTGGAGTAGTCCTGATTAGCGTGGAAAGTACTGCACTCCGATGTCAAGACTCTCACTCACCCAGGTCATGATCTCCAAAGAGTTCAATTGTATTCAACTGGACTTCACTGCGAAGGTCAGAAGAAGAGAGACACAACACACCATGTATGCAGGGCTGTACAAAGGAATAGACCTGAGCAAGTTTGAAGTTATCTGCGTAATCTAACACTGTACGATCTGGTTCTTGATTGTGATTGGCTGAATGGGCATTGCAAGCATTGGAAAATTGGCCGTAAACAAACACTATCCCAAACAAAGATTGTACGTGTCTAAGATAATTGCTTGTGTCTAAGTTGATAATGAGATTCTGGTTCAGTTGGGGTAGGGAGACTGCAGGAAAAGCACATCTCTGCACTATTTCTGGGGGGTGTCAGTGTGATTGCAAAGACATTTCATTCCTGTATACATCTCACCTTGCTGAGTTTTAGCAAAGTTTAGTGCAAAGTTTGTGTCTGCAGCGTGATGAACACGCACATGCTCAGTGGTGTTGCTGTGATAACCAACCGCAATGCGATG
>NC_085875.1:37743739-37751239 GCF_034702125.1 Engraulis encrasicolus
TCAGGTTGAGTAAATGGATGTGCTGAGAAGCAGCACAGTCAAACAGACTTACCTCACATGAAGACACGACCTGCCTGTTTGTCACGGTAGAATTCTGAGGTTCAGAATTGTACTTCAAGTTTGCCTCTCTATAGGTTTTATAGGCTATTATTTTGGGTGGTGTTTGTCTCCTTTGTGTTTTCCCTTTTTTTCTCTTTTGTCAACGATAATCTATCAAAAGTCACAAATAAGGCACATAGTCTTTGGCATTAAAATAGGCACAATGACCCTATCGAGTATCTCACTATTCAGTGTTCCCTGCCTACATGCACTTAAAGGCGCTTTGACAATACTTGTACGTCCTCCCTCTGAAGCTACTTTCACACACATTGCTTCCAGTCAATAGAATGTTGATGTGTTCCAGCCGTAGAGTGTAAAATAGCGACTCTCAATGGTTCCAGCAATGCAAAGACCTTGTCAGGAGAGTAATAGCGATCTGGGCGGATTTCTAAAAAAAAAAACCCATTAACGATTAACAAATTAGCATGCATGCACAATTCAGATTATTGACATATTAACATAGCGCTTTTACTGTGGCACTTCAGCGTTATAAAACTAGTCGATAAGCGAGTATACCGGTACTGACGTGTGTGGACATAGCTTTACGCAATAGCTGCCATAGCATACATCTATCTATTCACAGGTACCTATCTATCTATCTATCTATCTATCTATCTATCTATCTATCTATCTATCTATCTATCTTGTCTATACTCACCCATTACATGTGGTGAGTGAAGATATAGGGAAGTGGTATCGACCTCAGTGTTTGTTTTTAAACCCCCTCTTGTTCTGTGTTCCATTACCACCTGCCCCTCCTTTAGATAAGACACATGCACAACATAGTCATGTTTGCTCTTATGGTAAGATTACAACTAGAGGCTGGACGTCTGGTACAACAGATCTGGCATGGGTCAAGGCCTGACATTTTTCAAAGCAAAATGCTTTTGGAAACCTACACGAGTTGCCCTTTATCTTTCTCCTGAAGCTTGCAAGCGTGATTGTGAGATATTTGCCATTTGAAAGACCGGCCAATGTAATCTAAGCAACACTAAGAAGTTTTTTACATTTCTGATGTCTCTTACATGTCCGTATCTGTGTCCATATCTTACATGTCCATTGCTGTTGTGGGTTGATGATATTATACTGTATTATAACAAGTGAAAAACCGGACCAGTCTCTGATGTGGTCGAGTAGTGGCATACACAGTAACATTTTGCAATCTTACAGTAATTCAAAACGTAGAGGGTCAATTTATTGTTACATCTTCTTGAGTACATTGGGTCCCAGAGTAGTCTCTAAGTGATGAATTTCAGAAACTGCATTTTTTTGCTAATGGTATCTGACTGGAGGTTGACCACTACTTAAAATAATGTACTGTACATTACAAATGTAAACTCTTGAGCCAATAAGACATGAAATTGATGGTGGTAAAATAAAAATCATAAAAAGAACATACTTATGAACACGCAGCACAAATATTCATAATGAACACCTAACAAATTAAAAGGCTCATCTAAAAATGTATGAACACTTTTTCATGAGTGAAACAAAGATTCTCTGATACACAAAATATGACATGCCTATAAAAGTCTTGCAACATACTCCTCCATGGAAATCACTGTTTTTTTCACTGTAGTGCCCAAATGCAATTGGACCCACCATCCAATTATGTATCCATCAGATTGCAAACAGCTGCTGGTGTGTGTGTGGCAGGCGGAGAGGCGGGTTCCAGTAAATTATTCACGCTAGCGGTAGCTGACAATTGTGCTTCCATGTGAAGGGCAAACCTGAGTGCGATTCTCAAAACAGCCATCCTGTTTGGTGTTCCTTTAATATTTATATAGCCTACTATATACGGTAGGGGCATCACAGCTGGAGACCAGAATATGCTCACCTTCCGTATTTTCATGCCAATTTAGCTTTCCTTTCATGGTGCAGCTGGATCTATAAATGTATATATCTAATTGTGTGTTTGCCTGAAGGTAGTTGGTATAAGTGTGTACAGAAGGTCTTGATGTGTGTGTACTACTGCAAGAATTTGTGACGGTGTCTCCATGTTGTTAGGCAGGGCGTGCTTGATTTCCGTGAGCCTTTCCGTGTGTGTGTGTGTGTGTGTGTGTGTGTGTGTGTGTGTGTGTGTGTGTGTGTGTGTGTGTGTGTGTGTGTGTGTGTGTGTGTGTGTGTGTGTGTGTGTCTGCAGGCCCGTCACTAGGTTTGAGAGACAGGGGGGGCTTAGCCCCAGAGGAAGAAAATGCGCGGTGCGCACGCTGAATTATTTTCAGCTCACCTGCTAAGGTTTTGTCTATGAATTCATTATTTTAAGAGCAAGGAAATCCCACACACTGTCCATTCCACCAAGAAACTTTAATGCATTGTTTCGGTCATCCGACCTTCTTCATGTTGTATTAAAGTTTGTTGGTGGAATGGACAGTGTGCAGGATTTCTTTACACTTGAATGACAACCCCACTGGGATAATATCCTACGCACCTGCCCACCTACAGAGGTGTGCAAAAGCGTCTTCTTGAACAATTATTTTAAGAGCACCATACCCATTTTTAAACACTAGTTACAGTGATTTTTTTTTATTCACATTTAATGAACATTCCTTATATGTAAGCTAAACAAAACATTTAAAAATGTTTCAACTGATGAATACTATGTACGGAAGTTAAAATTATTAGATACAAATGCAGAGAGCATAATTTACACAAGGACTAGGAACTTTAAGGAGTTACTAACTGCGCCTCTCCAGGAGAAGCAGTGGTCAGGAAGCGATTCATTCAAACAGATTCCTTACTTGGAAAACTATGCATCCCCGGCAGATATTAGGTCATTTTTACTCCATTAGTAGCTATTTTAATCAGTTCATGTGTGTTTTCAAACTATAATATTTTTCAAAATATTAAAGCTCAACTATAATTTCAAGACAATGTCAAGTGGATTACTGTGGTAAGGGTATTGTTACTGAAAATTGGTACTTTGGGCCGGAAGATTTCATCCGTGTAAGTATTACTCTTTTCTCGAGGTGTTAGTCACAAAGCACAATCCTCTACCTGTTTCCCCCCGCATAACATATTGCTGTGCACCCTGCTTTTATTGCTACGCAGTAGGATATAAGTGGCATTAAACAATAAATAAGCAAACAGGAACTAGTATTCAGATTAACTTGCCTTCTTAGTGGTTCGTATTCAGTGCTTTACTGCATTTGTTTTTGGAAAAATGTAAAAAAAAAAAAAAAAAAAATCGTTGAAGGGGGGGCTAATACTATTGTAGGAGGGGCTAAAGCCCCCCTAAAATAGGGCTAACAACGGCCCTGTGTGTGTGTGTGTGTGTGTGTGTGTGTGTGTGTGTGTGTGTGTGTGTCTGTGTGTGTGTGTGTGTGTGTGTGTGTCAGACCCGGTGGCAGCAAAGAAATATGAAGGGGGCGATTCATTTATGAGAGGGGGCGGACGCGGGCGTGCGCATAAACTTTGGTGCGCTAATGGAGGGGCTTGTGTATTAGGCCACTGTCGTGTATTAGGCCGTTGTCAGACCTTGTCAATAATGATGGAAGTAATTTTTACTACAATTGGAATGATGTGAGCAGCGAGACACTCACTCAAGCATGAACACCCACCATACCGAACCCCAAATGTAGGCTACTACTACACACCTAGGCTACTACACACCATGACCACACCCACTTTCACTGTTATTTCACCTCGATCATGGTGCAAAACAGAAGCAAAAGCACAAACGGAAAAAGCGTTTGTCTCCAAAATGTGTGGTGTATATGTGTGTGTGTTTGGGTGTCACTTCGTTACACGTTATCAGTCGATTCCCTTCCAAAGCATTCAATTGCACGTTGCGTCTCAAATGTGAAACGTTAATACGAATACAAATTGTGGATTAACCGAACTTTTTCCAAGTATCACGCGACTATTCCATCACCTCGAAGACGTACAGATATGTGGTGACTAGCTTTGGTTATTGATGAACGCGACAGTGACTGCTGTGTACCCTACATCCACACAGGCTCGTAGTCACACGCACACACTCACATACACACACACATAGCCTGAGCGAAAGCTGATTGTTGACTGTCAAACAAACACACACACACATACACACACACACACACACACACGCACGCTGCCAGAGTAACTCAGTGGTATCCTTCACAGCACCAAAATCCATCCACAAAACCAGCGATCCTACTACAGTACTACTAGCTAGTGTTGTCAACAAAATAACTCTGAAGTGGTGAACACATTCACATAGGTTACTCAAGCATCACGGGACTTGAAATGTGCACTCCATTGTATTGTTGTTTTGACATGTTTGCGTTTGAATAGTCAACCGTTTACAGCGATATTTCACACTGTATCATAGCGCAACAAACAAGAAAAAGAGCTGAACCTGCTTCAGCGAAACTACTTCTCCACAGCAAAAACACCCCAAATTGACATGCCACAGCCGGCTAATAATCAAACGACCTACCTTAAAACACTGTCTTGATCGCAGGACTTCTTGCAAGTATTCCACTTTAATCCAAACGGTTTAAACACTCAGCACTGCTAGCAAGCAATTGGGATTTGCATTGCTAATTCCTCTCATGTAACCTATGGTAAAAAAAATTCTTACGTTTCTTCAGACATTAGTAATGTCACTCACTACCCACATCCCAAATGTGTCGCTAATTATATTATTCCAACAATAAGGAGATACAACAAATCAATGTTAAATCAAACCCCCACTACAAGTGAAAACACAACTATTAGCAGAAATCAGGCGGCAGTAAGCAGATTTTTTGTATGAGGGAACTTTGGCAGTAAACTGGATGACGTACCCCTGGCTACGGTGTGCTTTAGGGGACAAACATAAGAGGTTGCCGCTTCAGACCCTCAACCTATCAAATCGCCTGAACACAGATATCCGTCTATTTTTAAAAAATATTTATTTTAGTTGATTCATTTGGTTTATGTATTAAATACGTTATACAACTCAATTGCTTGTATTTCACCATATCTTCCAGCATTTTATTATTATCTTTTTTTTTTGAGAACTCACGCCCAAGGGGGCGTGGGATGTGACGTGAGGGGGCGTCGCCCCCAAACGCCCCCTCATGCCGCCGGCTCTGGTGTGTGTGCTTGTGCACGCACACCGGGTTTATTTGTTGCATGTTTATTTATTGTATTTATTAATTTTCAAGAATAGCCCCTTGAAGTTAATTGTGCCTGTGCGTGCGGGCAGGTAAGTGTGTGTGTGCATGTGCTCCTGCATGTGTGTATGTGTGTGTGTATGCGCACACGTGCGCGCGTATGTCTGTGTGTGTGTGTGTGTGTGTGTCTGGGTGGGAGGGTGGGTGTGTGTGGGTTTGTGGGTGTGTGTGTGTGTGTCTGTATGAGTGCGAATGCCTGGCAGTTGATTAGACTTGAACACAGCGGGGTATCGACGTAGTGTATTGACTTGTGTCGGCTCCGGTGGCGAGGGCCTGACTAATGCTGGGTCTGTCTGAGGTGCAGGATTTATGCACATCAACCAGGCTTTTCTCCATTGCTGGACCTCCACAATCCACATCACTGTAGCTAGCCAGTGATATTTTTTCCACTTCCAAGATGGAGGACCTCCCTCGATTACTGTAGCCCAGGGCTTCCCAAACTGGAGGTCGCATTGTGGAAACATGGGTGGGGTGGGGTTTCTTGCATCCAAACTGGGATCCCAGAACAAGCTTTGGAACCACTGCTGCACTGCTGCACTCTCATTTTTTGGCACATGCATTGTGTTACGATGGTTTAAAAGACATAGTGTGTGGAATGTGACGCAACATTTAAATGCATTTTAAATTTACAATGTAGCCAATTACTCATCACACACCAGGAATGTGGCTTGAATATGTTTTTTGTTTTTTTATAGTTTTTTATTTTTCATGTATTCCTTGTTATTACACTATTATTACCCCTTTCTTGCGCAAATATGACACATCTAACAAATGTCACAAAAATGTGTTGTCCCTGAGCACACATATTCAAATGTGTTGTCCCTGAGCAAACACAGTTTGTGTATACTTTTACTTAGAGTGTGTACCCACTGATTATTTTCTACACTGTGAAGATGGAGGTCCTCCCCAATGCCCCCCAATTACTGTAGCCACTGATAATTACGACTGATTCCAAGAACCACTGCTGCTCACTCCAAAGCCTCCATTAGAAAAATGCCAATCAGACCTCCCCCTTTTACTCTGTCTGCACACCTCCATCGAACTTCTTCCCTTCATTTTTCTCTGTCTAGCTTTTTCTACGCAGAATCTATATCCATCTATGTTCCTTGCTAAATCTCTCTCTTCTTCTCTCCGCTATCTTTTTCTCTCTCTAAATCTGCCTCTCATCTCTCTCTCCATATTTCTCCCCATCGTTCTCTCTTCGTCCTTCTCTCACTGCCTCTCCCCTTTTCTGTTTCGTTCTATCTCTCATCTCCTTTATCCATCTGCCTCTGCCTCTTACGGTTCGATCCAACAGGCACGCTGCTCTCCTCTGCTCCCTCCTTCAGATGGAACAAGAGATACTACAGATGCATCACCCCGAGATGTCTTGACATCTGTTTCTCTCCACTTTCCTGCCTTCCTTAATCGCTTCCTCCACCCATCTCATTTCCCCTCACCTCTCCACCCCTCTCTCTCTCTCTCTCTACCTCTCTCTCTCTCTCTCTAACTCAAGCTGTTTGAGTGTCAGAATCCCTCAGAAACATGTCCAGGCATCTCATCGCGCCATTCATTATCATTACTCTAAGTCACGACTTCAGAACAAGTCTCTGTGACAGTGTGTGTGTGTGTGTGTGTGTGTGTGTGTGTGTGTGTGTGTGTGTGTGTGTGTGTGTGCGCGCGTGTGTGCATTCTTGCGTGCACGCATCCATGTGTCTGTGTGTTTGATGAAACATCTGTACAAGTCATATCCATCAAACCAACTTCACTTCAAAAGATCATACCCAGACAGAGAGAGAGAGAGAGAGACAGAGAGAGAGAGAGAGAGAGAGAGAGAGAGAGAGAGAGAGAGAGAGAGAGAGAGAGAGAGAGAGAGATGGTGGGCAGGAAGCAGCAGGAGCAGCGATATGAGGTGATACATGGTTTGAAAGTTTTTCCTTATCTCTCTCTCGGAGATTACTCTCTCAGGTAAGAGGGATGCGAGTGGAGCAGACTGCAAATCAAAGAAGCCCAGTCCTGCATTACTTATACACTATGGCACAGGCAGGAACATGTGGCGGTACAACACACACACACACACACATACACACACACACACACACACACACACACACACACACACACACACACACACACACACACACACACACACACTGACACAGCACACACACACACACACACACACACACACACACACACACACACACACACACACACACACACACACACTCTGACACAGCACACGTGCACACTCTGACACAGCACACGTGCACACACA
>NC_085875.1:37756239-37833739 GCF_034702125.1 Engraulis encrasicolus
CGTACCAACGCATTCATATTGTCGTTACCGGACTCGCAAAGCATGTTGGGATTCCGGCACGGCGAGCGTGGGTCCGGTGGCACGTCAAAAAGTTGAGCTCTCCCGGAAGTTATGCAAATAGCCACGGCTGACGGACTGCGTGACCCAATGACTGTTGAGCACATGAAGATGTCCCATGATACCTGTGGTCGTCACGAAGGTGCATTTCCCTCAGTAAAAGTAGATTTTTGACATATATCGAACTTTTGGATCTACACAATATAGACTACCAGCATCTATGATGCATGTGCTTATGATGCCTGGGTTCAAATGATTATGTTTGATTTCGACCATAAGCATAACGAGGTCAAGCTGTGTGTAAAAAAACACTTGTGCCGAGGTCGGTAAGAGCATATTGAACTGTAATTTAGGGGCAGTTGGTTTGCTATATCGATAAAAACGGCAAGAAATGTAGATTGACATACTTCCTGAATATAACTCCCGGGCCACGCGAGCTGTAGTAGCAGTGCATCGACACTGGGGTATCCAATACGTCGAGCTGTGATAACATAACGCTATAATGGATCCCCGGCCTAAGAGGGTCTGTCTGTCCATCCGTCCGCCTGAAACGCATTCTTTCAATTGTTCCTTCCTGTGTCCACAAGGCGGCAGAGTTGGCATTTTGGACCGGAGCGAATGCGTGCAAGCCAAAAACGTATGTTACCAAACCGGCAAGGCTAAGCTGATGGCATTGCAAGACAACTGAGGGGGGCATTCAGTTTTCGGCATTGTTTTGCGTTTGGACAGTGGGAGACAAGTTTATTTTGGTTAGTCAGATACTTGCGGAAATTAACGATTTAGAAGTCGGCAGGCAGTATTTGACACAGATGTTCGTGCTCGGATAGAGGGGCGTTTGCATTGCATAACGCTCCATGACATGGAACCGTGATTAGTTGGCAGGCGACCCGCAGCGCATACAGCTCTTCCTCTAAACGTGGACCCGTAACATTTGGTTAGCTTTTTTCCTTTCATAACATTCACATTTTCCTTTGTGCTCGGATAGAGGTGCGTTTGCATTGCATAACGTTCCACGACATGGAACTGCAATTAGTCGACAGCTCGACCTGCAGCGCAACTCTTCTTCTAAACGTGGCTGTTTTTTCCTTTCATAACATTCACATTTTCCTCTGCTTTTCTCCATTCCACAAACTCGGGCTCAGAAGTCTGTGTGTACGAGCCTCCCTTTTAATATTCCCAGCGAGTTTGCAAACATTCTGCCACTAAGTTTCAGTAAGTAGTCAGTGTGCGCTGTGCACTGAAACATGGTGCTCGAACTATAAGTAGACAGCTGGGCCATTTGACACAGTACAGTGTGTAAAGGGGGATTCATACTTGTCGTGACTGGCGCTACCCTCCTTCATACTTAACTCGCGACCTCACTCGCGCCGTCACATGACCCAAAATGACGTCACACGCCGTGGCGCGAGCTGCCGTGTCGCGACATCGTGCACCCCACATTTTTTGTAACTTGTCGTGCGCCACCAGCGACCACGCAGGTAGGCAGACAAAGCAGGAGTTGCGAAGAGAGGCTACAACTACTGTAGGCTACTACAGAATGGATCCTGTATCATTTTGAGGATAATAAAATGTCATAGAGAGTTATTTGATCTTCTCTCTTAAATGTTGTTCAGTGAAACAATTGTTTACTTTGTTCAGAAGCACGTTGTGTTCGGCGATCTATTTATAAATTCTGCCGCCAGAACAATGCTCTCACATGGTCTTGGAATGATCTGGCAATGTAGGCTACAACAAAAAATATATGTTTCAATGTGGTAAGTCACAAGTCAGACGTTCAGTAGCCCTACAGCAGCCGTGTTTGGCTTTCTATTTTATACATCCGTAGAACTCACGCTGCGAGTTGCGAAAAATACTGCCGTTTCTCTCATGAACAGCAGAGGGCACTTCCGACAATGCGAGCGAAAGCACTTTTGAAGTATGAATAGTCTGTCGCAAGTGATGACGTCATTAATGGTTCTCGCGCCACACGCGCCAAAGTGCGCACGTGAAGTATGCAGAGCCCTTTAGGCTACTGATGTTATCGGACATATTGCAAGGGAGGTTCATTTGTTTTCTGCTGGCACTCCACAGGTGCTTTCCGTTCCGGAGAGAACGCGTCTTTTGATTCGTAATTGCTTTGCAGTCGTGTGAATTTGGTACACTCTGGCCCCGAAACTCGCTGCTTTGTGCCATGACGGTGAAGCTGGTATTAGGGTGAACTCATAAGCGCATGATTCACCCAAACGTTATTTATTTATAATTTGTCGATTCTTTCCCACATGCATGTGATGCTGAAATGGCGTGATACTATAGGTCGATACTAATACATGTCTAGTAATTTGTAATGTAGCCTACTTGATCTATGTGAAATTTGAAATCATATGGTTCTTTTCCAAATCCAAGCATGAGAGGCTTAGGCTATTGAAGCCTAAACTGAAAAAGTAAAGGCTTGTCTCGCCATTTTGCTGCCTGCCACATTATTTGGAGTTTCGATGGGCAATATGACCTATAAACAAAAAGTGCATCCTCAGGGGGGCGTTGACAGGTTAGGAGGAGGCCAGGGCAAAGAGGCTTGAGACAAGAGGGCTTTGGGCCAAAACATACCAAGGCGGAACGGAACGGTCGCAGGACGGACGCGGTCTTTCTGCTTAGTTTTGGCCGGCGTGCTTTTCTCTGCCTTGCACACTGACAGCGTCGGCGTGCGCGGCCAGTCCTATTCAAAACCCTAGCCACAGCCAAAGCTAGCATGCTACTTTGCCATTCATTTGAATGAGACACCGCCGGTCGCCGGCGTGAAAAATACGCTCGAGTTCTATTTTACAAATGCAGCGCGGCGCGGAGCCGGCTCCCGCGCCGCTGACGCCCAACTACCGCCGGTTGGTGTGTAAGGACAGATAGGTTTCAATGTATTTTCACCGACGCCGGTAAAAAGCGTGGCCGTTCCGCGACGCTTTACCGCCTTGGTGTGTAAGACCCCTTACTCACGTCATAACAGCGTAGTACGAAATGATGGGGAGGGGAGTACGGAAATGTTATTCACTGTGGAACAGGTCATAGGACAGCGTGAATGTCTGTCAGCTGTCCTTAATTACCCCCAGCAATTACTGCTTACCAACAGCTGCCGTTAATTGGCCACAAATTATCCATCATGGTGTCGCCCCCACTGACCATGTGCAAGGGAATTGAGGCAGTCGGTTCACATGCAAAATAGGGAGGCGGAGCACTCGGAGGGTCACAGGCGGCCTCAAAATGAATGGCAGTGAACGAGAAGCCAGCGTATGGAAGGATAAAACTCGCTGTGAACTTTGAAGGAAGTTTTCCGGGACGATTATTAGTTCAAAACAGCGAGTTTTATCCTTCAATACGCTGGCTTCTCGTTCACTGCCATTCATTTTGAGGCTGCCTGTGACCCTCCGAGTGCTCCGCCTCCCTATTTTGCATATGAACCGACTGCCTCAATCGTATCCATCGCACCCACTGACCAATGACCATGCGCAAGGGAGTTAATTTTACATCCACTCGTGTCCTCAGGCAACGCCCCCGTACTACACCGTGGCCAATGCATTTCCCCCCGAAAGATTGTTCTTCTGTTGAGTTTCTTTGGGCCAGGGTGGCGTTTGGGGGAAAAATGGCACAGTTGGAACTGGCATAGAGGGACACATCTGTTGTCCGCCTGTCGGCCTTGTTTTATTAAACAACCATGTCAAAAGACACATCATGTGCCTATAAAAGATGCTAGTCTGTTTGAGAAGCGTCATATCATTGGCATCCACAATCACTGAAATGTTTGGTGTCAGGTATAAGGTTCAACTACAGTATGTGCTCAAAGAATGAGGAAAACTGACTGCCTGGATATAGAGAATGAACTGGTAATTCCATCTATAATTCTGTCCTATCCTGATGGCAGTGGCATAATCCAAGATGATAATGCTAGACTCACTCATAATCATCGGTCTCAAATTTTGAAAAATTTACACATGGATTGGCCATCACAGTGTCCAGACCTCAACCTCAGAGTGAAGCAGTATGAGATATACTGGAGAAGTCATTCGAGAGTCAATAAATCGATGACAACGATGTAATGAATATTTTGTCATTGAGTTTAGCCTGGGAATAGACATCACCTTTGTCTTTTTTTTCTTGATTCTTTGTTATCAAGACAACAGCACAAAATCATCACCACTACTATACACATAAAAAGTTACATGTCTGAGAGGGTATTACAGTATGGCAAACATTGTTAGAGATAGTTAGAGAGGTACCGATCTCAGACCAAGGAAGTAAAAGTCCTGCAATATATTCCATCTGCTCATGTGCCTAAACACAAGTAATTTCGCTAATGAGTCGATTAGGGATCTATCTATCTGCTGATTGCTCTGCTCATTTGGACCAGCTGGGGCAAACATTGGTTGGATAAAGTTTTATTTTCTGCAGCACCAACTGATACCCCTTCAGACTCTGTAGATGGGGTTTCCATTTACAATCATTCATGCTGTTAGGCTGCCAATAACATGAGCCCATTTTTTGATTGACAGCCTTTTGTTTCTCAGCCTGATCTCCAAAATTCCGTGCTCCTGGACACGGATGTTAAGGACACGAAATCCGTCTCCAGGAGCACGGAATATTGTGCTCCTGGTCACGAAATTGTTTTCCGTGATGGGCACACGGAAGTGCTTTCTATATTCCCACAGCACTGTGTTAACTCTATCATTAGAAAATACATACCAAATGCTAATCCTAAACAAAATAATGCTTTAGCAATTTAAGTTGTGCCCTGACCAAAACATTCCCTAACATTAACCTGTCATCAAAGACATGTTTTTGAGAAATACCTTTTCCAATTGATTGATAGGCTATCAAATTCATATAATGCATGAAACAATACTAGCTATGCCCAGACCAAAACAATCCCTAACTCTAACCTGTCAGTAAGAAATGTTTTTTTTTTTTTTTTTTTTAGAAAAATTAGAACAATCCTGAGAAAACACAAGACTGTGGAAACATAGAGCTGTGGGAGTATAGAGAGAGCACTTCTGTGTGTCCATCACGGAAAACAATTCTGTGTCCAGGAGCACGGAATTTTGGCAAAATCTGTGCTCCTGGACACAGATTTTGTGTCCTTAACATCCGTGTCCAGGAGCACGGAATTCTGGAGATCATGTTTCCGTTTCTACACAGTCAGAGGTTGCAGAGGGATCCTCAGCTGCGTGTGCAGACAGGAATGCATGTAAATCTGTATTGCTTTGATGAGCAGAGGCCCACTGGCAGGAAAGGTCAATTGTCCTGGGCCCAGAATTGAGTCCCCAAACATTGTATGCATTGAGAAGGTGGCCCTTTTAGATTACTGCCCTGGGCCTGGTCAAAGCTGTCAGCGGCCCTGACGATGACGTCAGTCTCTGCACGCCATAAAAAGGTAAGAAGGTGTTGCATACTTCAAGTATTTTAGAAAATATGATAGTGTTTTAGCCTAATTATATTTTAGGCAGCCAGCATCTCTTCATTTGGTGTGCATATGTATTTCATCATCAGTCTTCACACACCCATATTAAAGTCTTATGCAGTTATAACTTGCATGCTTTCAAAAATGTTCTATTCCAAATGAACGATTTTAACAGCTTCAAGTTTGCACGCACGGTATAGTACGGGTATCTGCCTTTGCACTGCATCATTGCCCTGAGAGGTCTTTGGCTGTAGACTTTGTCTTTTTTTCCAAATTGTTCCCAAGGCAGGGACTAATGAGACATAAGTTAAGTGTTGCCACACACACACACACGCACACACACACACACACACACACACACGCACACACACACACACACACACACACACACACAGTACCAAAAACAGTTTATCATCTACTTCGCGATGACACTGCCCAGTAGGGAGAGAGCAGCTGCCTACACTGTACTGCCAGGATAATTGACACGTGGCCAATTCACATTTCTGCCCACTTAACGGCGTCACACAGTTCTGAATTGAAGTTCAGGGCCAGCGTAAGGCCAATATAATGCCAAGAATAATACCAGTGCAAAAGGTGACAGGCAGCCAGCGGCCATTATCTTCAGTTGATGCTCTGAGTGGAGCAGTGGCAGAATTGCACACAAGGCCCCACGGCAAAACACTAAACCCTCCCCCCATACAGCCTGCCAAGGTCATAATAGGGCTCCCACTAACAATCTGGGAGGGCCCTGGGCCCAGGGGTAAATGCCCTGCTTCCCCCTAATAGCTCTGCCCCTGGAGTGGAGGGGAGCATCTCTCACAGGTGTGGACTATACAGTACATGTCAAACAGCTCAATCAAGCAAAGATGTCTCGAGGCTTAAGGTGGGTACAAAGAAGCCAGCCAACTATAACAACATTTTTTTTCTTTTTTTCTGCAGCCCATTTACATTGATGAGAGGTTCAGGTATTGCAAGAGAGTGATTAGCTTCAGGGTGGTTTGGCTTGAGCAGACACTTCAGCTAAAGTGGTCAAGCTGCCAGAAATCCAGAAGAGTGTAGAATGTGCAACGTTTGATGCAGAATGCATATTATGGGATGATGGCAAAAGAGTGCAGAGGTCCAAGTAAGCACACATTCTGATCATTTCTGAAATGTCTTTTCTCTATTTTTGTCCGGCTTGAAACCTTGCACTGCACACCGCAGTACCACTGGCTAGTCACCCTCCAAAGTGGAGATCAATCAGTGGAAAGTTGCGTGAGTTGTGCTTGGAACAGCACAGCATCAGACATACAAGAGGAGACACAGACAGACATTTCTTGCATTATTAGATGTATTCTAACTTTTCCTGGGTGTACTATTTTCAGAATCCCCGGACAGTTATGTTTTATATTTTATGCTTTAAAAAAATCCTGCAGACTGCAGCTTGAAGGTTAATAGGCCTACTGTAGGTACAGCACGGCCTGCAATGTATTTCAGCTTCGCAGTTTATACCTTAAGCTGTTACGCAGATGGCATCTCCAGGCTCCCAGACACAGATTTTGCACTGTTGTTTTGTGTTGAAATTAGAGGTTGTACCTTTAGAGTAAATAGTTTATTTACAGGTACACAGTGTCTGGAGGCTGAGCTTGCCCCTTTGCTACCCCCTCTCATCTGCCATCTTACTTTCAAAAAACTACAGTAAACCATTTGTTAAATTCCTCTGTTCACCTCTCACAGGAAAAAAATGTTTTTTTACTTTTTTGACTTTTGGGCATATTCTTATTCTTTTCTGCGTTATCTCTGCTCTCTGCTCCAGCCATCTCTCTCTCTCTCTCTCTCTCTCTCTCTCTGTTTCTCTCACCAGTCACCCTAATCATCTCCTCTCCAGCTCGCCTGCATGGCCAGCCTCCTCCACTCTTTACTTTCCCCCCTCTGGAGGTTAGAACTGATTTTCATTCCAGCACTTTCTGGATGAGGTTCAATCTCACTTCACCCCCGTGGGGGGAAACGGAGAGCAAATCAGGCCGTGCCCGGCCCAGGAGAGAGTCACTGGGGGCCTGGCTGGCTGGCTGGCTGGCTGGCTGGCCAGGTTGGGTTGGGTTGGGGTTGGGTGTGTGAGGGAACCAACTGGGACAGGGCCGTTTAGGTGCACAGATTGTGATAGGCATACAAATGAGATTCAGTCCTTAGAGTGCAGTGCGCAATGTGCGCACACACACACATGCATTTACACACAGACACACACACATGCACGCGTCACACGCACACGCACTCACTCACTCACTCACTCACACTCTCTCACACACACACACACACACACACACACACACACACACACACACACACACACACACCTATCTCACAGTCTTGTGCTCTGTGTGCATCTGAGGATTTACACTGTGTTGACCTGGATGGCTGCACACAGTGAGTGTGCAGAGTTTGATGAGATGAAACGAGTGTCCCCTTCCTTGCCCTTTGCCGTCCTCTCTCCTAGCAGCCGTTCACGGGTCGCTTAACATCATTTCAGCACTCAACATGATGCAATTTCAACCAGGGCATTCATACAAGACCTTCACTTCCAGCATAGATATAGTTTCATCAAAAAGTCGAATCAGTTTTTAATGACATCTTTCAATGTAAATGTGCAGCTTCACTGCCCCACACCTTGCCTTCATTCCACGTGTCATGAATATCTACAGTGTGTGTCCCACCAGATAACCAGGGATGATGGTCAAATTGCCTGTCAGATTGATTTGAATAGCATTAAATTGAATCACACCTCCTTAATCTCTTATACATCTCATTGTCATTTAATTTACATAACCAGGAGCCAGCAGAGGTCTCCCAACATAAGACTGGCTACCTCTTCACGTAATGATGAAAGACAGTGGCAAACTAAAAGTTAAGGACAATATTTAACACAACGTGTGCAGGTAACGCACAAACACAATAGCAAATTAAAGAAACAAAAAGTAAAGAAACATAACATTTTAAATACAAAACACTCGAACTGCATCCAGTCGAACTGCATCCATTACTCAAGTTTTCGTTCAAAAGGGGTCAAGAAATTAAGTCCATTATACGGACTATGGCACTTACAAGGAGCAATTTTAGGACATTATTAATGTAACTTATAATAACGAGTACACCAAAAATTTTATTCTTTCATTACAGCCACAAATTCTAACAGTGCTCTGCTCTACATACATACTTATTGCATATATGAATTTTAAAAAGGGGCTAATGGAACAGCGCTCTGCAAGGATCTGAGATCTCAGCCGAAAACGCAAACTCCCTCCAGACAAATTAAAACGCTGATTATTACAATGGTAGGAGGGCCCTTGCTATCAAAGAACACCATCCGTTTTAGACCAAAAAAATTAGCGGAAAGATTGTCTTTCATGCATCGCATTAATGCCGTCATTAGGTAGCCCAAGTGGACCGGCGCTCTCATAATTTCATGGAATAAAGAAATGTTTTATTCATCTCTGCATTTATGGGGTCCATTACTGCCACTGTCTGTTAGGGAGACCCTTCATTTTCCAGAATTTTCTCTTGTGTTTTTTTTATGGAGGTTTGTCTGCTGTACAGTAATGGCCCTTTTTTTTTTTTTTTAGTACGGTGGGGTATGCAATATTATTATTACCAATGTTTTCGGCTATTCCGTTTGAACAAACAAAGAAGGAGGCTTTGCCAACCATACTAGTTGCTACAGCAAAGTGGAGTGGTGGTGCTGCAGAGAGGACAGGGGAGTGAGTGTGAGCAGGGTTGCCAGATGAAACTGATGATTTCCAGCCCAAAAAATGCTCAAAACCTGCCTGGAAGCACTCAATCCTGGCAAATTCTATTGATTTATATGGCCAAAATTTTGCAGAAAACCCCACCCAAGTGCCATTTTTACCCGCAGACTGCCATCCTAAGCAGCCCCAATTGGGCAGGAAACTGCCCAATCTGGCAACACTGAGTGTGAGCTAAAACCCACTGGTGCACATGGCTGCTGTGCTGGAAGCTCAGGAGCCAGTTCCTCAAGCCCCTAAACCAGGGCTGCTGACAGCTTTTGCTGAGCCCAGGACAAAATAATCTGAAAGGGCCCCCCTCTCAATACATAGGCCTACAATGTATTTAGGTCTTACTTCAGGGCCCGGGACAATTGACCTGTTTGTCCACCCCCATTTGGCGGGCCTGCCCTAAACAGTAGGGATGCTGCTATAACCTTTTGCAGTGTGTGTGTGTGTACGTGTGTGTTTGTGAGAGAGAGAGAGAGAGAGAGAGAGAGAGAGAGAGAGAGAGAGAGAGAGAGAGAGAGAGAGTGTGTGTGCATGTAGGCCTATGTGTTAACATGCATGTGTGAAACAAGAGCCGCAAATCCTTTCTTCTGAAGGGGGGGAGGAAACATGTTCATCTTTCAGGTAAGGAACCTCTGTTACCATAGTAACCCTCCCTTTGATCCACCTCAGTCGATAATGTGAAGTTATGCTCGGGTCATAGCGGGAGAAAGGTGTGTGTGTGTGTTTGTGTGTGTGTGCGTGCGTGCGTGCGTGCGTGTGTGTGTGTGTGTGTTTGTGTGTGCGTGAGAGAGAAATAGAGATAGAGAGAGGGTGTGGGTGTTGCTGTTGGTGTTTTTGTGTGCGTGTGGAGGTGGTGCTGGCACAAACCTCCTATGAGTGGAATCTTAATAATGCCCACATCTGAAGGTCAAGAAAGAAAAAAGAGCATAAGGCTATATAACTGAGTCTGATGTTGTCCCTCCTTGCTTCTGCTCCTGTGTTTGTGCTGACTCATAGTGAAGTGTCAGCAGTGATTGTGGGGCGGGGGGCTATTACAAAGTCATTAATATTTCAAAATGGTGGACTTTTAATGTGAAAGAGGGCACGTTAAACCTCAGACAGTAACTGCGACTGTTGAATGATGACTGGTCATTAGTGAGGAATCGTTGCGACCGTTGGAATCCATGATGGATGCCCGTTAATGAACAGGGACGGAGCTACGGCGGGGTGGGGGCATTTGCACTGGAAGCCTTCCTGTATTGGTGGTTGGGGGCCCAATTGTGACCTTTGTGGACTACATAGGGGCCCTATCAGTATTTTGTTCTGGGGCCCTGTATGCAGTTGTTCTGCCACCGTAATGAAGACTGCTGATTGGCTACTTATCTTGCTTCCTCGACATGCACTGCTGTATCAAGTGGGTCAATGTCATGACATGTTTTATATTCGATTCAGGGGGTATTAGACACACGTCTTTTAAAATGTATAACAGCATTAAGGTTGTTATCTCTTTTTTTGTCTCTCCACAGTTTTAGTCACAACTCAAGTCAAGAATTGTAATGATGCAAACATAACGTTAGCTTTCACAGGGCTTCTTAAATACCCCTCGTAAATTTCAGAAAGAAAAAAATACATATTGTAATTGTTGTTGTATGACTGATTAATTCAAGGAAATTATGGTGTGAAATGATGATAAGAAATAGATTTGGGTGTGAGACTGGCTTACATCACGAGGAAATAGCTTAATGTTTCATCACTTACATATTATACACATTTGATTATGGGGAGGAGAATTGATTTGAAATTGTAATTGAAATGCAGAGATAGAGTTAAGAGGGGGACACTGGTGTCATATTTGTATTTTGTTGGCGTGACGATGACTCATCCGGACCGTTGGTCCCTCTGTCACGGTGGCACCCGAGCATGCCATGAGTTTAATCCTGGCTGTGAATATGTATTAGTGCATTAGCATGTGAATGATCGTTAGCATTCACCTGGGGGATCGGCACAGACAATAGCACCATGGCGGAGGGATGCCTGTCATCGTGGTGGAATTGAACAACAACACGGCTCTGTGATTACTAGTTTCAACAATTCACAACGCGGTGGGTAGTAATAAACCAACAAAAGGCAACTTCGAAATAGAATTGTTTGTGTTGCCACTGAAATCGATTTGGACTGGAAAGCTGGCGGGAAAGCAGGCCACTAGGGGGAAAATGGATGGAGGAAGGAGAAACAAATCACTGAAAGGTTTCTATTATTCAGAGTTTGGTTGCCTGTGGCTGCATGTGCTTTATAGAGTGAGTGCCAGCTACGTTAATGCAGCTGCCTGCCCCTCAGTTTGACAGGCAGGCGAGCGGCCGTGATGTGATGAGTAGTGTGAGAGTGCAGACAACTCTGCAGGGAAGCCGACACAGGGAGGGCAAAGGGGTCAGTTGTCCTGAGCCCTGGCAGGGAGAGAGGGGCCCCAGAATTGGAACCTCTTTG
This sequence comes from Engraulis encrasicolus, assembly GCF_034702125.1. NCBI lineage: Eukaryota > Metazoa > Chordata > Actinopteri > Clupeiformes > Engraulidae > Engraulis > Engraulis encrasicolus. Next base: position 37,767,946 of record NC_085875.1, read on the forward strand.
CATTGTACTGTACTGTGTTTTGGGGGCCCTTTCAGATGAAATTGTCTCGGGCCAAGTCATAGCAGCCAGTGGCCCTGCACCTCTGGACTGGAAAGGGTGTCATGGCTGTGAGCCAAACAAAATGGGAACGTGGAGTCTTGTCTGTATTCATTTGCAGAGTACGCTGCTCATCAATTCAATCAATAATAATTAGATTTCACTGCCTGCACCCGGAGTCTTGCGTTCAACAGTGTTCATTGTCATGTCTCACACATATCAATCTCACCTTGCACGTCATCAACACTGTGGTGACTCATACAACATTCCTCATAAAAAATAATCAAACACACCAACAACAACAGCAGAAAAACCAACTAACTGTTGCTAGTTAAACAGTGGATATAAAAGTTGGTGCGCATACGGCATGTTCATTAACATTACCATACCGTCACCACAACATGCTGTATTGTGAAGTCGTGCACAAAGTGAATGGTAAAATCTGTCATTTAAAAAAAAAAAAAACCCTTCATTTTTTAAGTTATACAGCGATTTTAAAGTGGCGCTTACGGAATGATGGAATTTGAAGCATATATCGCCACTTTCTGAAACCCATATCTCATACTAAACAGCAGCCTTAAACACATGATTTGATTTTAGTAAGAGCATGGAGTAATAATTTAGATGAGAAAAACCTGCAAAAAAGATTGATGACCTCGGCATCAGATCTGTTAGAGTACAACTAGATATGGAAATGACCGTGGGCTAAAAACCCCATGCTGTTCGTAGGCAGGTTGTGTGCGCAGACAGCAAGGCTAGCACTTTTTCGACAGGCTAATACCTCATGTCAGATTATGAACTGTCAGTTTTCATCAGACATACATCGAGCCAACTGTTTGCTCTCTTATATGTGTGCAGAGCTGCTGACAGCTTTGGCTGGGCTTTGGACAAAGTCATATAAAATTCCCCTCTCCACCCAATGCATATGTAGTGAGGATCCAGTTCTGCCCCACCTCTCTCCCTGGGCCTGGGGCAACTGAACCCTTTAGCCCCTCTGTTGGCTTCTCTGCAGTGTGTGTGTGTGTGTGTGTGTGTGTGTGTGTGTGTGTGTGTGTGTGTGTGTGTGTGTGTGTGTGTGTGTGTGTGTGTGTGTGTGTGTGTGTGTGTGTGTGTGTGTGTGTGTGTGTGCGCGCGCGCACGTTCGTGTGCAAGGCCTTCCAGTCTTCCGGTTGAGGCTTGGCAGTCTGTATATTTTAGTGTCAATTGGGTGTGGTGCAAGTTGCTTGGATGGTGGATCAGTAGGCCTACTTAGTTTCCCCCAAATGTGAGGGAGGGGGTTGCCTCCATCACCCACACCTGCTGCTGGGGGATGAAGAGTACCCTTCTCCCCTCATTGCCCCTCATCAGATTCTGTGAAAGCAAACCCTCATCTTAGCATCTTGGAAGCAGGTGCACTCACTTTCTTTTCCCCTCTTGCCTGTCTAACCACCTGCCTGCCTTCCTGTCTGTCTCTTTGCATGCATTTCCTGCCTGTCTGTCTGTCTGTCTGTCTGTCTGTCTGTCTATCTGTCTATCTGTCTGCAGACCGCCCTCCCCTTCCCTCATCTCTGGGTCTTTGCAAAAGCAATCTTTAATCTTCCTTGTCCGCATGCTAGCCTTCTTCTGTTCATATGCTACTGGAGATCTAAGCACAGTAAAGCGTACGCTCACACATACATTACTCACTTCTCGCTCACTCGCCTACTCGCCACTCGTTCATGGAACGTTCGCTAAACCTTCGCGCGGGTTTAACTGCCAATGCAAAAGCGAGAAGTACTTACAGTTATCCAAATTCTGCATTCCAATTGGTTACTTGCTTTCTTGCTCAAAGTTAAAACATTTTTAACTTGGAATTCGGCCACATCACGTCGCTTGTACTGTCCTCGTTTCCTCACCTCCTCGCCTCACTGGAACACGTAGACATTCTTTTGACTTCACTCGCTGAGCGAGTAAGTACTGTAGTAGCAATGTGCTTGAACCTAGCTTACGCTTCTGGGCAAAAATGTTGCAATGGGGGCAAATATTACCCCTCCTTTAGCTGGGGGAGAAAGAGGACCCCACTCCAAACACCTCTGGGTTTTTGTGAAAGTTTTTCCATCTTGGAAACAGATGGACTCACTTTCTTTGCCTGCCTGCCTGCCTGCCTGCTGTCTGCTACCTGTCTGTCTGTCTATCTCGCATCCTATGTTCTCAGTCTGTCTGTCTGCCAGTGGAGAACTGGAGAAGTAGTACTGTATGTTCTGTACTTACTGTACTGTGAGGGAAGGAGCTCTGGGAATCATGTTGGCCCCATTACTTCCAGCTAGAGGAGGTGGCGGAGAGGACCCGGCTCCCCTCGTCTCTGCATCTCAGCCTAAGACAGATGGTAGCAGATGACTTTGTTTTCCTTCCGTCCAGAGGCGGTCTTTACATTAGGCCTTGGGCCCTGACCAAATCCGCTGGCCATGGGGGACCCAAACTGTCATTCCAGTCGCGATAAACAAACAACAAAATGCCTGATCTTCTCAATTTGTCACTTGTGTACAGTAATCGAAAATATATACCAGACAAAAAACACTACATTTAGCACCATTGCTCCTTCCATGCCAAGGTGACATGTTTAAAGAATGACTTTTTAGGGCCCCATGTTTATATTTTGCATAGGGCCCCAAAAAGGCTAGATAAGCCCCTGCTCCTGTCCCAATACTACTGTATAGGTCTCCCTTGTCTACAGTGAGTGCGTCTTAATATGCGACCTTGCCTCCTCCACTTGCGCTTGTCTCCTCGTCCCGCCTCCTGGCTCCTCCTCCGTGGAGAAAACGATAAAGTTTCCCAGCTGTCAGCCTAGCCACAACAACTTTTGAGGGACTGTTTTTCATTCACCATCCCAATTGCAAAAGAGAAAAAGACTCTACAATTGAGCTTTTGCAAGATATTGAAATATAATGCTGTTGTCAGTGATGTCATCATGACGAGAGGCAAGTGGAGGAGGAAAGTGGAGGAGGCAAGTGGAGGAGGCAAGGTCGCATATTAAGACACACTCACAATGTGTCTACCCTGTCTTCCTGTCTGTCTCCTTGCCTGCATATGTGCCTTGTCTTCCTGTTTTTCTCTCTACCTGCCTACCTAGTCCCTGACTTTGCCTTCCTGCCTTCACCTGCTTGTCTGTCTGTCTAGCTCTCTGTGTCTGGCTGCTTGTCTCTTTACCTGCCTGCCTTCCCGTCTGTATGTATCTCTGCCTCTCTCCTTTTCCCGCCTGTCTTCCTGCCTGTGTCCTTACTACCTGCCTGGCTTCCTGCATGCTTGTCTGTCTGTCCGTGTTTCTTTCTGTCGGACTGGGCCTCTACCTGCCTGTCTGCTTGTCTTTGTGCCTGTCTACCTGCCTGTTTGTGTCTCTTAGCCTGCCTTCCTACCAGCCTGTCTATTTGTATGCCCGTCTGTCTGTCTGTCTGTCTGCATGCATGTCTGTCTGCATACCACTGGAGACCCGAGGATCACTGGCAAATCTCAGCCTGTAGCCTACCGTCCTCCAAATTAATAACATATTGACAGCTCTAACCTTACTTAAGAACAAGGCACACCCACACTGTCAAGTTCACATGCACACAGAACATACACGCGCACGCACGCACGCGCACGCACGCACACACACACACACACACACACCAGCTTATGCAAAAGCACCAGTGGGACCTACACTTTGGCAGGCTGAGCTATTCAATATACCCTCAGACACATGCAGTGTATTCTCTCTCTCTCTCTCTCTCTCTCTCTCTCTCTCTCTCTCTCTCTCTCCCATTCGCTCTCTCTTAATATACTTCAATACACCCTCTTTCAGCCGTGCAACTCTCTGTGCAACCTCTTCCATCATTTTTCCCCATTTTTCCCTCCCTCCCTCAGGCAACGCGAACACTGAACTGTGCACACCATTTCAAAACGGAAAGAATGATTTTGCTACATACACACCATTCCGATTTCCGTAAGCAAAACATGTCCTCCATCCAAAGTTGCACATTTAGGCATTATAATGCAGAAGTGGATGAATTTATTTAATTGTATCTTTAACATGAATTAGGTACTGTTTAACAACCATGTAACAACATGTAATACTGTAAGCCATAAGGTTAAAGTGGCCATGCCACTCTAATTATAAACCCATTTCGGCCATTTTTTCACAATCCTTTATGTCATCTGACCCAGAATGCAAATTATTGTAGCTAGAAAGTTATTTTGTGGTATGTTTCAAAGCCCTTGATTGTGCCTAAAAAAGCCATCATCGGAGAGGCGACTGAATTTTCCTCATTCACATTATGTTTTGGAGCTGTGCGCTGATTGGCTCAGCTGTTGCTAGAGAACACACTCATTCACGATTCGCGCAGCTTCGCAGAGCTAGGAAGTTAACGCTAGTTGTTACGCCAACTGAAACAATAAAACAGGCGACGCTATTTTGTAATAAAAAAGAATGGCAGGAATCCAACCTTATGCATTTGAACCGGAGACCGAGACCGAGTCGGAGGAGGAGATCTCTGAAGAGGAAGCCGGGGGTCGGAGAAAAATGGATGTATCAGAATGGTAAGTTAATTTATCCCTTTCTCGTCGTAGTTTCACTACACGCCAACACCAGGCATATAGTCAATATATGTATTTCCGACAATGAAACTTTATGATCCTTTAGCGTGACACTTTATGAAGACATAACATTTTCATTAAGGTACGGATAACTATGGTTATTACCAGCGGCGCATCTTGTCACCAGGCTAACCTGGCAGCAGCTGCAAGACCCCCTAGTAGAGCTCTAGCTATTAGACTAGATAGCTCACGCTTTACCACTGCAGTAGTGGTGAATGTCTTTCAATCGTTTACTCCTTTGAAATTTTACTTTGTGTTATGTTGTAAGATAGAAATAAAGCAGGAAGCCGTAGTACATTTTATAAACTTTATAACCAGGGTCACGTCATGTCTGTATCGTAGGTTTTACATCTTAGCATTGCTGCTGCACCAAGAACTTCCTCTATAATACATTGATAAATCATAAGATGTACCGGTGCCACCTAGCGGCGTGGCAATGTGTAGACACAACACTTTGAGCCCCAGCGGCTTCTGGTAATTACAATAACACTTACAATTTCCACGTCATTGCCTACCTTTTACCTCAGGTGTACATGTGGGCATTGCTGCACTATGGAGACGGAGGCAGAAAACATTTGTTGCAGAGAGGTGACCGTGGTAAGATGCATTGTATAACATTGCCCTCACACTTCAAATACTACTTTTGACCAAAATTATATTACATGTAGCTGACTTTTCTGCATTACCATTAGAACACGGCTGCATGTCTGAATGCAATATACCCATCACAGGTACTAAATAGAATGCAACAGCTGGAGTCACCAGTCCACTGCATGACAGACCACCCTGGCCTTCATCCAGTGTGTTTGAGCATTTATGCTTTACAAAATGCCCTCAACTTGTACCAACGGGATTTCGGGGACATACCAATTAGAGGTTATGGGAAGTATGTACAAGAATATTAAGCACATTCACTTACATCTACCAATAATACTTTATAAAGAAATAAGGATCAATCAGACAGAATTTGTTGTATTTTGCTGTATTATGACTTAAAAGGCAACCACCCACGCACGCACACACACACACACACACACACACACACACACACACACACACACACACACACACACAGTAATGCTAACAGTGTACTAATATATATATATATACAGTAAGAAATTCCTATACATTAACAGCATCCTTTTCCCTCTTCTTCCTCTTCTTGTCTTTTACAGCCGTTGTAGATTCCTGGCGTATCGGTTTTTTGTTAGCTGGTGCTGGGGGTATCTGGGCCGGACAGTTCGAGTAGTGATCCCCTCCTGTGTCGTCCAGCGTGTCCGGCGAAAGTTCCCTGATGGGACGGGGCAATATGTTGGGTTCAGGCCTCCACTCTGAAACGCGACTTGTATGCTGCCACAGCGTCGTCCATAGTGGGGTGTACATACTGCGCTGAGAGGAAGCTGGGGACATTGATTGCTCGCACTTCATCTTGGAATGGCTAGGGGTTGAGGACGACCTCCTTGAAAAGCAACTCCATCAATTCGAAGATGTAATCTTAAAAATAAAATGCATATGAAAATGAAGTGAGCATTGACCAATTGCTATATTTAACAGTATTTAATATGTACATTTTTTTTTAAATCCCAAAATGTAGTTCTTACTGTATGTAGGTGCCGTTTTTACTGGCTTCACAGATGCTGTAGTGCAGCAGTTAACTGTCAAAATAGCCCAGAATAGTTCACTTTGGTATGCAAGCATGGAAATTGGTACAGATGTTCATTAGAATGTACTCTATCAGCTCAAGGCGTTGGCCACGCAAAAATCCAAGATGGCCGCCATTTTTCAAGATGGCCACCTTCTCCACTTCTAAATAAGTCTAAGAATACTTAAATTAGTGATGCAAGCATGTCATTTGGCAAAAATGTTCATTTGAATGTACTTTTTCAAAATATGGTGTTGGCCGAGCAAAATCCAAGATGGCCGCCATTTTTCAAGATGGCCACCTTCTCCACTTCTAAATAAGTCTAAGAATAGTTAAATTAGTGATGCAAGCATGTAATTTGGCAAAAATGTTCATTTGAATGTACTTTTTCAAAATATGGTGTTGGCCACGCAAAATCCAAGATGGCCACCATTTTTCAAGATGGCAACTCTCGCCACTTGCAAATAAGTCGAAGAATAGTTAAATTAGTGATGCAATCATGTAATTTGGCAGAAATGTTTCTTTGTATGCACTTTTTTAAGAAATGGTGTTGGATACACAAAATTCAAGATGGCCGCCATTTTTCAAGATGGCCACCATCTCCAGATGATCCTTATGCAAATAAGGCCAATCATTGTTAAATTAATGATGCAATCATGTAATTTGGCAGAAATGTTCATGTGTATGCACTTTGTTGAAATATGATCTTGGACATGCCAAAAATCCAAGATGGGAGCCATATTCCAAGCTGGCCACTCTCTCCACTTTTAAATAAGGCCAAGAAAACGGAGTTAGCTTTATGATGCATATATATAGAGAGAGCACTTTCTCTTGTAAACCGCAAACAATTGGTGCCTTCTTGGCATTCTCCAGAGCTGGTCTGTAAATGTGAGAATGAGTATGTGCTCCACAAAGGCAAAGTGCAGAAGGTATTACTAGTGGAGTCTGTTCAGGGTTTTACCGTTACGGAAGTGACAAAATCACCAAACTTTGAATGGTGTTTCTTTAGGGTATATGCTGTAATTCTAGCCTAGGAGCCATAGGGAAAAAAAACCTTTCTACCATGTCATATAAAATATGTCATGTTGTGTAATGCATTACATTGTTATTACATGAAATTATACTTAGCTGACAATGTTAATATAGTCCCAAACACAGCAGAGATGAAGCAAGGGCAGTTGTAGCCTGCTTGACAGATTGATTGAACTACAAAAACGTGCATAGTGTGAAAGTATGAGTGAGTCTGTGCTTACATGCTTGACAGCAAATGTAACATTGTGAATGATTTGAGAAGATTCTTTGTTTGAATTAAAATGAGCATTTCCCACACTAAAACTATGGTGAGAATAGACTGCTGCTAATGCTCGCTCAGCAGCATCTGAATGGGGAAGTGTCAGTGCAAGATTATGTCCAAGGTAGCAGGTTCTCCATCCTCAAATGTCCTTAACCGATATTGTTTATTTGTATGAGAGAGGGTAAAGGACAGGACCTCTCCATATGTATGAAGAACCCATAAGATCACCTAATTATTTTCACAAGTAGCATTGTGCACATAGTGAGTGCACTTCAGTCATCTTTAGAATGGCATTACGGATTGCTCAATATACATGTAGGCCACATTATGTCCTCAGTTCAAATTAAATGGAAATTATTTCTAAGTAGGTGTTGAGTAAGTAGGCAGAGTTAAATTGTTTTTTTTCAAGTCCTCACCTAGTACTTGTGTCACAAGTTGTATTACAGTTAGCTCAGTAATCATTGAGTACTTCAATTGCTACTTCAAAACTGACAGCTGATGGACAACATGTACCATAGGTCTTTGCCACCCTTACCCATAGGAGAAATATCTATATAAAAAACAGTTCTCATATTATAAAGGTAAATCATTACTGGTACTCATTACTAATTTTCTTGATATGCAAGGCACACAAATAGTCTGGGAGGAAGGATAGTCTACCATAGATTTTGAGTGGTAATAGTAACACAACTCATTCCCACTACACCATTTTGCATCATATTGTACATGACCTCAGAATGCTCCACATGTGTCAGTTCTACTATGTAGTTGTACAGTACAGTACAGTACAGTACAGTACAGTACAGTACAGTACAGTGCAGTGCAGTGCAGTACACTACAGTAGCATACAGTACGGTGCAGTATAGTAAAGTACAGTACAGTAGAGTACAGTTCAGTACAGTACAATAGCATACAGTACGGTGCAGTACAGTACAGTAGCATACAGTACGGTACAGTAGAGTACAGTACAGTATGGTATATCACATTACATTACAGTAGCATACAGTACGGTGCAGTACAGTAAAGTACAGTACAGTACAGTAGAGTCGCATGCAGTACGGTGCAGTACAGTACAATAGCATACAGTACGGTGCAGTGCAGTGCAGTAGAGTAGAGTACAGTATGGTATATCACATTACAGTACAGTACAGTACGGTGCAATAGAGTACAGTACGGTATATCACATTACAGTAGAGTACAGTACAGAACAGTACAGTAGCATACAGTACGGTGCAGTAGAGCAGCGTTTCCCAACCTTTTTTGTCTCGCGTACCCCCTAGGCCTTTTTGTTGTGCCATGAGTACCCCCAAAATCAAGTTCTATATTGCTTTCTCGATCCCAATGTGACTGTGTTACATTACATTAGATTAGGCTATTGCTATGTTCCATGATGCATTTGTTAAAATTACATTTTTCCAAGTACCCCCTGAAGTGTGCTCGCTATAGCAGAGTACACTACACCACAGTACAGTAGAGTACAGTATCTTGATGACTTTTAGGCTAATTTGACAGCTGTATCCCTCCAAAGCCAATGGGATTTCCACATGTTGTTGTTTAAAGTTTTTGAGTGTGTGAGAGAGGGAAGCCAGGCTGACATGTTTTAAACAAAGGACCACACCCACAAATAATAAATAATGAGCAATCAATAAATCAAGTGGTTAGGTAGCCAACATATCATCTAGGTTTAAGGCCAAAGTAGAACAGAAAACAGACATGTTACCATTTTGCTCTCTTAAAACATAAAGTATTTGTCAATATACTGTATGTATGGTGTATTGCATATTGATTATTCTTAATTTCCTAAGCATAAAGGCCCCATCACTCCATAGTACACTTAGGACTTGAGATATACATATCTGAAAACAAACCAGTACACATTTTATTTGTACTGGCCTTATAGAGGTAGATCATCCAAGCTGTCACTGACACTTGATATGTACATGTATTCACTTGATTGATATGAAAATTGAATATTTCAGTTGGGCTCCTAGGCTTATATCATTGATCAAAGATCAAAGAGTGCTTTCAGGTGAACATTTGTGGAAAATTGCATGATTGCATCCCTAATTTAACTCTTTTTGGCTTTATTTACAAGTTGAGAGGTGGCCATCTTGAAAAATGGCGGCCATCTTGGATTTTGAGTGGCCAATGCTCTTTTGTGAAAGAGTGCATTCTAATGAACATTTATGCCTAATTGTATGATTGTATCATTAATTTAACTATTCTTAGCCTTATTTACAAGTGAACAGGGTGGCCATCTTGAAAAATGGCGGCCATCTTGGATTTTGAGTGGCCAATGCTCTTTTGTGAAAGAGTGCATTCTAATGAACATTTGTGCCGAATTGTATGATTGTATCATTAATTTAACTATTCTTAGCCTTATTTACAAGTGAACAGGGTGGCCATCTTGAAAAATGGCCGCCATTTTGGATTTTTGCGTGGCCAACGCCCTAAGCTGAAAGAGTACATTCTAATGAACCTCTGTGCCAATTTCTATGCTTGCATACCAAAGTGAACTATTTTTGGTCTTATTTGCTCCGCTATGCTCCTTTTTTTGCCTTGGGGAAACTCATTTTAAATTTCAGGCGGCCAGATGATGTTTTAGCTTGGCAGCGACGAGCATTCTCATTAAAGTGCAGTGCTGCCAGGTACAGTCTATAGGGAGGGGAAGAGTGTTTGTTAGTAACTGTACTGTACTCAAGGTCAGAAAGATAACAGCTTAGGTTGGGCAGGTTATGTACTACACATAGATGTATTTATTCATTAGAAGTGAACATACCTGCACAACATCCCAATAAATGGGAAGACCACATTCTTCGGTGTGAATCTTAATAGCACACTATGGAATGCCTCCAATGTAGACGTTTGGTAGTCGGAGCTGAGCTTCTGCACATCTGTCAGGACCCTTTTGCTAAGAAGTAGCTTCTCCACCTTGCAGAGAGCTTTGGAGCCTACCAACAGATTTTTTGTTACTCGTACGACATAAACGGAAAACAAACCAAATTGACAGTAAAAATGTGGTGGGGTGCAGTGAGGAGCTCTAGGACTACATACCTGGCTTAAACCATTTTTTTGATCTTTTTTGAGGCAGCGCAGGGTGCAGACATTTGGGAAAGGTGGGGTCATCATGGGTGTGCCTATTTTGTATGTGGTTTAAAATGGAGGTTCCATTTGGCCAGTTTTTCAGGGCCTGTGGAAGAGGGATGTTGCTGCCCAGTAAGCATGGTTCCCGATTGCTGCGCCGCCACTTTTTTAGAAGTTCGCATTCTTTGTCTTTGGACAGCTTGTCAAGTTTCTTAGAATAGACCTGGTGAGTGAAAAAGAAAATGACAAAGAAAAGTTTGAGAGATTTATTTTTGGTGTACACCTGGATGTCCTTGCAAAAATGGTTTGTATAAATATCTTGAATAGTTATTTTGTGTTGGGCATCCCATTCCTTTCAGTGTTACAGTTATTGCTCAAATCAAGTTAAAAGACAAAACATTACCTTTTTCAAAGTGCCAGACGTCATAGAAATGCTGGACATCACGATCACGCAGGTATTTCTGTATTTGAGGGTGCCGGTCAGTTACAATGTAGTCCACTGCCACACCCTTTGAGTCAAGCAACTCCAGGCTTCTTCTCAGACCCTCCTTCTCCATATTGCAGCTACCTCCAACCTCATTGCTCTTGTGGAATAAAAATCAAAGCATGATGAGTGTATGAATCCAAGAATGTCTATACTACAAAATAATGTTTCTACTTTTCAGTCTGTTTGAGTAGACTGGATATGCAAAACACACTTGCTGGTTGGAACATTTGCTGTGCTAAATACTACCATCTACTCACCTGAACAAGCTGCACATCAATATTGTTGTTGTTCTCCAGGTTCATCAGCGAGTAGCTGCCATACTTCGCACTGTGACCTGCAAACACAATTAATGTCATGGGCACACTGATTTTGAGCGTTCAGACATAACCTCTGTTATAATTTTGCTGGCAGTGTAGTACTGTGGTAGTACGAGTGTAGTACTTTTGAGAGACCATTAAAGCTATGTAGGCCTACATTGTGAATCAATAAGTAGGCTTACTGGACTGTCTGCCCTCATATCGCCACCAAGTTTGACTTTGTGTTGGCTGAGATCCTTCCACTGTTCCTCCTGAAATTGATGCCACTTGTGAATAATAGCTGGCTCCAGGTATGTCCGTGCATGTCTTCTGAAAGTTGTATACCCAATGGACCTGAGGTTCAACGCTTTGAATACCTACAAGTGAAATAGTCATTCATTACCACAGTTCTATGACAATTCTGCTCTTTGGATGACAATATTACAGTTATGAACAACAGTAGGACATTTGTGCTATACACAATGCATAGAAATGTGATGGTGCTAAGTGTGATCCCATACCTTGTTCAGCTGGAAAAATGATGTGCCGGTGAAGTAAATTGCTGCAGAGAGTTGTAAATTTGTTGTTGGACAGGTCCCCGTCACTGGCTGACTGCTCCATTCCCGGTAGTACCCACACCGGCCACATTTTTGCTGTACAGTCAAGAAGGTGCCTCGTCTGTGCGGTGTGACATCGCTTTTTGTTTTGCAAAGGGGGCACTTTTCGAAGATCTCCAAAAGGCACTTCTCGCTCACAATGTACTTAACATCTGTGTGACTGTGGCTGGTGTCACTAAGTTAAGAAAATTAGACAAGTGGGGATTTAGAGTGTTCGCAACACAAAAGCTTATTCTTTGCCATGAAGGAAGTAGGGTGTGTTGTCTAGGTGGCATTTTGTTTTGTATGGTAAAAGGATTTCAAATTCACTTACGAAAATATGCGATGACTCAAGTCTGACATTGTGTCTTGGTCGGGCACATATGTGGGTCATGTGGTTCAGCGACTAATGAGGGAGTCTTCCCCTTCATCTAGCAGTTCATCGTCATCCTCCTCCACAGCCAAGCGTGGTCTTTTGGCTGGCCGTGACTTGATGGGTGTGGAGGTCAGGGCTTCCCAAGTCGTTTCAGTGGCAGCTGCGCATGGTGTTTGAGTTTCTATTTGCAATGAATTTTTACCACAATTTACCATTATGTGGAAAACACAGGAATAACGACAAAATAACACAGTGGCCCACACAACTATAGATGTCTATCAGATGCAACTAAAACAGAATAGAAGACACTGTTGCAAAATTTACGAAATCACAAACCTCTGCTTTTCACACGATAACCTCGTAAAGTCTTTGCTGACAACTGAGTACCCTTGGTGGACAGAATGGGTGGGTCTGTCTGACAAGCCGCATCCTTGAACGTGGGTGTTCCTAAGCAGGTCTGAGTGACAAACAAAAAGGGAAATGAACACAGAATAGTTGCTTTGACTTTTCAACTGCGTGTTGAGGACTTAAAACCATAATGAATTAGTCAGCGAGTTTGTCAGTGCCAAAACGCCGCCTAGCCTAATAAAAAAGTTAAACATGGCAGACTGGCGTTACGTGACAGTAGCCCAAGATGTGCAGTGTTAGGCACGCAAACTAAGTTAAGTTTACAGTTAAAATGTTAAAGACAGCAAATGACAGTTGGTTGTTGTCGGTCGCCTGTTGTTACGCTATGTTGCTACTTTGTATCACTAGCTTACGAGTGTGAAGACATTGTAGCGACAAAGGGCACAAATGTAGCGATTGCAGCCTGGCTACTTTGGACTGTGGTGGAGGCAATGTAGCCACGTTTGCATACGGTGGCATGGGAAACAGACTAGTTGCCTATTAAACATGGAGACTGTCAGAATCTTTCGGGACTTTTGAAATACCATAACGCTGTCAAGTGTCAACTGATATTAGCAACAGTTTTGCAACACGCCAGCTTTAACGGTAGAGCTCTAGCTACGTCTGCCAGCCAGATTACCCAGGATAGATACACAGTAGGCTACACACGCACACACGACACATTCATCAAATAATTGGTTTAGGTTACTTACGGGTACAGTAGGCCTACAACCAGACAGTCGGGATGATGGCACTGCGTCTGGTTTCAAATGTAACTTCGCCGCAAATCCACTATGGAACTGGCCAAAGTTGGTATAGTCATTCTCGTCGAAGTGCAGTGTACACACACTTAGCTGAACTATGCTTCTCTGGCACAGCTCCAAAAATAAATTTAAGCCATTCCGTTTTCACTTGTGGGTCTTTTGGTAACATATGCAATTGTCCAATTTTGTTTGAACAAAGTTCGCAAGTTCGTAGACGTTCAGCCATAGCGTATTAGTTGCTCGAAAAAATAACGATTAATTATGGAATTATAGAATCTGACTCATAGATACACATCTATGATCTGACTCCTCTGTGAGTGGGCGTGGTTAAGCGGCCGTGGTAGTCAGGGTGACGTAAGCCTGCCCTGTTTTTTTAATTGGCCAGGTTTACCATTTTTTTAATTTTCATAAACTGTAACAATCAAACGAAGTAAAAATATTTTTTCACATTCACAGGACCAGGAAAACATATTATGAACTTTTATAACACATAATCATGCAAGAAGGTTTAAAAAATTTGGCATGGCCTCTTTAAGGTTAGGGTTACATGATTAGGGTACAGTGTGTGCACAGTATTACATTACATTATTACACAGTATTGATTAATGTTATACTTAAACACACATACTTCAAAATGTGTCTCTCTTCATTTTGTTTCCTTTTTACAAAAAGACTTATGGGAAGGTGTCAACTTACAGTCTCTGAACAACACACAGCCAGATCGGACGCTTGGGAATCTTCAAACCAAATACATTATTTTCAAAGGCTATTTGCTAAGGCTAAACCAAACTCAAAATTCTGTTTAAAAAACCCTTTTGCCAAGCAGACCTTTTGTGTTGGTTGGTTGAATTATCATAGCCTACGTATATCTTTATTCACATGGGCCTGCAAAACAAGTATAAAGGGGTGGTAGAGGGCGCATTTTGACACCTCAACCAGAGTTGGCTGATCAATGTTACATAAAGTCGAATTTACAACATTTCCCATCCAATGTAAACAACATTTTGCTTCAGAAAAGATCCTCAAGAGTGTACTAGTCAATTGACAACATGACAGATCGATTTGACTAGCTTGTCCATACACTATGACACAATGACTAACCATTCTGCTGGCACTGACACTTGGTTTTGAAAGACAAACTAGGGATTTTGAGCAAGAGACACGGTTTTGCAGGTCATCCACGGTGTTTTGCCGTTTGTTAAAGTTGTTTTGAGAATGTTTTGTTTCGATTATGTTTTGCAAATTGCGAGAGAGAAATGTACAAAACCAATTGAGAAATACTGTAAATTGGGATTGACTAAAAGATGAAAAATGTTGAATTACATTACAAAACATATATTTATTAGTTAGTAGATTATTTTATTATTATTTAATTATGACCACTTTTGCAGCATGCTTAGGGCCTCCAAAACATTAGCAGCGGTCCTGCCCCTGCAAGTTCACAAAATACAGATCAGTTTTGTAAACATTTGGATGTGGGGACCCCATTGAATATCTAATACAGTCCCAAGAAAAAGTTTGTACACCCTTTGAAATTTCTTACATTTCTGTCAAAATTGGTCATAAAGCATGATCTGATCTTCCCGGAAATCACAAGAAGGAACAACCAGAGTCTGCTTTAACTAATTCAACCCAAGCATTTACAAGTTTACTTATTTTCATTGGCCATAAGATGTAAACATTCACAGGACAGAAAGGCATAAGTAAGTACACCCTTGCATTCAATAGGTTTTAACCCTAAGTTTGTCGCAATAACCTCAACCAGATGTTTCCTGTAGTTGCAGATCAGATTAACAAAACAATCTGGATGTATCTTGACTCCCTCTTCTTTAGAAAACTGCCCTTCTGCAGCAAGGTTTCTGGGATATCTGGAGTGAATAGCTTTCTTGACTTCATACCATATCATCTCAAATGTTTTTTTTGTCAGAGCTTTGACTGGGCTATTCCAGAATGTGTATTTCATTGTTATGAAGCAATTCAAAAGTCAATTGCCTCTAAAATATGGGTTGTTGTCCCATTTCAGCACCCATCCTCTTGTGTGCCTCAACTGTGTGACAGACTACCTCACATTTTTTCTGTAAAATATCTCAATGAACTTCTGAGTTCATTGTTCCACTAATAATAGCAAACTGACAAGGGCCTGAGGCACCAAGGTAGCCGCATATAATGATTCTCCCGCCACCATACTCAAAGGTGGAGATGATGTTTGGTGAAGGTGTGGTTCTCCAGTTCTCCTCCAAACATGATACTATGTGTTCCCCTGAAAAATTCAACTTTGGTTTCAACGTTGGTCTACAGAATATTTTGCAGTAATTTTATGAAGCATATAAATGCTTTTTCGCAAACCTCAAAGGTGCAGCAATATTTTTTTGGACAGAAACCCCATTAATTTTAGATTAATTTTTTGTGCCTTGCTGTCTCAGGCCTTTGAAAGTTTACTATTATCAGTGGAGCAATGAACTCAAGTTTATTGTGATATTTTACAGAAAAAATGTGAGGAAGTCTGTCACACAGTTGAAGCACATAAGAGGATAGGTGCTGAAATGTGACAACAACCCATACTTTAGAAGCAAATCTAAATTAGAATGCCTTCATAACAATGAAATACACATTCTGGAATAGTCCAGTCAAAGCCCTGACTAAAAATAATTGAGATTATATGGCATGAAGTCAATAAAGCTATGCACTCCAGACATCCCAGAAACCTTGCTGACGAGAGGCAGTTCTCTAAAGAAGAGGGAGACAAGATACATCCAGATATTTTTGTTAATCTGATCTGCAACTACAGGACAAGTCTGGTTGAGGATATTGCAACTAACTGAGGGTTAAAACCTATTTAATGCAAGGGTGTACTTACTTATGCCTTGCTGTCCTGTGAATGTTATAGCCTTATGGCCAATAAAAATATGATAACATGTAAATGTTTGTGTGGAATTAGTTAAAGCAGACTCTGATTGTTCCTTCTTGAGATTTCAGGGAAGATCACACCATGTTTTATGATACATTTTGACAGAAATGTAAGAAATTTCAAAGGGTGTACAAACTTTTTCTTGGGACTGTAAGTATTGCGCAGCACACACAGTGTTGTTAACCTGATGAGTGTATTACAAGTCACGGTCTACAGTTCCTCAGAGGCAAAAAACAAATTCAGCTGTAGCACGTAGCACGCTGTGTCCCTGGCTAACTCAAGTGTAAAGGTGACATTTTGAGCTGCAACGCAGATATAAATAAAGCGGTCAATTATTTCAAACCTTGTCTAGCCTACAGTAGCCTGGCTGCTTCTGCTCTGTGAATGTGACCACAGTGCCTCCACACCCAATTACTCTCGCTGTGGGGAAAATCTCCGTCCGGCACCTTTGCCATTTGAGGGAATAAAGCATACCTTTTTTGGCTCGTGATATTATTTTGTCTTTGCATGGCTCGGTTCAAAGGTCAAAGGCCATTGTGTTCGACCATTAAGCGTTGCCATGTTATAGGCTTTCACATGCTTTCCGCTCTGCATCAGGTTAATTAATCAGACCTTTGAGGAGGCACGGGTATATGTACACACTGAACACACAGACACACACACAGAGACACATACGCACACACACATATATTGCCTGATTATCAACGACTTTCAAATCTCTTTCCGAGACTTGGTCTGAACAGGAGCGTAACGAAAAATGTTTCCCAAATGGCATGGTTGACCCGCTCAGTTTGCTACGGGTCGAGGCCAGAAAAGGCTGTGCCGAAGCCACTAAACGTTAGTCAGTGGCCGAAGCTTAAATCACGCCACTGCCTTCATCACAAGCTAAAACCACGCCACTGCCTTGATCTTGAGCTGCTCAAAGTTGATTGGTTCCCGATAAAGTGGGTGGAGTTCCCGATTTCTCCGGAGCTCATTAACACACACACACACACACACACACACACACACACACACACACACACACACACACACACACACACACACACACACACACACACACACACACACACTGATGCTGAATGGGCCTTGTTCCAAATGGGCCTTGGTCCATATGGTGGTGGAAGGTATTATTAGTGTTGGAACTGGCTTAGTCTGGGCAAAGTGCAAACAACAAATATCCACAGCTCTGATGTTCTTGTTTGTGTATGCTCCGTGTGGTGTTGCTGTGGTCTGTCTTGACGTTGATGCTTTACTGTAACTTTTTAGCCATCTGTCTTGGCCAGGACTCGTTGGAAGAAAGAACTCAATTCATGGGACCACTTCCTAGTCAAAGAAAGGTTAAATAAAATAAATAAAAAAGCTGGGGCGACTCGACTGACTACTCATCCACTGCCCCAGCCTGTCTCATGACTCATAGCCTGCCTCTCAGCTTAAGCTAGACCCCTTGCTGTGTGATGATGCTCATGAGGCTGCAGTGGATACACTGAAGAGAGGACTCCACAGAAAGTGGAGGGCGGTGGTGGTGTAGTAGAGTAGAGAAGTAGAGTGCTTTATTGTCACTATAGATACAGTGAGATGATGGTTGGAAGCAACTCACAGATGCCCACAAAAGTAAAGCTATATTAACAGTAAAGTATAGCTAATGTAATAAAATATAGAAAAAATTATATGAATATACATTGGTTAAAAAAACATTTGTGTTGTGAGAAGGGGCAAGACGCTAAGCAGCCATCCACGTGAGCTCATTTTTTGACTGACAGCCGTTTCCAACAGTCAGAATCAGGGTCACGCAGCCAGGGACTGTTTCCAAAACGGTTAATCCATGTATATAGAGGGTGGATGGAAGGAGGGCGGTGGTGGGTGTAAGAAATATTCAGAGGGTGGGGGTCTGTGTGGTGGTGGGTGTAAGGAAT
Organism: Engraulis encrasicolus; assembly: GCF_034702125.1. Taxonomy (NCBI): domain Eukaryota; kingdom Metazoa; phylum Chordata; class Actinopteri; order Clupeiformes; family Engraulidae; genus Engraulis; species Engraulis encrasicolus. The sequence continues at coordinate 37,786,319 of NC_085875.1, forward strand.
AGACATAGTCCCAGATAGACTCCCTACTGTGTGACGATGCTCTGGGGAGGATGCAGGGAAAAGGAGATGGCAGAGAAGACATGGTGAAGGATGCAGGGAATATATACGTAGAGGGCTGTGGTGGAGAATAGAGGGTGGAGGGCTATGTTTGGTGCAGTATAAATAATATAGGACTGTGGTGGAGGATGCAGAGACTGCAGAGAGGGTGGAGGATTGTGGTGATGGGTATAGGGATTCTCCTCAGGGTGGAGGCCGTGGTGGTGTGGGAGATACACAGAGGTTGGAGAGTCGTGGTGGTGGATGCAGAGACAAACAGAGAGGGTGGAGGGCCATGGTGGTAGATTTAAGGAAAATAGAGAGGTTGGAGGGATGTGTTGGATGCAGAGACTATAATATTCAGAGGGTGGAGGGCTGTGGTAGAGGATGCGGAGACTACACAGAGGGCATATCCTGGTGGTGGATCTAATAAATGGTGGGGGGTGTGTGACCATTGAGGTCACTGGTTGCTATTGAATTTGTTCTGCACTTTTTGGAGAGGGGGTTAGATCATTCAGTGGCATGTGGCATGCGGAGTGGCATGTGGAAGTAACATGGCCATTGATTGCCTATTAGAACCACATACCTAGATTATTCATTATCATTATGATGATTATTATATGAATTATTAATTACTATTAATTATTTATGTATTCTAGGTCTGTGATTTGAACAATCAACGGGCATGCCGAGTGCCATCATGGTCACGGTTACTATCGCTACAGGGGTTACAACGGGCATTTGTAATGCCAAACTGTGCCTAAACCAAAAGTGAAAACAGAAAAAAATATTATTGGAAGTGTCTTTTTTACATGGTAACTGCACCATTGGGGTCTGAAAATGTACAAATCAGAAAGAAATGTAATGTAAAGGTGTATGTGATGTGAACACGTTTTACTTTTTTTACTGTTTAGATGGAGACGTAATCTAGCCTGGCTCTCACGCAGACCCTTCGTGCATTTCCACTCAACTTCGTGAGCTCGCACGAGGGTCTGGAAATCGAGCCCGAACGGAATCAGAAATTTCACAGCCTGTCCAATCAGAATCGCGGGGCGGGGTATATATAAGTCAGTGGTTGAAGTAGTATGTGATTAAAAAAAAGCCATGTGAATTCTCCAATCAGGTTCGAGCTGTTTTGAACACATCCACACCTCTCCAGAGCTGGGGTGCATTTCTGGAAAGCATAGTTGTTAGCAGTTAGCAACTTGGGTAGTTGCCAATGGGAAATTTCATTGCAACCAACAAAATAGCTAACATAGTTAGCAACTACGCTTTCCAGAAATGCACCCCTTAGCGATTGACAATATTCTAGATGGTTGGTAACAACCGCCGCATGAGAACCAGGTTAGATGTAACCCGGGAGGCCTTCAAAACTCCTCGCTCAGAACTTTTTTTTTTTCGGTTTCAGTTTCGGACCCTGATGGCGTGGTTGCCATGTAAACAAAAAAAACATGTCCAATAAAATATTTTTCGCAATTATAAAACAAAAGTTGTTTTTTTTTAATAAATTATGTATCACTGATGACTGAGATATCACCATAATAATGCAACATAATCATACTGTCTTTGCATAATGAGCAAATGCAGCTGCTGCGGTCTTTACACAGCTGTGTGTAATTGGATGGGAATCATTACTGCTAATGTATGCATAACCGATATCCTCCATTTACTGTTTCACTCATTTGGTGCATTTCTTGGAATAGACGCTATGTAAGAATATCATATAATACAGCTATAGTAAACTGACAGAAAATGCAGGTGTGTGTGTGTGTGTGTGTGTGTGTGTGTGTGTGTGTGTGTGTGTGTGTGTGTGTGTGTGTGTGTGTGTGTGTGTGTGTGTGTGTGTGTGTGTGTGTGTGTGTAAGGGGGGGGGGGGGGGGGGGGGGGGGTTGTGGGAGGCGGGGGTTCAGGGAGGACCAAGGCTGCCCTTGTGCAGCCCAAAGTGCAGTTACTACGCCAACACTGAAACTTAGGCCCTATCTCAACAGCCAGTGTTCTGGCCATGCTAGGATGTGAAACGTCCAGTGATTGGACACTCTATGGTGAACTCTGCATAATATCCAATCACTGGGCGTTTCACGTCCTAGAGTGTTTTCCCTGAGGCTCTGTGTGTAGTTCTTTCACCACTGTCCATTCAAACATAGCACAACTGACTTGGAAACAAAGATATTTCATGCTGCAAATAGGTTATCTGGGGTTCCTAACTTTTCCAACTTGGGATTCACTGAAGATTTTTCACAAATGATTGGCCACTAACTCGGGCCCAATAAATAATACAACTCAAATAAAAGGTCAACAGCAACACATACACACACACACACATACAAATATTATTTAGATTTTTTATTTTATTTCAAGGACCACTTGAAATAAAATGAATAAAACTACTCTTGACACACTACAGTTACACTATCTGGTAATGATTACAGCAAGCTATGCTACCCACTACCTGGGGCCTATACTAAGAAGTCAGTTCAGGAGTAAACCAGGTTAAGTTAAGAGGTAAATCCTCTAATAGAAGAGCCTGGAAGCCAGGAGTTCTCTTTTTCTTAAGAACATGAGGACAGTCTCCTCTATTAGATTATTTACCTCTTAACTTAACCTGGTTTACTCCTGAACCAGCTTCTTATGCCCCTCTGGTGTTACGTAATACCCAGTGCTGAAAACTTGACTGTGTAGTTTGTCTGTTTTGTGTTTTCCTTCCTACAGTTCAGGAAGGAACTTTACCTGAAGAAGGTCGGATGACCGAAACGTTGTATTAAAGTTTGTTGGTGGAATGGACAGTGTGCAGGATTTCTTTGCACTTGACTGACAACCCCGCTGGGATAACATCCTACGCACCTGCCCAACTACAGAGGTGTGCAAAAGCGTCTTTATTGAACTCTTCCTACAGTTCTACAACACATTATAGTCTAACATCCCTTCTGAGCTGGCTAACCGAACCATGGCATTAAGAGTGAATTGATAAAACATGTCCCTGGAATTTGAAATGCATAAAAATATATACATATTGACAGTACTTGCTGTGTTAGTAACACAGATAATCCAGAATACAATGATGAACAGTTTATTACAAAATACAGCATGGCTGCATGCAAGCTGTGTGGAATAAAATGTCTACAATGACACCTGTCTTATCAATGTCAGTGCTAATTACCTCAGGTTAGTGTGAACAAGACCTGAGAGAATGCCTGCTGTGCTGACATTATCACTGTTATGTGCCTGTCTCGTTTATATACGTTCATTCAGTGCCATCTGGTGGTTACATAGGGCAAATAAACAAAACAAAAACAAAACCTTGCAGTACATCATCATTTACCAACTTGCATTTTATGACTGATACTGTACTGATTAAAAAACCCAGCTACTTTATTAATTTTCACCATAGTGTTCATATCATGTCTATTTTGTGTTCAAACCTTTTCACTTGTCTTTCACTTCACCTACAGGTAAGCCACACACAGGGTTCTCGCTCACATGTTTTACACTGTACTATTTCACATGACTGAGAAACCATAGGGCAGAATGCTAGTACCTTAGCCACACTCTGGAGTCTAGGAGCACTATGCTGAATAGATCTGTTCCAGGAACGTCAATGTTCAAATGGCCTGTAATAACACCACTGTATAGATTAAATGAAACCCACACATATTGTTCCATTGCTGTGATGGCTGACTTAACTCAAGTACGTCACAGCCCCTGTTATAAATTAGCTGTTAGCAGAATGAAAATGACCAAGTCACAATGTATTACCAAAGGCCCTGTATACTGCCATACTGGTGTAGTCCTATGGTAGTAAAGGTTTTTCAGTGACTATTACAGTGCTCCACTGGTGGAAGAGTGCACACTAAGGGGTGATAGCCAGAGATTATTGCCGGCTTCCCTGGTTAGTATTTACCTGACTCTTGCCCTCTGGTAATACTTCATAGGGAAGTGTGTAGTTGCTGAACGCAGCCAGATGATGTAAATCAGGTTAGGTTAGCATTACCCTTATAAATGTATTAGTTTGTAGGCTAAAATAGTGATGTATTTAGTGACCTTGTTCAGAGAAAAACACTTCCACATCATATACTTACACCTGATACAGCTACCACACAGTAACAGGCCTTAGACACCGTACTGTTATGAAGGAGACCCAGGTTCAATTCCGGCCTTGGGTAATTTCCCAATCCTCCCCTCTCTCTCTCTCTTCCAGTCGCTCTCCCTGTCTCTCCCCACACTCTCATATGGACATAAGGTCCAAAAACCAACAAACAAAACAAAAACACAGCAACTGATTCCAGTTGCAATTGGGATTCCGGTTTCTTTCATTTTCACTATTACACTGCTCCAGTAAGTTTATACCAATACAATAGTGCCCCCTGGTGGATTCATAAAACCCATGTAGAACTGTGTCCAACATAACACATGTTGATCACCATTACATTACACTCAGCAGATGCTTTTATCCAAAATGTCTTGGAGGACAAAACATGATGGACAGGAGACATCTGTAGCTGTGTGAAGCAATAAGCTATAGAGTACACAAAGGCACAGCAATGTCAGTGCAGACAGCTGCTAGCTTATGCAATCATAATAATAATAATAATCATCATCCTCATCCTCATCCTCATCATCATCATCATCATCATCATCATCATCATCATCATCAGACAATAAAAGCTTGGTAGATATATAAGCCTTTTAGATAGCACTTTACTGTGTAATAATGACTCATTGGTATGCATTTGTTAATCATAAGTTAAATAATAGTTAACCCTCTTTTAATCATTTGTTAGCCATTACATATGGTGAGTAAAGTCATCCTGTGTGTGTGTCCACGTGTACCTGCGTTGATTTTCTTCAGTTTGCAGTGGTTTGCAGAGATTTGATTTATAGACTTATAATCTTTTTTTGGTTTGCTGTTTACTTCAGTTTGATTTGTAGTGAGTGTGGCAAATGTGTTTGCAAGGTGAGCCCTTCAAAACCCTCCTTAGTTTAGCAGGCCCCCTGATGGTAGGCCTCAGCCCTGGCAAGGTTGATTTTTCCCCTTCACTCCGCAAACCCAGAATAGTCCGTCAATCACCCCACATAGTACATGTCTGTCAAATACTGGGATTGAGAGTCAAAGAGTGTTGGGAAACTCATTCTTATTGTGAAAGGAACTTTTTATTCTTTTATTCTTTTTAAATTATCATGTTGTAATTTTCATGTTGGTGCCCTTAGTCTAATGGACCTTGTCAACATTGAAATGTGTTCTGGTTACTGTAATACTCAAGGGGTGTAAGTCCCCTGTTGGCGTAGTCTGCAAGTGCTCTTCTATTTAAGGTCAAATTTAGCCAACACTTGCTTTTCTGCCCAAGGCCACATTTACTAAGGAATAAGCTATTTGTTTCAGATGAAACTGCACAAGCCAGCAGTTGCATCTCTGATACTGCCTGCCCACCCACTTTGTTTAACATAAAGTTGCAACAAACAGTTTTGATAATGTACTATGAAATAACATTTGTGTTAGTATAGGCCCATATAAAATTGTTCTGGCATTAAGACAGCAAATTTAGTTTAAACAGCTAAAAACCGCCCACATTCCAGGCTTGCACCTATGTGTTAACCTTAACCCATTAAGACACGACGTTATAAATTTGCTGTTACCAGAATGGCAGTGGCTAAGCATGACCATAACTGCCATTGAGGACACATAGGTCATGTCCTCTGTATTTTTTTTCAGTAATGTAAAATGTATCTATGATGAGAATCAATATATACAGTAATTAACAATGATACATTCAGTTTGTATACGCCACCCCTATTTATCCTCAAGGCAGTGATTCATGAAAACAACCTTAACCCTTGTGTTGTGTTCAAAAGCTGCATACACCTGTTTTTACCCTGTTTTTGTTTAAATTGCTCCTTGTAAGTCGCTTTGAACAAAGGCGTCTGCTAAATACTAATGTAATGTAACCTGTGGTGTTCGGGTCAATTTTGACCCGTGAGAGAAAACCCAGCCATAAAATACCTAAAAACTCTAGTTCTCATCAAATATTGTTTTTCATCTCATAGTTCACTTGGTATGTATTCATATCCATGGAAAAGTTGTTGTATTTATTCATCTTTTAGGTCTTTTATCTTACAGTGGGCAAATCGTTTTTGATGACCTAAACTATCAAAACCTGTATAAATTCACTATGACCTAAAGTTATACCATTAGTGGTTATGTTGTCCATGTATTACAGCTGATATGGTAGTACAACAACCCCAAAAAAATCTTTAATAATTTTTCTCTAATATTAGAAAATATCATCAATAGTGACATTTGTGGTGTTCGGGTCCAAACCAACCCATAGAGATTTATGGCAGGATAAAGACAAAACGTCAACTTAGTTCGGTTTTTTAGTGCATAAAATAAATGTTTAAATATGTTGACTTCAATGTTGGCGTCAATATTTCTATGATTTTAGTGTGGTAAATATAGGAAGTATCAATTCTGGAAAAAAAAAAAAAAAGAGCAGTGACAGTAATTTAGTGTGTAGACCAAATATAATAGCAGAACAAATGGCTAAATCAAACAAAAATAAACAAGGAAATATATATTTTTTTTTATAAAAGTTTTATTTACATACAGATAAATTGGTTGAGCTCCTAAGTAACATTTTTGATAGCTGGGAAAAAAATTATGGATTCTCCTCTCTTATGGAAGGAAATCTTCAATAATTTGTATGAATCATCATTAGATATAAAAATACGTTTTTTTCAATATAAATTGATATTTAAATACTTAAACACCAAAAGAATGCTTCACTTTTGGGGTATAGAAACAAATCCATTGTGTTGCTTCTGTTTAGAAGAAGAGGAAACTGCAGAACACTTATTTTGGTATTGTACTTTAACTGTTACACTTTGGATTGAAATAGAGTGTTGTTTACTTATTATATAGTTTGAAGTGTTAGGGGACACTCAGATTGGTTTTGTATTTTTTTTCTCCTGTCTGTCCTTTTTTCTGTAACCTTTTATTATCCTTTATTGTATATTACATTTTGCTTTTGTTAAAAGAAAAACGAAGAGATTTTTTTTTTTTTTTTAAAGGAAGACAATATAGATCCCCCATAAGGGGGGGTGGTGGTTGTGTTTAAAAAAAAAATAATAATTATCAATTCTGTACGGGTCACAGATATTACGCCAATCTAATGCAAAGAAATGGGAAAAGAACACCTCAAATAACATGACAAAAATCATACTATTCAATTGAGTCCACTAGGCCATGAACCTGGACCATTATCTCATTGCCACATCAACTCTATGGAAAGAGTAAGACCAGTTCTTCATGTTTCGGCGCCATTATGGATTTTTGATACAGTTTTTGGACAAAATAATGCGCAAAAATGTATTTTGCAAAAAAAATTGCAAAAATTCTCATGATATATAGCGGAAATAGTCTCTCTGACCATGAAAACATATGGGTAGACACCAGAAATACAAATGTATTCCTTTCATAACAGGAGATATGACCCATTGTAGTGTATGGGACTGCCCGGCGGCCATCTTGGATTTGCATGATGAAAAAGCTAGGTAATAAATTGTAAGGCAAGAAATAAATTTTTCTCACTATAAATTACCAAACTGAGGACAAAGGGCATACAACAGCTTTTCAGAAATGCATGCAACAACCAAAAGTCTCTGCCGGGTCAATTTTGACCCGAACACCACAGATGTAACTTTTTTTTTTTTTTAATTGACTAAAATGGTAAAAAATATGGTAACACTTCCAAATAAGGGGCCATAGTTAACAGTAAAGTAGCTACAAAGTAATACTTAAGTAAGGGTTAATAATCATTACTTAATGCCACATTAGACACATATTAAGTAAGGGTTAACGTTCGGCGAGAAGGTCGCTACCGTGGAATAGCAACACGACAGAGAGAATCTTTAGACCCCGACGCGGAGCGGAGGGGTCTTGTTCTCTCTGAAGTGCTGCTATTCCACAAAGCGACCGACTCGCCGAAAGTTAACCCGCTTATTATATGGATATACTTAAATGACTCACACATGGCGGGGACATTTCTTTAGGCCTATTTAATGTTAAGACACACATTTTTGCTGCGCAAAACAAAACAGTGCCGTTGTGGAACACCGCTAGGCAACAGCTAGGTAGCCAGGACAACAGGTGTTGTCTATCACAGCAGCTGATTAGAGTCTTGTTGAAAAGTCGCTTTAGCAGTGAAAAGTCTTGTTGCCATTGACAGCGGTCTGTTATAGACCAACCCGTCCGTTATCGAAAAATAACAGACGTGCGAACGTTGGGGAGCCCCGTTGAAATGAATGGAGCATTCGACCGATGACGTCACAACCATATAATAATGGTTATTAATGCATATGTTGAACATTAGTAAGCAGTTACTTAACTATTACATAACTATTACCTTGTGTTACAAGTTAATAGCATATTATAATTTAGCTAATAGATAAGTAGGCCTAAGGGCACAGTTAATAGTTAAGTAGCTATCAGGTCATACTTAACTATGGACCAAAATTAACACTTACGTATTACAAAAGTAAGGCATAACTAATGGTTAATTAATATATAAACATTGGGGTTTGGGACCCTTATATTAGAGCTGGCTGAGGATAACTAATGGTTAATTAACAGATAGATATTGCTGTTTTGGACCCTTATATTAGAGTTGGCTGCGGATAACTAATGGTTAATTAATCGATAGATATTGGTGTTTGGGACCCTTATAATAGAGTTGGCTGAGCATACCTTATAGTTAAGTAATTAATCTACTGTGACATCTAGTTTTCACTCATTCAAATCACTGTAATAGTGGCAACAGGAGCCATTAAATAGCAAGGATTAGACGTACACTTCTCAATGATGGTGGGGTGATGAGATGTAATTTTTTCATATACCACCAACAATAAATGCAGAACATTATGAAGAGTAATAGTTTTGAAGCTAAACTAAACCATTCCTTTGTGATCATTAAGTTAATGTTTGAGAATATTAGCTCCAAGAAGTGCAGTGCATGATGGGTACACAATCTACAGACAACAATATTTCGGTATTATTTATTCATTAGATATGCCTTTCTTTTGTATTAAGTAAGTGTTAATTTAGGTCCTTAGTTAAGTGACTTAATAGCTACTTAACTATTAACTGTACCCTTACTATTAGTTAAAGAATTACATGCTATGAACTTGTGACACATGGTAAGGGGCCATATATATATAAGGGGGCATAATTAACAGCAAATTAGCTATAACCTAATACTTTAGTAAGGGTTAATAATCACTACTTATTATATGGTGTGACGTCATCGGTCGAATGCTCCATTCATTTCAATGGGGCTCCCCAACGTTCGCACGTCTGATATTTGAGATAACGGACGGGTTGGTCTATATCAGACCGCTGTCAATGGCAACAAGACTTTTCACTGCTAAAGCGACTTTTCAACAAGACTCTAATCAGCTGCTGTGATAGACAAAACCTGTTGTCTAGGCTACCTGTTGCCTAGCGGTGTTCCACAACGGCACTGTTCTGTTTTGTGCAGCAACAATCTTTTGACATGAAAAATTATAATGAACTTAACATTAAATAAAGAAATGTCCCCGCCATGTGTGAATCATTTAAGTATATCCATATAACAAGCGGGTTAACGTTCGTCAAGTCGGTCGCTTTGTGGAATAGCAGCACTCCGCTCCGCGTCGGGGTCTAAAGATTCTCTCTGTCGTGTTCTGATTCCACGGTAGCGACCTTCTCGCCGAACGTTAACCCTTACTTAACGCCACATAAGACACATATTGATTGTCATTAATTCATATGTTAAACATTAGTAAGCAGTTACTTAATTATTAGATATCTATTACCATGTGTCACAAGTTCATAGAATATAATTATTTAACTAATAGATAAGTAACAGTTAATAGTAAAGTAACTATTAGGTCATACTTAACTAAGGACCTAAATTAACACTTACTTAATACAAAAGAAAGGCATATCTAATGAATAAATAATACCGAAATATTGTTGTCTGTAGGGTTCTTACCATTAAAACTAATAAGTGGTATATGAAAAAATTACATCTCATCACCCCAACATCATTGAGAAGTGTACGTCACTATTTCTGTGATTTGAACGAATGAAAACTAGATCACAGTAGAGTAATTACTTAACTATTAGGTATGCTCAGTCAACTCTATTATAAGGGTCCCAAACACCAATATCTATTGATTAATTAACCATCGGTCCGGGTTCGCACGCGATATGTGAGGCTGCCTGGTTCTCAGATGACCAGGAGCACTTGTAGAATCCACAGTCCCCCCCATCAGCTCAGTTTGACAGCTGTCAGAACCATTGACAGTAAATAGAACGCACCCAGCGAGCGGAGCATTCGGAGGGTACACTATCGGAGGGTACTTTAGCCTACCGGTAAGCCTTCTCGCTATTTAACCCATGCCTACAGTTAGGCGCGCTGTCGAGACGAGAGCGCAGCCCATTCATTCTGAGTGTAGTCTGCAGTCCTCCGTTGGCGCCCCTACAGTGCAGTGCCACCCGGAAGAGTGGCGAGTGGAACCAGGGGGTGTTCACTCACAGAACTAGCTACTAGCCACAACTGGCTAACCCTAACCACGGGCCAGTGCAAAATGAATGGGTGTCAATGGAGTTTTCTACCATTATAATTTTTGTGATTTTTAATAATTTTTTGTCCTGAAATATTAATATTAAGTTCGAAGCTAGAAATAATAAGACCCCATTTGAGTAGCGTTTTGATTATTTTGCGCCACTAGATTATTATATACTGGGTCACAAAGCTCAATTTTTATGGGGCCAAACCATAGAGGTAGAAAATAACACTAGAGAGGACCCCGCCCCCCTTTTACGGCAATCTGTAGCTGCCATTATCTGTAGGTAGATCAGAGAAATGGAAATTAACGGAGAACGAAGCTCACCTCTGTCAAAAATGGCTTAATCATGTGAAAATGTCCATCAACACACTATACAAGGACAATAGTTGAAGTGTGTTGTTAACTATGTTCATAAAATATATTATTTGATTTTTAAATGTATCGACTCGTATGATTTCAGTAGATATATAGCCTGACATTTCAAATCTGGTCTTTGATTAAAGTGTTACTTTATATTTACACAGTTTTAGTTAATTTCTTGACAGGGGTGGGTGTGTTCTCCATTGACTTGCATTGTCTGAAAGTACCTACACTACCTACGGAAGTTGGGAAGCTCCAGCTGCCATTTCCCAGTGCTGTCGCAAATTGCTGTGTCCTCTCTAGTGTTATTTTCTACCTCTATGGGCCAAACCCATAAACATTAGCGCGATGCTAGCGAGTACAGGTTGAAATCTTCTAACCTGCTGTAAAACTACACACCTGAACGATTTGTCAATACAGCCTATTGTTAAACAACAGTCATAGTGCTTACCAGGAATGTTTTGTTGATAATATTTGTGACTGGAAATCGCAGTAGCAATGTATTTAGCATGGGTTCCCCTTTCCATTCCATACATTTTCCCACATGAAGGACTGAACTACGCTCGCCAACTAGTGGACACTCCTTAGTTAATGCAGTATGCATGCAAAGCTAACTGGCTACAATGGGAACCAATGAGACTGAACCTTCTCCCTGTTAGAGAATCTCTGGTGGAACCTCTCGTAATTGAACTTCTCCGGGCGCGTTTTGGCAGCTGTCAAACTGAGCTGATGGGGAGACGACGACTGTGGATTCTACAAGTGCTCGTGGTCATCTGGATGTACGTATGTTTGTCCCACTTTTTTCGTCATTTCCCTGAATTCACGAGGCAGGCTGTGAACTTTGAAGGAAGTTTCCCCGGACGATTACAAGTTCAAAACAGCGTGTTTTTTCCTTCAATACGCTGGCTTCTTGCTCACTGCCACTCATTTTCAGGCTGCCTGTGACCCTCCGAGTGCTCCGCCTCCCTATTGTCCATATGAACCAAAGAAACTCAAGAGAAAGAACAATCTCTTGGCGGGGAATGCATTGGCCACGGTGTAGTACGGGGGCGTTGCCTGAGGACACGAGTGGATGGAAAATTAACTCCCTTGCGCATGGTCATTGGTCAGTGGGTGCGATGGATGCCATTTTCGTACTCCCTTGCACATGGTCAGTGGGGGCGACACCATGATGGATAATTTGTGGCCAAGTAACGGCAGCTGTTGGTCAGCAGTAATTGCTGGGGGTAATTAAGGACAGCTGACAGACGTTCACGCTGTCCTATGACCTGTTCCACAGTGAATAACATTTCCGTACTCCCCTCGCCATCATTTCCTACTACGCTGTTATGACGTGAGTAAGCCCTCTTGTCTCAACCCTCTTTGATATGAACCGACTGCATCAATGTGTGTGTGCGCGGCAGAACTCAAACGCAGGTGCTTTTAATTAGGTTCAGGCCGCCTCGGTCGGTTTTGGAAAGACGTGCTGAGTCGCACATAAAAGCTTGCTGTGCTTGACTTCAATAATTTTTAAATACTGTAGTACTAACGTGACGCTGGGAACCTGGAGAGGGAGCTGGTAAGCACTTGGTTTTAATTTACTTCGTGGTAGAACTGGTCATTTGTGGCTAGACGTAAAGTGTAGGCCTATTTGTCTCACAACAGTGTATTGTGTGGTAGTGTTGGACAGTTTTCTTCCTTTGTTTCCCACTCTTTGTAACGTTGTAGGCCAGATGTTAATGGCCGGGCACAAGTTGGCCTGATGCATTTATTCACACATAATTCACAACGGTTAGAACTTGAAAACAAAACCGAACAAAAATCCAAGCAAAATCGTCAACTTGACATTTATATTATATGTATTAAGTTCATTATGTCTACCTGTTTAACTTAAACGCTTAGGGGTTTCGTTTGCCTTAAGACATGTAAACGTTTTTATCTTTTACCTGACATGTTTCGACGGTGTTACTTCCGTCTTCATCAGAGGTCTGTGATGTTGATGGGTGACGTGATTTAAAAACAGAGATGTTGTTGTGGAGGTGTGACCTCCCTGCCAATAATGACAGGTTGGTCACACCTCCTGCTATTTTGTCCTCTTAGGATGGTGGTCCAGGTGTGTGAGAGCATGTATGCCCCCTCATCCCTGTTCATGGTACTTGGGCTACGCTTTCTGATCTCCATAGACTCCTTAAGCGAGCCATGACAAAACACAAGATACAAACACCTAAGTGTTTATGACATTTATATTATTTGGTCAAATGCAATGTAGGCTATCAGCATATTACATAATGGCCTACGCAAAGCAACTCGATATTGACAATTTTGTCTAGAAGCTTGCAATTGTTTTCAGTCCAGAAGGTCCCGTTATTGCAATCGAGCCATGGCCCATAGGCTATTGGAAGCATTATGTTTGGGAATGAACCTACATGTATTTTTTTGTAGGTGGACAAAATAATTTGGCCTAATAAAAAAGATCCTCGTTATCAACATATTAAGCCTAAATGCCATAATAGCCTACTCCATGTAACTTTATCGATGCAATTTTATTTAACTGTTATTCTAACAATTTTTTCAATTCAATTCTTTATTTACATCAGACTCCAAAGTACATGGTCCATATCAAGACAACAGTCAAAACATTACATAGAGAAGTTAAGACAAAGAAAAATAAGAAATAAAATAAGAAAATAAAATGAAAGATGGGAACACACCTATCAAACAAATAGGCACTCTCTCCAGTGTCACCTAAGCTTGGAGGAGAACCTCACAGAGCACTTTACTGGACTCACTAGGGTTTGAATAATGCTGTTTTGAGAGCAGTCCAGTCTGCACATGAACTTATAAATAACATTTCTCAAGACTGCATCACACCCAGGCACACTGGAGTACACAAAGAGGTAGCTAGCACTGGTCCATCTTGGTAGCTTCATCAACAGTCTCATAGTGTCATTATATGCTACTGTCAGCTTCTGGTAGCTGCTTTTCTTATACCTACACCATAAGTGAGCAGTATACATGGGTGTACAGAAGGCTTTAAACAGGGAGCATTTGACATTGACTGAGCACATGCTAAACTTGCGAAGTAACATGTTGGCCTGGGCATATAATTTACGTCGTTGACGATATAAGTCACGATCATCACTGAGATCAACCGAAATTATATGACCAAGGTACTTAACTTCTTTACACACAACAAGTGGGCTATCACACAAATAGAAAACAGGGAATGTCATCTTCTTATCTTCTTTCGTTCTCACTATCATGACATTACTTTTATTTGCATTAACTTTAATGTCATAAACAAGCCCATATTGAGTGCAGTGTGTCATTGGTTTACTGGTAGTCCAGTTATTGAAAATGAGGCATATTAGAACCATGGTGTTTGAGATTTAAAGTAATGTTTTTATATGTGGACAAAATATTATAATAAATAATATATAATAAACCAATAAAAAACACCCTCTTGCATGATGCCACCGACCTCAGCTCTAGTGCACGAGTAGGATATACGCACAACCCAAATAGGCCCGTTTCTAGGATTTTGGGGCCCCTACTCAAAGGGGTTGTCGGGGGCCCTAGGGGACGGGGACGGGGGAGCCTGACAGGGCAGAGACTGGTCCAGAATTTCTGTTTCGGATGGGCCAGACCATTTTTAGATGCGTCCCAGCATCTCTATAAGAGGGTCTGTCTGTCCGTCCGTCCGTCCGTCCGTCCGTCCGTCTGAAACGCATTCCTTCAATTGTGTCTGAAACGCATTCTTTCAATTGTTCCTTCATGTGGCCACAAGGCGGCAGACTTGCCATTTTGGACCGGAGCGAATGCGTGCAAGCATAGCCTTTCTAACCGGATGCTAACGTTGGCGAAAAGTAGCCTAGCCACAGGCTAACTGACAAACGTGAGGCCAACAACTCAGCCGATCGTGATGTACGCCACAAATAGACCAATCGACCTCATATTTAGACACTACAATGTTGATTTCTGCCTTCGATTTTCATCAGTTAAGAAATCTAGCGTCGGATTAACACATTATTAAGGTAGTAAAGCGAGTTGCCGCCATGTTTGTTTTCCAGAATCACCACCCGGGTAGAGAGCTCACGTGCAGCATTCTGGGTAATTGAGTTTCACTGCTTTGTGCCTTGACGGTGAAGCTGGTATTGAAAAAAAAGTCCATAAGCGCATGATTCACCCAAACGGTTTTATTTATTTATTATTTGTCGATGTTTAGATTCTTTCCCACATGCACATACTGCTGAAATGGCGTGATACTAAAGGTTGTTAGGCCTAATAAATGTCTGGTAATTTGTAATGTTCACTTCATCTAGGCTATGTGAAATTAAGCAGCACACTCACACTGTCCCTCTTTCTGACTTCTACTGGGTGAATGGCAGCGGCGAACGTGGCCATATGACCGTATGGAGAGGTTTTGGTAATAGAACGCACGGTGACGACGCATGGGCTACCCTAAAACAGTAACGTGCAGTAACGGAGTGTATGAAATTGTAACGGCGTTATACTGACAGTAAGAATAATTAGTTAGATTACCCGTTACTGAAAAATGTAACGGCGTTAGTAACGCCGTTTATTTAAACGCCGTTATTCCCAACACTGAATTTCAAATCATAGCCTATGGTTCTTTTCCAAATCCAATAATGATGATAAGCTTATTATACCCTAAACTGCAAAAAATAAAGCCATGTCTCGCCATTTTGCTGCCTTGCTGCCTGCCACAATATTTGGAGTGTCCATGATGACCAATAAACAAAAAGTACATCCTCGGGGGGCGTTGACAGGCTAGGAGGAGGCCAGGGGGGCGTTTGGGGGGGGGGGATGGCATAGTTGGAACTGGCATAGAGGGACGCATCTGTTGTCCGCCTGTCGGCCTTGTTGGATGGCACTTCAGTCATTGTCACATAGCCTACCATTACAACATAATGTCACAATCCATGTAAACCTAATGGAACAAATAGGAATTTGCCTCATACCTAGACAGTGTTGATTAGGCTATGCAGGGCACATGCATGAAGGGCAACGAAGGCATAACGAGCAAGCATACACCAGCATTTCCTGTGAGGAAATGCAATCTAGTTATTATGATAACTTATCCCTACAGTTCATTTTATGAAACTTCATGAATAAGACCTGGGCAAATACAGCCCATTCAATTCAATAGGCTCACACTTTCTCATGTAGGCTAATTGAATGTCCTGTTGTTTACTGTAACCTGGCCTATCTCACATGAGAGTAGGCCTGGCTATGGCCCAATCAGGTTTTTTGACCCTACCACCAAAATCATGATCTGCCAATCACAAATAAAGAATTGGGTCAAATCTTTCCAACCACTTTTAAAACCTAACCGAGGGTGCACTATTTCTGCAAAATGAACTTTTGACTCATAAAACCATACAGTCCAGAAATCTAAGGCTGAGAAACTAATGAACAGGCACAGTGGGGGGGATATGATATTGGTAAGCAAGAATTCTGTAACCATGGCAAGGGGGATCTGCCCCAGACGATATTTAAAAAAAAAAAAAAAACGCTCTCAAATGGTGGATTTTAAGCAGACAACCTCCCTGCTACTACTCAGTCATTTTTCTACCACGCTGCGTTTCGTATTGCATCCACCACGCACTTGAAAATAATACAATCCAAACACAACACAAAAAGGTGTGTTGTAATAGCCTTTCGCTTACAGCAACAATTCACATTTAATGCATTAAACCAGGGATGTCAAACTCAGGCCCGGGGGGCAAATTTGGCCCGTGGAGCCATTTTATTTGGCCCGCGAGATCATTTCAAATGTGTATTACAGTTGGCCCATATACACCATTAATGTTTAGTGTAACACAACTTGAACATGAAATTTGCTGTGTCACAAGATGTGCAGACACATTTGAACTGACATTTATGATAGGAAAGAGTGTGTGTGAAATTTTACTACGAGTATGAGGTGCATGCATGCACAATTTTTTCCATTTTTAAAATTAATTGCTGAGTTCGGCCCGCAACTACGTGCCAGATTTAGATTTTGGCCCTCGGTCAATTTGAGTTTGACACCCCTGCATTAGACAATAGGCTAACTGCACATCACTGCATCGCAGTCATCATTCCAGAAGGGGTGTGTTCTGGACCAGGTGATAGAAATGAAATCAAACGTGGCCACGAATAGCCTAATGTAGCGACCAAGAATAACCACCTGCGTTAGGCCTACTCCATGGTTTCAATTACAGGCTCCCAGTGCCCTTACATTCTCCGGTCAAGACAACGCAAGGTATCCCAACCTCTCACTGTAACCACACGTTTCCACAATTATAGTCCCAAGTTCCAGCTTGTAGTCCACATAATAGCAAGAAAGGGACTATTGTGCTACAATTTAGCTATCCCACTCAGCTCACTTGTGTTGACTCATGTTATCCGAAATATTGGTCATATGCATGCACATTGTTCATTCGTTTCTTCTTGCTCAACATCCAAAACAGTTCCGTGTCGAGAAACGGCGCGTTGGTGAACAATCTCTTGACATTTGCCCAGTGCTTGTTACAGCACTTCACAGACTGATAATACACTGTAAATGAAGCATCTCACCGTCTACTGTGCGATGTCAACTGGCCTGGGACAGTTTGGTTGCAGTACAGAGAGTAATGCTGTCTTCGAGAGTAACTCTTATTATAAGAGCAACTGTCTGGAGCCAAAAAAAAAAAATGTAAGCTGGCGTCTGTGCAACGTTCACGGAGAGAGATTATGTCGCTTCATTTTCAGTTTGTATTTGCGCTGGATTTGACGCTTTCTCTGATGCCAACCAACTGGAAGGGGGGGCCCTCCAGCTGGGGGTACTTTGACTAAACTGTCGTTGCGCCTTATCTTTCGGCACTTGACTTGACTCTGTCGTTGATGCAAACCAATTGGAAGGGGGGGGGGGGCCCTCGAGCAGGGGGTATTAGGGAGGCGCTGTTGCTTCCCTCGCAGCAGAGCCGTTCATACAGATGACAGTGTCTTATTATAAAGCTGTTTAAAATCTTCATTGCTGTTAAATACGTAACCTGTCGTCCTTGGGGGCCCCTCCTAATCGGGGGCCCTAGGCAACTGCCTACGTTGCTTACCTTAACGCAACGGGCCTGAACCCAAATCCACTCCATCCGGCTCGACACGGTGTGAAAATAGTGAGTCCTGGCACAGGTGGTATTTCGTTTCAAATGGTTTCAAATAGCTTTTTTGTAATGCAGGGTAGCCTGGACATCACGTTCTCTGTATGAGGTGTGTAGTCAAAAGATTGTGTGCCAGCAGTGCGGAAACGTGAGGATAGGCCTACGTCCATACAACCATTCATTCTGAGCGCTGCTGTCATTTCACCTGGTTGACCTCATGTTTTCAGATGTGTCCTATTATCTCTAGAAGGCGGTCTGCCGGTCCGTCTGAAATGCTTTCTTAAACTTGTAATTCTCTCCTGTGTCCACAAGACGGCAATGCATAGGCGGATGCATCTTTGTCCGCCTGTCGGACTTGTTTTGTCTTGTAGTGACGTGGGGCTTATTGACCATTAAGCCGCATGCAATGTGGCTCGGGAGTTTTTACTTGGTGTAGGCTATGCGCAGTAGCGCGGAAAGTGTCTGTATTGCAGGTCATGTAGTGACGTAGGCCTATCTCTCTCCGTGTGGGTGTGTGAATGTTTTTAAATGCAGTGTATTTAATTATTTTATTTTGTGTTTTGTATGTTTAAAGGTTTCTGGCCTGCTGTTCTACAATTACTCCATCTGTTACCACTACTTCAAGACAACTACTTCAAAACGTCAATGTCAATGACCTCAATAAAAAAGACAAGACGAGTGGAATCCTATGTCTGTGTACAGTCCTCTTTCAAGTGTGGAAACCCAGTGCTGACATAGACTTGACAGTGAGAAACTTCTACAGTGAATAACCGCCAGAGTGGAAAACCAATGCACTGTTGGAAACTGCCGAGTGCCAATGCATCACCGCTGCACCAGTGAGCCGCAGTGGACCACCATCTAAAGAGTGCATCACGCCGTTGACCCATGTACAGCCTTCAGCTGCCAGTGACCAAGACTTAAAGACTCTACTCACACCACAACCCAACAGAGAGAAGACACTTCACCTGGGGGCCTGGAGGATAAAGCTTGAAGAAAAGAAGAAGAAAAAAAACAAGCTCGAAGGAGAAAAAAGGACAAAAAAGCTTCCACCTCCCAGAAAAAAAGGGTTCAGATGAAGGTTCTGCCTCCCCCTTCATATCCTCTCTTGACATTTGGGATCCTTTAGCTGCTCTCCATGTCTAGAAACTGTCCTGATCAGCTGCCTTGGACTGCTGAAGTGCCTTTCGTCCAATAGATCTTGGACTGCTGCTACTGTGGGTGGAGGAGTTCTGGACTTGGACTGTGCGTTGTCCCGGACTGCAATTGGGTGTTGTTCCTTCAGTCGACTTTGAGTATGAGTACTGCAGTGAACGTTTTCCTCTGCATTAGCGACACTGTCTATTGCTTGTAACGCAGGGTCTTGTACTGGCTTTGCTGACCACTGAAGGAACTGTGCACTGTTGTGCTTTCAAATAGGTCTTCGGGACTGGCCTGATGATGTCTGCAATGTCCAGAGAGAACCTGGATCACCAATCTCAGAAGAGTAGAGTAGAGCAGAGTAGAGTATATTAGAGTAGAGTTGTAGAGGCTTGACTTAGGTTAGTGGTTCTGGTGTTACAGGTGCTTTGGGCGGCGGAGGCATTGTCATGCGCAGGGCCAGTCCTGATGCCTGGCTGTAGGTTCCCGCGGTGCGGTCCAGTCCACGGTTCCTTCGGCTACCTTGAGGTGGGTGGCCAACCAGGTCAGTGGAATGCCTTGCTGCGCAGGTGGGAGGTGGTCTCACTGTGTGGAGAAAGGCGTTCACTGCAGTGCTTGTCCGGACTCAGCTGGGGGCAAGGCACCCGGTTGCAGTCTGGGGTGGCGTGTGGGCCAGCTCCGGGGCTCCACTGCCAACAGTGGCAGTGGTCCAAGAACCGTTGGGCGAAGGGTGCTTCGGCCGTCTGGGAAGGCTGTTTGGGGCAGTTGTATGGACATGGAAACCGGCTGAGGGATTCCTGAGTGTCGGGAGGGGAATGGGGGCAGTGCCACGCCGGGCCTCCAGGGGAGATGGGACTACCAGGACCTCCCAGACCCACAGACAGGGTTTGCTGCCGCAGCATGTGCGTGTACACCGGATCTCAGAAGGGAGGTGGGACTGCCATGATCTCCTGGATGCACAGAAGAGAGGGTGGGTACACAACATGCAGTAACATATTGTTTACACGTATATTGATATTTTTGGAACGCATTTGTCTCTTTTTTTGCACAGGAACAGAGCTTCAATTCCCTAAAATAGTTTGTTAGAGTTTTAATGGAGATTTCTAAGGTACACCTGTCAGTAGGGTGTGTTTCATTTGATCGACATACTGTTAATATATGTAAGAAGATAAAATAAATATTTGCTTTTAAAAATATCTGCATATGTACGTGTAATCAAGACCTGAAACATGTGAAAAACACACACACACACACACTTACAACCAGCCCGAATGCTGGACTAATGCATACACTCAAAATAAGAAATAAAGTCCGCAACACCAGGGCTTTCATCGATCTTTTATTATTTTGATGGCCCTTAATCAGACCTAATATGAAATTAAGCCTTGGTGCTGTGGCATTATTGAATTGTATTTATTTCAGTACTGTACAACATCTTCCATCAGTGACAAGTCAGATTTCCACAGGAACAAACTAATTTGCCATCTATTTTTTCTAATTCCATTCTAGTACCTGTACCTCTTGATGCCATTTAGTGTTTCTTGCCATCATCAGTCCTTCTTGTGTGATGCCATCTGCAGCACACTGTTCATTGTGTGTGTGTGTCTGTGTCTGTCTGTCTGTCTGTCTCTGTGACTTCAGGGCTTCGTCAGGAGTGTAGGTGACACTGGACCACTGGAACCAGGCGAATGACCAGGCCCTGCAGTTAGTATACACGCACACATTCGTACACACACACACACACACTGAGTAATGTGTGACAAGCAGGGACCGATGAGTTGCGCTGTACACACGTACAGTATATGCACACCCACACACAGCTTTTAATGCTCCAGAGAAATGTATAATCCATTCATAAATCATGTCCTTGATAAAGTTTCTGTATCTGTATTTTCTGTATCTTTCCCTTTGCTGTATATTTTCACTATGTTTATTTAACTTGTAATGCAACAAGCGTAGGATATTGTTATATCTGTCTATAATATTGTGTCAGCAGGGTGCAAGAGCCTTAACTACATCACAGAATGCACAAAAATATTTAATAGAAGTGGAGGTTCTTTTTTTAACTTAAAACGTATTAATAATGCTCATGTGTGTGGTTGGGGGGTGGGGGGGGGTTATCTGGAATAGACAGAGTTAGAAATAGACCAATGTTAGCAATATTTTAGAGTCTCTTGGTGAAGACATTTTCTGTCTAACTAACTTTGGAGATTTTTCTTTTGTCCAATTAATCCCCATCTCGCCCCCAGGCTTATCAAGGGCCTAAAGGCGCACAGGGAGCCAAAGGGGTCAAAGGAGAAGAGGAACCCGCAGGACAACAGGTAGGGATGGCCATTTTGTTTTTGTCAATTGGCACGTTCGTGATGGTGTATGGAGCATTCTGCGCGAATCTGTGCAGCTCACAAAATAAGAAATTTTGAATACATTGGCCCTCATTTATCAAACTTGCGTAGAAACCATCGCAGAAATGAGCGCAGATCTCGTCGTACGACGAAGCTCACGTGAGATTTACTAAACATGTATACCTCTCCAATCCCATCGTAAGAGCGAGCGGCTGTTGATAAATCCAGCGTCTGAAAACCATCATAATTACAATCATCACGCCTTCTCTACAACGGCGGGAAGGAGATCGCACCCCTGAGTTTGCGACATGGAGAGATGCAAACCGGCTAAAACATCTACGTTTGTGGTTGATTGACAGCTTGAAATTGGAAGCTGGAAAATCGGTAGACAACAAAATAACACGTGTAAATAGGCCTAATCAACAGCAGTAGTCAACAGTGTTACGGTTCTCAATATGGAAGGGGTAGGCCAAGAGATTGATTTCCAAATAGTTACAATGAAATGTTTGACTACAGTAGACTACAAATAATGAAGATATTTGTATATATATATCATTATATTGGATTTTTTTCAAAAAAAATATGACGATAAACCTTTTTGTAAATGAGGTCAAGAAAAGGGTCCTACGTGAAACTGGCCAACAAACAGTGCCCAAGCCATTTGTTGGGGAAGGAGAGTTTTACATGTCCAGTGCGCTGTCCCTCTCGCGCTCATTTGCGCCCTGCTTCTCTCCTGCGATCCAGTTGTTTGGAGTGGATATCCCTTTTGCCACCTAAATAGACGACTATAAAGTGTTATCGGACACACACGCGTCAGGTGTGTATTCGGATAGTCGTGCGAAACGGCAAAACTCTACCGGGAAATTTTGTAGGCTATGTATTGATTGATGTGCACCTGAACTCTCAGCTGTTAAAAAGAATGTCGGCCCCCTTTGATCCCATGACTGAAGGCACATTCCAATATGCGGCTGTATATTGCACAATTATTCACACATCACGTCAAATCACAAATTGGATGTCTCTTGCAGTCCTTCTTGGCCTATGCCAAATTAATGCAGCGCTCCCAGGAAGGGTGCACCAATTCAAACAGGTAGAAGTTGGCTTATAGCCAAAATAGACAATGTAAAAACATTTTGTAATTATGTAGGCCACATATTTATGATAATGAGTTGTTGCGCTACAACTGCTGCTCAAGTTGGTGATCATAGTCATCCCAAGTCCAACTTGAAAACGGCGTACACCGTCTGAGAGCGTAAGCGCAGGAAAGAAGAAATCCTACGACTGATGAGATTTGATAAATGCCAACTGGTCGTAGAAAAAGAACGTACGCACGACGTGCGCATGATTCTCGTCGTACGCTGCTTTGATAAATGAGGGCCAATACATTGTGATTACGCAGTGCACATATGAATTGCACAGATTTGCGTAGCATGCACCATCACAAATGGGCCCAGTGGGTGCGCTCCAATATGCGACCTTGCGTCCTCCACTTGTGCTTGTGGCCTCGGCCCGCCTCCTGGCCCCTCCTCTGAGGAGAAAAGAATAAAGTTTCCCCGCTGTCAGCCTAGCCACAAGAATTTTTGGGGGACTACTCTTCATTCACCATCCACTTTGCAAATGAGAAAATGACTTTACAATTGAGCTTTTGAGAGATATTGAAATATAATAAAGTTGTCAGTGATGTCATCATGACATTACTTCCTGGTACGAGGTCACAAGCACAAATGGAGGACGCAAGGTCGCATATTGGAACGCGCCCCGTGAACTGGAGGCGGCCATTTTGTTTGTCAGTGAAGTATGAGCAAGAAGAGTATGGACCAACTCAAGGCAATAGGACTACGAACAATTGGTGATGAGGTGGTGTGTGTGTGCGTGCTTAAAGGATATCCAAGGAGAGCCAGAGAAGAGGGGAAACTGTGGATTTCCAGGCGCTCGAGGACCCAGCGGACAAAAGGTGAGCTAGAATAACCCCTCACCCCCCATACATACAATACAATGTAATGAGGACTCAATTTGGGGCCCCTTCTCTCCCTGGGCCCGTGGCTGACCCCCGTTGACTTCCCTGAGAAAACCAGCAATTTCAACACAGAACCAATGTCTCAATCTATGCACTTGTCAGTGCACTGACAGTAGGGTGACCACCTGCTAATAAGTCCAAGGGGGGACAAGGGGTTTGCTTCTGAGGGACAATGTGGATCAGACCCTGGCGTGCAAGTGCACTAACGCGCCAACGCTTCAAACGCTGTACGCGCACACGCTACGCAGGACGGGTGGTCACTAGAGGTGCTCCGATTGCTCGGCAGCCGATCATGATCGGCCGATAATGGCCAAAAATAGCCTGATCGGTGATCGGAAAAACATGCCGATCAAAAAACCGATCCAGAGATATTAAATTCCTTACGCAACCATTTTGCCTTTACACCTGGCGCTGCATGCCTAGGTGGTGGCTCTGCACAGCTGCCGCACCAAAAGAAGACATCTTTGCTTGTCTATAACTTTTCGGAATTCCCTCCTTCATTTTCACCATTTATAATCATATCTGCACCAGCAATTATCTGATTTTCCGATCCATGCGCCGTTTAGCCTACATGACGCTTGTAATTTGCGAATGACGTGTCAGTCTCGCCATGTTCGCTATTTTGAGTTACAGCCTGTATGGAAGTTGTCAGTCAGCACGCAACAACTAAACGTTTCCAAAATAAACATCAACGGTATTGTTTTTAAAGTTGTAGCCTAATTGACAGCCAGTTCATTAGTTTGTAGTCGCTGCAACACCAAACGGCAACAGAGCTAGAGTGGACGGTGAAACTCAATGAGTCTGTGTGCAGGGAATTCTACAATCTATGACAGTGTTACAGAGAAAGAGCTTTCCTCGCAGACACGCTGTGTTGTGCGTGTTGCCTGTTCTTTCAAGTGAAGTTTTTTTTCCTTGTTTAGAATCTCAAGCGTTTCAGTTACAATGTAATTTGCGATTGACTACTCCTCGCCAGTTAGCCATTTTACGTTATAACCTGAGTAGTTGCCTCGGTCAGCACGCGACAACTTCACGTTGTCCGCACAAACATGTCAACGTTATTCTTTTCAAAGTTGTAATTGACAGTCAGTCGATTAGTTTGATAGTCGCTGAAACGCCAAACGGCGACAGATGAGGGGAGAGGGAGAGAGCTCAGAGTCAGAACGGCAGCGGAGCACTGCAGCTGTGGACTGTGACAGAGAGGGGAGGGGCTCTCCTCACGAGGCTGCTCATTTAAAGCGACAGGGTTTTTTCTCGTATGTGGAAGACTATTTGAAGCAATGTTTCAGTTTCAATGCAATCTTAAATAGTTTAGTAATTATATGCCATAACTTATAAACTGATTAATACTGTACACTTACTTGTAGGCTATATTACCAACAATAGTCTGAAAGACCTGGGTCATTTCACGTGAAATCAGACACTTTGGGACCCGACCGACCCGGATTTCAATCATACTTGGTGTGCCTTTTTAGCAAGGTAGCACCCCAGAACTGCATTGGTTTGAATCTGACACTAATATTAAGGGAGAAACAGACTAGGAAAGGTTCACATGTGAGGGTAGGACACTATACATTCAGCCTTGAATATATCAGTCAGTGTTAGTCACAAAAAGATGCCTGTGGTGTTATTTGAAGGCTCTTTTCTGGCTCTACATATTACACAATCAGCTTGGAATACAACAACTCTCAGAATATGAATTATGATAAATTGAAAAATTTAAAATTGAATATCTAAAAAAACTATATTTTAAAATGGCCAGTTCCTTTTCCAAACGTAGCCGGCAATGTCATTAGCAACACCTCAAATGCTGGTGTTCGGTTCTTTATTCATTTCAGAGAGAATTTGACTCACAAATATGGCATCATACAGACCACTTACTAATAATATGGTAATACCATAGTAGCATCACATGACAAAACAAAAACAAAACAAAAATGGTCAGTTTCCATGGTCCCAGGTTTCAGAAACTAAGGCAGATGTCCATTTATACACACCAAATGATGATATGTGAATGTTTGAACATTCCTTCTCTGTGTACCTGTGTCATCTTCCCTTTACCATACTTTAAAGAGATAATCAATGGCTACACTCTCATTTTGTACTCTACCAGTGCATTTGAAGCAGCAGCTGTGTCTTTTGTAGATAATGTATAAGTACGTCCCATTGCAGTTACAGATTCCACTACCAGAAGCACATCCTGATGATCCATGACAAGTCTATCTGGTCTGAAGGGAAAAGTGAAGGATGGAGATGGTCCATGAGGATGCAGGAAGTTCAGTTTCACCTCTCCAGTGCTCGGCATACATTCCTCAACACATGCTAGCCACCAGTTGCCATCATATACAGCTACAACATACCCTGATGCTTGAAAATGTAACACATTCCTTTACTGAGCTCACTCTTTCAACTCTGCCTTCTCTGAATGCTGAAAAAGGCCTAACTTCCACTGTGTCCATTGACAATGGGCAGAAGCTGTGTAGTTTTTGAGTACCTGGAATAGTTCTTGCAGATTCCAACCTTTTCAACAGGTTCTCAGCTTCATGATGGTACATGTCTGTTGTGGCAAACTGGCAATGGATGTTCTTGAGAGAGATGCACCATCATGAAGCTGAGAACCTGTTGAAGAGGTTTGAATCTGCAAGAACTATTCCAGGTACTCAAAAACTACACAGCTTCTGCCCATTGTCAATGGACATTAGGCCATTTTCCGCATTCAGATTAGGAGTTGAAAGAGTGAGCTCAGTAAAGGAATGTGTTACATTTTCAAGCATCAAAGGGTATGTTGTAGCTGTATATGATGGCAACTGGTGGCTAGCATGTGTTGAGGAATGTATGCTGAGCACTGGAGAGGTGAAACTGAACTTCCTGCATCCTCATGGACCATCTCCTTCACTTTTCCCTTCAGACCAAATAGACTTGTCATGGATCATCAGGATGTGCTTCTGGTAGTGGAACCTAACTGCAACGGGACGTACTTATACATTATCTACAAAAGACACAGCTGCTGCTTCAAATGCACTGGTAGAGTACAAAATGAGAGTGTAGCCATTGATTATCTCTTTAAAGTATGGTAAAGGGAAGATGACACAGGTACACAGAGAAGGAATGTTCAAACATTCACATATCATCATTTGGTGTGTATAAATGGACATCTGCCTTAGTTTCTGAAACCTGGGACCATGGAAACTGACCATTTTTGTTTTGTTTTTGTTTTGTCATGTGATGCTACTATGGTATTACCATATTATTAGTAAGTGGTCTGTATGATGCCATATTTGTGAGTCAAATTCTCTCTGAAATGAATAAAGAACCGAACACCAGCATTTGAGGTGTTGCTAATGACATTGCCGGCTACGTTTGGAAAAGGAACTGGCCATTTTAAAATATAGTTTTTTTAGATATTCAATTTTAAATTTTTCAATTTATCATAATTCATATTCTGAGAGTTGTTGTATTCCAAGCTGATTGTGTAATATGTAGAGCCAGAAAAGAGCTTTCAAACAATACCACAGGCATCTTTTTGTGACTAACACTGACTGATATATTCAAAGCTGAATGTATAGTGTCCTACCCTAAAATGTGAACCTTTCCTAGTCTGTTTCTCCCTTAATATTAGTGTCAGATTCAAACCAATGCAGTTCTGGGGTGCTACCTTGCTACTAAAAAGGCACACCAAGTATGATTAAAATCTGGATCGGTCGGGTCCCAAAGCGTCTGATTTCACGTGAAATGACCCACCTGAAAGATAGTAATAATAATAATAACATGTGCTAATTAAGATTGATTGGTTTATGGGCAGAAATGGTATTCAATAAGGATAATTAATAGGCTATTAAAAAAATAGGAAATCATTTCTGTGATCGGCAATGATCGGTGATCGGCAGATAAAGATTTTTGGTGATCGGTATCGGTGATCGGGCCAAAAAATGGTGATCGGAGCACCTCTAGTGGTCCCCCTAACTAACAATCAGTGCACAGTGTACTGCGGTCTTCAGTGCATAGTGTGGTGGAAAAATTTGAGCACTATGCACTGTGCCCTGGAAGTGAAGGCTGAGCATGGCATTAGTTCGCCAAAATATCAGTTGACAACTGTTTTCAATGCACAGCGTCTGTTGCTTGTATTTACATTTCCTTCACCCCAAAGGGCAACAATCACACATACAATACTTGGGTTGGCATGAAAAGGTTGGTGTCTCAGAAACATTACTCACAGAATTAGGAGACTGTCGACCAAACTCTTTTAATGAACTGAACGCCACGTTTCCTCCGTGTCATTGTCAACATGGTGGTCGTCCAGTGCATGCAGTGTCCATCATTCAAGCATGCGTTTTTCCGCCATTGTGAGGGGATCATCCGGGCACTTTCAGTGCACTGGCTCAACCGAAATTATCAGCGTGAGCACCCTAGGCACTGAAACGCAATGCCAGAAGTGCACAAGTGTGTGGATTGAGACTAGGGGTCTCTACACAAACACTGTCATCTACTAAAAAAAAGTCTGATCTCTGCCCTAGAAAACAAGGGGTTTGCCAACAAGTACTTTGGCTAGAGGGGTCAAATACGTATTCCCTCAATGAAATACAAAGAAGACAAATTACTTAAAATGTAGTCTTTGAAGTTATTTTCCAGACTTACTTTTTGATATTCTGTCCATCTGTGTTGGAATACAGCTACGATTAAAGTTATAGACTGATCATGTCTTCATCAGTGTACAAACCAACACCTCCAGAAAGGGATCAAATACTTATTAGTTTCTCTGTATAATGGGGGCCCACAGGAAGTCAGATTTTTGTTTCACACAAGCATGTTAATAATATATAAAGGGGGTCTATTAGAGCTGGTTGAACATGGGGAATTTTGTGCTCCACCCCTGTACATAAGCATACAGTAAATGTACCTTCAGACAAGAATTTCCTTTAATGTCATTAAGCTGGATTTCGGTAGCAGTGTACCAACCTGCTCTCACCCTTGAAATGTAAAAAAAGTAAGCACAAGGAGTTCTTTTTTCCGAGAGTAAAGTAGAGCAGTTGTTCCAGGGTTGCTGCCTGTGCTCACCTGCACATTGATGTAGGGCTTTCAAGCCGACCAGAACGGAGCCGGTGCCGGTGCCTGCACCAGTTACGTTTGGCACTAAAGTGCTCATCGGTGAACCTCCCGTGTTCATACCGGGCTCTGAACAATTTCCGCACGTGACTGTTAACCGGATGAACTTGCTGATGGCCACGCTGTCGTCACGGTTTGCGGAGAAAAACCTAGTATTTTGCGGTTCGCATTGCGAACCAACTTTCCGGTTCGCGAACGCTAATATCTGTGGCGTGAACACGACGGCTGGTTCTCGAGTAGGTGCAGGAACGGGCTCCAGCATGGTTCTCAGTTGGCCTGAACGCGCTAATGGAGGCAGAACCCTGAAACGTCTACTACTCAGCTCTCATCTATGCCTTGATGTTGTAACTCTATAATATGAAGACATGGACATATTTTTTACCCTCATCCTTTCCCAATGTGTATTAAACTTGAGCTTAGGTGGTGGAGGTGTGTTAGTGGTGGCGCTCGTATGAGCAGCGGCCCTGGGGTACATGTACAGTGTATTCTAAAACGCAATTTCGTTGTCAAATTTATTTGTCAATGACAATAAAAAGCTCTTGATCTTGATCTTGATCTTGATAAAAAAAAACCTCCTTGTGCTTGACCTTACTATCTTTCAGTGTGTGAATCTGCTCTCACCTAAATATGCAAACCGCAACAGTATCCTCACTTCCTCACTTGTATTTACATTAAATCTAATACTCCACTCTGAACACTTTGTTTTAGATGTTCTGCACTGGAGCTGGAATGAACCCCGTCAGATCCCTCGCTCCAGCTACGTTCAAGAGGAACTCCATGAACCACTGGGTAAGAAAAATATATACAAATTATGCATAAAAAACATGCTCATAGTCTCGCATTGTTTGTAAACTACTTTCAATTCAGATATAATAGATGTAATGGTGTTACATTGTTTTAGTCTTTTACAGAATGTGCAATGCACTGCATGTATTTCTCAGCTGCTCACATGTCACTATAATATGGTTTCTGTTGCCTGCGCCCGTCGGTCCGTGTCTCCGTCCAGCCGGCTGTGCGTGCATCCGTCTCTGCGTCCGTGCCTACGTCTGGCCGGCAGTGCGTCCGTCCGTGCGTCAGTCGGTCTGTGCGTCCGTCTGTGCGTCCGTCTGTGCTTCCGTCTGTGCTTCCGTCTGTGCTTCCGTCTCTGCCCACGTCCGTGCCCACGTCCGGCCGGCTGTGCGTCCGTCCGTGCGTGCGTCAGTCCGTCTGTGCGTCCGTGCCAACGTTTGGCCGGACGTGCTTCCGGCTGTGCCTACGTCTGGCCGACCGTGCGTCCGTCTGTGCCCACGTCCGTGCCACCGTCCGTCCGTCCGTCCGCGTGTGCGTCAGTCCGTTTCTGCATCCGTGCCTACGTCTGGCCGGCCGTGCATTCGTCTGTGCGTCCGTCTGTGCGTCCGTCTGTGCGTGCATCAGTCCGTCTGTGCGTCCGTGCCAACGTTTGGCCGGACCTGCTTCCGTCTGTGCCCACGTCCGTGCCTACGTCTGGCCGGCCGTGTGTCCGTCTGTGCCCACGTCCGTGCCTACGTCTGGCCGGCCGTGCGTCCGTCTGTGCCCACGTCCGTGCCGCCGGCCGGCCGGCTGTGCGTCCGTCGGGCCGGCCGTCTGTGCGTCCGTCCGTCCGTCCGTCCGTGCCTACGTCTGGCCAGACGTGCGTCCGTCTGTGCCCACGTCTGTGCTTCCATCTGTCTGCCTCCGTCCGGCTGGCTGTCCGTCCGTGTGTGCGTGCCCACGTCCGTGTGTGCATGCCTGCGTCTATCTGTCCATTCGTCTGTCTGTGCATTTGTCCGTGCCTACGTCCGGCCGGGCCCATGTCTGTGCGTCCGTGCGTATGTCAGTCTGTTTGCCCGCAAAAACAAAAAACAATAGGGGGTTTACCAAAAAATTGAGTGATTTTCGTGTGTGTGTGTGTGTGTGTGTGTTTTTGTGTGTGTCAAAGCATTAAATAGTCTTCCTCCCTGTTACATCTCTGATATGCTCTCTTTTTATGCCCATGCCCGAGCACTCAGATCCGGTGATGCCACACTGTTAAGGATTCCTATCCTTCCAAAAAAGAAAATTGGTGAAGCCGCCTTCGATATGTACGCACCCAAGAGATAGAACTCCCTGCCTCTTCACATCAGGGACACTACCTCCATCGACTCGCACAACTCTTCACCCTCGCCTTAGCTGCTCAGGCTCCACATGTCGTGTCCTAATGTGCAAAATCTCTAGTCATCTCTCTTCCTTTTAATCCTACACAGGCTTTGTAATGCACTGATTGTTTTTTGTTTTTTTTTTCTCCTGTCTTTATCCTTTTATTGTCTATTGTACCTTACATTTTGCTTTTGTTAAAAGATGGAAAAATTAAGATAATGAAAAGAAATAGAGGAAAAAGGAAGAAAATATAGGTCCCCCATAAGGGGTGGTGGTGGTTGGGTTTATTAGAAAAAAAAATCGTGTGTGTGTGTTTACAAAGAGTGTGTGATTACAAAGCGTGTGTGTGTGTGTGTGTGTGTGTGTGTGTGTGTGTGTGTGTGTGTGTGTGTGTGTGTGTGTGTGTGTGTGTGAGTGAGATTACAAAGTGTGTGTGTGTGATTACAAAGCATGCGTGTGTTTGTGTATGAGATTACAAAGCGTGTGTGTGTGTGTGTGTGGGGGGGGGTGGGTTGTTAATATGTGGTTTGAAGTGTTGGGGGACACATTGTTTTTTTGTATTTTTTTTTCTCCTGTCTTTATCCTTTTTTCTGTATCCTTTTATTGTGTATTATTGTATGTTACATTTTGCTTTTGTTAAAAGATGGAAAAAATAAGATAATGAAAAGAAATGGAAGAAAAAGGAAGAAAATATAGGTCCCCCATAAGGGGGGGGGGTGGTTGGGTTTATAAAAAAAAGCATGTGCATGTGTTTTACAAAGAGTGTGTGATTACAAAGTGTCTGTCTGTGTGTCTGTGTGTGATTACAAAGTGTGTGTGTGTGTGTGTGTGTGTGTGTGTGTGTGTGTGTGTGTGTGTGTGTGTGTGTGTGTGTGTGTGTGTGTGTGTGTGTGTGTGTGTGTGTGATTACGATTACAAACGGTGTGTGTGTGTGGCGGGGGGGGTTGTTAATATGTGGTTTGAAGTGTTGGGGGACACATTGTTTTTTGTATTTTTTTCTCCTGTCTTTATCCTTTTTTCTGTATCCTTTTATTGTCTATTATTGTATGTTACATTGATGGAAAAATTAAGATAATGAAAAGAAATGGAAGAAAAAGGAAGAAAATATAGGTCCCCCATAAGGGGGGGTGGTGGTTGGGTTTATATTAAAAAAAAAAAGCGTGTGTGATTACAAAGCGTGTGTGTGTGTGTGTGTGTGTGTGTGTGTGTGTGTGTGTGTGTGTGTGTGTGTGTGTGTGTGTGTGTGTGTGTGTGTGTGTGTGTGTGTGAGAGAGAGATTACAAAGTGTGTCTGTGTGTGATTTACAAAGTGTGTGTGTGTGTGTGTGTGTGTGTTTGATTGCAAAGTGTGTGTGTGATTACAGAGCATGCGTGTGTGTGTGTGATTACAAAGCGTGCGTGTGTGTGTGTGTGTGTGTGATTACAAAGCGTGCGTGTGTGTGTGTGTGTGCGTGTGTGTGTGTGGGGGGGGGTTGTTAATATGTGGTTTGAAGTGTTGGGGGACACATTGTTTTTTGTATTTTTTTTCTCCTGTCTTTATCCTTTTTTTCTGTATCCTTTTATTGTCTATTATTGTATGTTACATTTTACTTTTGTTAAAAGATGGAAAATTTAAGATAATGAGAAGAAATAGAAGAAAAAGGAAGAAAATATAGGTTCCCCATAAGGGGGGTGGTGGTTGGGTTTATAAAAAAAAAAGCGTGTGTGTGCGTGCGTGTGATTACAAAGCGTGTGTGTGTGATTACAAAGCGCGTGTGTGCGCGCGTGTGTGTGTGTGTGTGTGATTACAAAGCATGAATGTGTTGGCATCATGCAGATGGTCATTTTTCTTATTTATTTTTATTTTACACTTGTCATCCCCCCAGCTGTATTATTTGCTATGATATACCCCTCCTTGCATCTGCACTTGTTGTTCAGTATATTTCCTGTGTACTTTGTATTTTCTAGTGATGTTGGCTATGATTGTCTTCTTTGAAAGCCGCTTTGGTTATAAAGCGTCTGCCAAATGTAATGGAATGTCATATTAATAGACAAATCATCTGATCTGCCTTTTCTGTACCACAATAAAAGAAAAAGAAACGCCATCACACAAAGTTGCCTACGGCAGATGTTAATTTTTCTTATTTATTTTTTTGTTTGTGTGTGTGTGTGTGTGACCCCCCCCCCCTTTTTTTTTACAACGAGTGGACACTCCACTGACACCCAGTCATCTTTCACTTATCAAAAGTAGGCTTATCATGCACTTAAAGCTGTCCAAAAGCGGTGCCAATTTAGCATACTCAGTGTGCTGAAGTACTGTTTTAGTAGTGCTCCAGCGCATTAGTAGTGCAATGAAACACAATTTAAATATAGCTGGAAAAAGTTCACTTTATACTATGTATAGTCACTTAAGTGTGTGTATACTTTAAGTGTGTGCTTTTCACCTGGTCACTGCGCCTTACCCTGTTTTTGCTTAAATGTTCTCCTTGGAAGTCAAGGCTAGTTGTTGCTAAATGCTGTGCAATGTAATGTAATGTAAACTTTGTTGGAATGCCACAGCCCGAGTATTGTTGCAGGCAATTAAGGCAGTTCCTCTCTAATATAAGGGTCCCAAACACCAATATCTATCTATTAATTAACCATTAGTTATCCTCAGCCAACTTTAATATAAGGGTCCCAAACCCCAATATTTATGTATTATTTATCAATTAACTTGTAACACAAGGTAATAGTTATGTAATAGTTAAGTAACAGCTTACTAATGTTCAACATATGCATGAATAACAATTAATATGTGTCTAATGTGGCATTAAGTAACGATTATTAACCCTTACTTAAGTATTAGGTTGTAGCTACTTTACTGTTAATTATGACCCCTTATTTGGAAGTGTTACCAATTTATTTTGTGCATTACTAACACACACGTGCAGCCAAGGGAAAATGTGTTACACTGTAGGTCCAAAACACGATTTCACGAGTTGTTGTCAACATGCTACACAGCGGATTCGAACTCGCGTGGCTCGCGTCTTCCCATTGATTGGCAAGCATAAATACCACTAGGCTAAGAAATGAAATTTGCGCCAAATTTTTTTGAGTAGTTCACACTGAAACCAGTGAATGTCCGTGAGTAACCAATACTTTTTAATCCAAATATTTCACAAATTGCACATCGAAATGAGACGAAATTCAATCGAGCTAAAAGTATATTATTAGTGTGGGATTCATCAGATTCCAAGGATATGACTTTTTTTTCACGAACAAATGACATGACGTGAATTTGTGTTCTGAACACTCTCGCAGCTGTATCATGACTTTGTGTGCATGTCGATTGATTTTCAGGGCTTTTGCACCACAGGATTAAAAGATATTGACACATTTGTGGTCAAATATGTACTACAACTTTAGCTAATGGGTGGAGTCACACTCTGAAGTAGACTAGCACTGTGTGTTACTTGGGGTGGCTTAGGTGATGTCTGGACTCAATGGATCTACTCCAGCTGTACTTCAACTTCACGTCAACTCCACTGTCGAGATACGGATAGGAGGCGCCCCACTTTCAAAGTCCCCACTACTTCAAAATGCGCATTAATCCAAACAGTAGTTACTTCGTGTGCTAACGTTCGAGACACAGGAGTTAGCAACTTTTATAGTATTTACTCCACAACGTTGCTAGTCTGTTAGCAACTTCGCAATGGAGAAACGAAGCCCAGAATAGTCCGTCAATCACCCCACATAGTACATGTCTGTCAAATACTGGGATTGAGAGTGAAAGAGTGTTGGGAAACTCATTCTTATTGTGAAAGGAACTTTTTTATTCTTTTATTCTTTTTAAATTATCATTTTGTAATTTTCATTTTGGTGCCCTTAGTCTAATGGACCTTGTGTGTCAACATTGAAGTGTGCTCTGGTTACTGTAATTCTCAAGGGGTGAAAGTCCCCTGATGGCATAGTCTGCAAGTGCTCTTCTATTTAAGGTCAAATTTAGCCAACACTTGCTTTTCTGCCCAAGGCCACATTTACTAAGGAATAAGCTATTTGTTTCAGAGGAAACTGCACGAGCCAGCAGTTGCATCTCTGATACTGCCTGCCCCACCCACTTTGATTAACATAAAGCTGCAACAAACAGTTTTGATAATGTACTGTGAAAGAAAATTTGTGTTAGTATAGGCCCATATAAAATTGTTCTGGCATTAAGACAGCAAATTTAGTTTAAACAGCTAAAAACCGCCCACATTCCAGGCTTGCACCTATGTGTTAACCTTAACCCATTAAGACACGACGTTATAAATTTGCTGTTACCAGAATGGCAGTGGCTAAGCATGACCATAACTACCATTGACACAGAGGTCATGTCCTCTGTATTTTTGTTCAGTAATGTAAAATGTATCTATGATGAGAATCGATATATACAGTAATCAACAATGATACATTCAGTTTGTATACGCAACCCCTATTTATCCTCAAGGCAGTGATTATTAATGAAAACAACCTTAACCCTTGTGTTGTGTTCAAAAGCTGCATACACCTGTTTTTACCCTGTTTTTGTTTAAATTGCTCCTTGTAAGTCGCTTTGAACAAAAGCGTCTGCTAAATACTAATGTAATGTAATGTAGCCTGTGGTGTTCGGGTCAATTTTGACCCGTGAGAGAAAACCCAGCCATAAAATACCTAAAAACACTAGTTCTCATCAAATATTGTTTTTCATCTCATAGTTAACTTGGTATGTATTCATATCCATGGAAAAGTTGTTTTATTTATTCATCTTTTAGGTCTTTTATCTTAAATCGTTTTTGATGACCAAAATGATCAAAACCTGTATAAATTCACTATTTCCTAAAATGATACCAATAGTGGTTATGTTGTCCATGTATTACAGCTGATATGGTAGTACAACAACCCCAAAAAAATCTTAAATCATTTTTCTCTAATATTAGAAAATATCATCAATAGTGAATTTTGTGTTGTTCGGGTCCAAACCAACCCATAGAGATGTATAGCAGGATAAAGACAAAACGTCAACTTAGTTTTTTTAGTGCATAAAATAAATGTTTAAATATGTTGACTTGGTATTCGTCAATATTTCTATGATTTTAGTGTGGTAAATATAAGAAGTATCAATTCTGTACGAGTTACAGATATTACGCCAATCTAATGCAAAGAAATGGGAAAAGAACACCTCAAATAACATGACAAAAATCATACTATTCAATTGAATCCACTAGGCTATGAACCTGGACCATTATCTCATTGCCACATCAACTCTATGTAAAGAGTAAGACCAGTTCTTCATGTTTCGGCGCCATTATGGATTTTTGATACGGTTTTTGGACAAAATAATGTGCAAAAATGTATTTTTCAAAAAATGTGCAAAAATTCTCATGATATATAGCAGAAATGGTCTCTCTAACCATGAAAACATATGGGTAAACACCAGAAATACAGATGTATTCCTTTCATAACAGGAGATATGACCCATTGTAGTGTATGGGACTGCCCGGCGGCCATCTTGGATTTGCATGATGAAAAAGCTAGGTAATAAATTGTAAGGCAAGAAATACATTTTTCTCACTGTAAATTACCAAACTGAGGACAAAGGGCATACAACAGCTTTTCAGAAATGCGTTCAACAACCAAAAGTCTCTGCCGGGTCAATTTTGACCCGAACACCACAGATGTAACTTTTTTTTTTTTTAGACTTTTAAAATTGACTAAAATGGTAAAATATATATATATTTTTTTGTGTTGAAATGATTGTGACTGAGGAATAGATGAAGCTTCATTCCAGGACAAAAAAGGAAAGTGTATTTTTTTCACACCTAAACTTGAAAACGGGTAAAAAAAAAATGACCCGAACACAACAGAAGGGTTAAAGGGGTATCCCACTATTTTGGGGCTTAATACAGTTAAAATCGTTGGCCAGGGTTTATATAGGTGGTAAAGTGTCTTATTTTTCATGTAAGCCGTTGTCTTGTTTTAAGACAAGTTAAAAGAGGGAGTGTGTCGCTAAACTAGTGAAAGTCAATGGATACGTGTAGCGTGTAGCAATGCTACATGGATGCATTGACTTCCACTAGCTTAGTGACATATTCACTCTTTTAACTTGTCTTAAAACAAGACAACGGCTTACATGAAAAATAAGACACTTTACCACCTATATAAACCCCAGCCAGCGATTTTAACTGTATTAAGCCCCACAATAGTGGCATACCCCTTTAAGAGTTTGACTGAAGCATTTGAAGCATTCTAAATGTACAGTATGCAGTACAGCACACAGTATTTGACCTTGGTATTTGAAAATGTCTGGTTACGGCCCTGTGACTAAGTCGTAGTGCATTACTAAAGGCCCTGTGTTATGTCATATAGTATTGTTGTACTATGGTACTTAACTTTTCAATGACTAACGTGCCACTGGAGGTACGACGTGAATTAACGGGTTGAACTTTGTCACACTCCTACTGCCTTTACCTTTATCCACACGAGGTAACCCGTCTCGGTCCGTGTATATTTTGGTAATTGGATTTTCTGTTTTTGAATGGGAATTAAAAAACAAAAAACGACTGGTTTATTTGATTTTCGTTTTAAAGCCCAAAACCAACAATTGAAAAACGCAGCATTTTTCTTTCATTTTCATTTTTTAATTACACTTTAAAAAATGAAATTCAAAGTCAACACAAACGGAAAAACGGACCAAAACCAAGCATTATTCATTTTTCTCGCACCGGAAGTCAGACAGGAGCACATGTCAATGGTCCAACCGGGACTGAAGAAGGCCTAGCATAGCATCGACGACTACAGCAGGAGTTGGAGAAATATGGATCAAGTTCAGTACAATTTATTCAGGAAGAGTAAGCGGGTAAGCTTGCGTGAAGAGGACATGACGGTCTTCAAGTTGAGCAGGATCTTCCAGGTAAGTAAACTACCACCAATACTACGAATAATTATATGCCTAATGATAGTAATATCAGAGCCTCTAGCCTAGCCTACTGTGTTCGCCATGGTAGCTCTTTTTTCATCTCAAGTAGAAATAATTAAAAGTTTTGGCCAGTTAGTTCGGATCGCTACCCTCATCACATTGAATAAATGGTTTTGAAAAACGTGTGATGCCGCTAATATTAGGCCTAGTTGGCTAATTGTATTTGACTTTTGTGTTTTTAGGTCTCCGTTGACAGTCTGTACCTTACAGACGACGCTAATGTGGCGATATTTGCCAGCGATTCGTCAGGAATGTTCAGCTCACTGGACCTGTGTCCAAGGGGGCATTATGAAGTTCACGGGGAGGACGATGTCGCCGCCCCAGGATCAAGTACGGGGCAACGCTTTGCCTTCTCAAGGCCTCCGACTAGTAGTACAGTGACCAGTGGCTCACTGCTGGGTGCCGCTGCTCTCCCCAGAGCCTCAAACAAAACGTTTCAAAGGTAACTTTTAAGTCACCTATGAAATGATAAGCTTACTGTAGCCTATAATAGGTTGTACACAAGCACCATTACCCATGCTTTTGTTTGTAGACTAGATACCTCTGATCTTGTTATTGTTGACATAAGTGGCCTAGTGGAAAAAGGCATGTAATTGTATTGAAGTAGGCTACTGAGCACTTGAATTCTTCTACCAATAGGCCTACATTCCAAAACCATTGGTTTGTTTATGTTTCCCTTTTATGTCTTGTGTGATATGCCCTATCTTGCCATGCGGTCTGACATATTCCGTGGGAATTTGGTTTGTGTTTAATTTTGAAACCTGTCTCTCACCTGTTTTGATTACCCCTCCCTGTGTATTTAAACCATCTGTTTCCCCTGGGTCTTCATTGGCCCGGCTTACTTATCATTTCTACTTGTTTAATTTATCCAGATCCGTGTACCTTGCTGAGGCACTTAGCGGCAAGCTCAGTGTGAGCAGGATGGTCATGGTGAGATTTTCGGAAGCTGAGGCCTCTCTTCAGGGGATCGCTGCCAAAGTGAAGGAAGCCATTGGGAGTGCGGAGAATTTGATTTTGACGGATTCTCAGGGGAATGCTATTGTGGAATCGGAGGGAACAACAGGTGGGTAACATACATTATGCTTGTCTGTTTGGAGTTTGTGCTTTTGATTTTGAATGAGTGATCCACTTCAACTGAAATGTTTTCTCCTGGCCTCCACTCCTACTCCAAGGGTCACCTTATTGGAGACAAAATGCCAGAAAAGTTCTTGCTGTCCCAGAAAAA
This sequence comes from Engraulis encrasicolus, assembly GCF_034702125.1. Lineage (NCBI taxonomy): Eukaryota > Metazoa > Chordata > Actinopteri > Clupeiformes > Engraulidae > Engraulis > Engraulis encrasicolus. The sequence goes on from NC_085875.1 coordinate 37,825,343, forward strand.
GACTTCACAGACCTGCAGGGCACCAAGAGGAGGAGAATGAGGTAGGCTCATTTACACTGAACTCTGCTCCTTTTTGTTGCTTTATTTTTTCTGTTAGATTAATCGGTAACACTTTCTATGAAGCCCATATCTATAGCGCATTATGAGCGCATTTATAACAAATTATAATGCACATTATAATTACACACAACGCATTACGACTACACTGATGATGTTTCATGATGCTTTATGTTAACAGTAATGAATAACCATGCATCTAGCTTATAACACTTTATAAAACCAAGGGTATTATGAGTGCTCATGACTGGATATAAACTACAGGCGGCCTGATGGGGCTTACAGTACATTATGATGCATTATAGATGTGCATTATACAGTGCATTATAGATGCATCCATATGAACTTCACTTTACTTAGAGCACACATTGACAACTTATGATCTCACATGAAATATTATAGCATCGTATGAGACCTTATGACAGTTTATCATCCAGGTCTGTGCATAGAGGGGTATAGGTACTCAAAATGTACTAAGGCCCATCAGGCAGCCTATAGTTTATAGCCAGTCATGAGCACTCATGACACCCTTGGATTTATAAAGCATTATAAGCTAGATTCTTAGTTATTCATAACTGTTAATATATAAAGCATCTTGAAGCATTATGAGTGTAGTCATAATACGTTGTAAGTAATTATAATGTGCGTTATAATTTGTTACAAATGCGCTTACAATGTTGGCTTTAAGTAAAGTGTTACCTATTAATCTTTACTTCTCTTTTCAGACAATTTTGCCATTGCCATCTTCGTATAGGCCACACCATACATTGGGTTTGCATTCCCTTATACCCTGTCTGCCACTAATAAACAAAGCCCCCCTTAAGGGTGCACCGTGTAACATTTTTTCCAACAATAGACATTGCAAGACGTGCTGTCCTTTGGTCATACTAGTAAATATTGGTTTATTATTCAGTAATATTCATGAAAAGATCAAAATTGGCAATAGTCAGCACAGTTTAAATGAGCAGCATAGTTGCAATACCTATTCTGGCCACAATCTTACACATTACACCTTTTGAAGTATGAAATCCTGCCAAATACACTTCCTAAATGGCTGCTCTATTTTATAAATCAAATGCTTTTTTTGCAAAGGTCAAGCTTCTACCCCGCCATCATCAATCCTGCTCACCATATCAAGTACATATCTAACCTCTATTTTTTGTGTGTGTTATATCCTCTGTGAAACAGCCGGAAAAACGAAGAGGTTGGAGGCATTGCCGAGGTCACAGAAAAAATTGAAGAGCTGGTTCTTGCATCACAGAGTCTCCCGGATGTTACATCTGCAATCAGGGAGCTCACCGATCTGGCTGCAGTTAAAAGACTGACCCTGACTCAATCACAGCTACCGGCCATTAAGCATGGGTTCTCTTGTGCTTTTTGCTTGAGTAAGTACCCAATGGATCTATTTTATATGGTGTGTGCCACAATTTCATTAACAAATAAACACTTGTGTTTTATAGTATCTAACCAATGTTTGCTGTGTGCCAGCCACTTTATTTTTGTGATGTACAGTAACAGATATTCTTATAATTAACAAAGTTGTTACATAATGCACATCCAATACACCAAGAACATTTAACCGAAGACACATGCATTAATTGACAAGTCTTTCTCATTTTGTGTTTTAGAGTTGATGACCGAGCCAATCTTCACGCAGTGTTGCCAAACCCTCATTGGCTGCAAAACTTGTGTGGAGGAGTGGCATAGGAACTCCGACACCTGTGCAAAATGTAGGGGAAGTGTTGAAGGAGACAGCATGTTTGAAGTTAAGGGCCTATCTGAGGCACTGTCTGTCCTGAGGTCTCTTTTTGAAGAGGAGTAATATAAGTATTTTTATTTTGTTTACAGAGTAGCGAGTGTTTTTACGTTGTTTTTATTTTGTTTACAGAGTACTGAGTGTTTGTTGTTTTTATTTTGTTTTATTCTTTTTACGTGGGTCAGAGTTCATACGCCCACTGCCACTAATTCCACTCTTTTACATTCTTGTATTTTTTACAAATCTCAACCCAAATGTTTACACATTGCGCTGAGTTGTGGTAATGAGAAAGAGAAGCGCCTCTTTGTATGGTGTGAAATCATTGTTGACTGCTCTAGACAACAGTTCAGAAATGTCAGAATATTGTTCTGCAAACTGTTTCTCAGCCATTAGTTTGTCTTCTTCTGTTAAAAATGGATCTACTCCAAAGGTAGATTGTGGTGTTAGGGTGGATCCCAGCTGCTGTCTGTAAAGTTCTGCTGCTTCAGCTGAGTGAGGCAACAGCTCCTGTGGGATTTTTTTGGGACACCCACTGCCAGCCAAGTCGTTTGGTGTTCCTTTTCCTGTAAAATAAAGATACTGTTGACATTGAGACTTACTGTATGTGTGTCTGTTTTTATTCTGTTCTAATTCTTCTGATGTTTGCAATACTGGTTATTTTACCTGGAATACGGTGAGCATTCCAAGACTCCACCACTCTTGTAACACCAATCTGGCACAGCTGACCAGTCAGGCAGGACACGCAGTATTTGACAAGACTGTCATCCATGTCAAGCAATTCCTGGTCCACCAACTGCAGAAGGGCTTTCTTCAGGGGGTAGTTGACACGGCTATTTATCTCTGGCCAGATTCGTTCAACTGTGTGATTCTGAATATGAGGAAAAAAACATTAATTTATTCCAATGGTCAAATGAAAAAATGTCTTTTACACTACATTTTGCAGACTTCTCTACAGTAAGTGTGTTGGAAAGCATTGCAATTCTGAAAAATAAGACTGTGCTGTTAAAACAAATTATTGTTTTGAAATAAACAATAACACATATTAACAAATAATTTCAACAGGGACAGCCACAGTGTGTGTTGGTGCAGCAACTATAGAACATACTGAACTGTACCCTTGTGGATGGAGTTTGCAAGTAAGGTCTTCTCTCTTGAGTGTAGCGATGAGGTGACAGCAGCTCCTGAATGAAGAGCGTCAAATAAAACTCCTTCCCGTGGTCCACGCGAACCTGGTCCCACATCCCATTAGCTAGTATTGCAGGCCTATTGGATGAAAAAGTTGGTTTTAATTTGTGCAAAGCTTTTCATATGTAACCATTCAAAATCATTCTTTTAAAAATGTAAATGATTCGGCTATAAAGTAGGCTAACTGTTACGCTGACAGCATATTGTCACATTCGCTTATGGATACTATTTCCAGTGGCAGTATAAGAGCCTGTCAGTTATAGGGGACTACAGCTTTTCTTTGTAGGACATCCAAAATCACAGTCTACATATCGCAATCTTGATATCATATTGATATTCGCCAGCATCGGGCTTGGCTCATATAAATGATTGAATACTGTTATATGTGCACAAACTACACAATGTTACCTGAAAACATCTTCATAGATGGTAAGGTTATTTTTTATGGCCATGGTGGAGTGACCAACAATCTTTTTGCTATAGCCGTAAATGGCTACAACATGTGTAACCCCAAACATTTGCAACTTTTCATTCTGGTCCAGATGAATCTTCTGTCCCATGTAGTCTGCTTGGTATGGTATGGGGTTGAGGTTGCGAGCACCCTAAAAGAAGACAAAAATAATGTGACAAAACATAGGCTTCAACATTATCCTCAACAGATCCAGCACAGCTACACCTAACCTTAGGCTAGCCTACTTGAGTCAGTTTCATGCTTGGCTATTTTAACTTACAGGCTCAGTTTGGATGTGGCCAATAGGACTCGTTGGACTCTTTTTAGCCCATGAATTATTTTGCTATTGAATAACCTTGAGAGAGGATGATCCATGTTCAGTTTTAGGGCCATTGGCCCACCCCAGGGAAAGGATGCTGATGTTAGGTATAATATATGGCCACTGGGTGGCAGCATGGGGTTGCGCATTGGAGGGAGGCAGGATGACCTTACACTTCGGGGCTATCCTATGCTAACTATAATCATTGATCCATGAATTGATTTCTCATCAGCTTCATCTACAAGTGTATGTCTTAGTAATTGCGATGGTTATAAAGTAGCCTTGGAACACAGAAGTGCGCCAGTAGATAAGTGACACACCGCTACCTCAAACATCTTGAATTTGTATAGCCTACCTGGCGTCTTGCTTCATTGTAAGGTCGGTGTATAGTTCTAAGCACTGATCCTATACGAGTCTCTGCAGCATGTAGGCCTACCCCTTTCACGGCGAGGTACCCCTTCATCATCCTTCTGCCAAATGTTGGTCCCGTCTAGAAACAACAAATGACCTGCTTTCACCATACCAATCGAAATAAATTGCTTTGCACATGCACATAGGCCCATCAAAGACGAGTGCAGTTTTCATACCTCGGCTATGGCTTTTGCCACCTCCAACTCCAGATGTTCCTCGGGCAACCCCCTCAAGTTTACGCAGTTGTCAGCACAGTACTTTCGCACATTCCGGGCTGAAAATCCTCTTCCGCCCCCACTTTCCACTGAAATGCGCGCAGAGATTTCTGACGATGACAGGCCTTGTTTAGCCAATTCTAGAATAATTTCTGAGTAGGGCTCCAAAGACATTATTATCGCTTTATTCGCGCTTTATTGCAGTCTGAATGGCAACTTCCGGTGCGAGGATAATGAATAATGCTTGGTTTTGGTCCGTTTTTCCGTTTGTGTTGACTTTGAATTTCATTTTTTAAAGTGTAGGCCTAATTAAAAAATGAAAATGAAAGAAAAATGCTGCGTTTTTCAATTGTTGGTTTGGGGCTTTAAAACGAAAATCAAATAAACCAGTCGTTTTTTGTTTTTTAATTCCCATTCAAAAACAGAAAATCCAATTACCAAAATATACACGGACCCCGTCTCTAGCCAGATATGTGTGTTTCCGCTCAGTTTTGCAAGCCACACTTACAGTAGATCTCAGTGGAATTTCATATTTGCTCATCTTCCACAACTTCAAGAGGTTTATACCAAACAGGATCACGGGATTAGATGCGATGTAACCAAAAGGTGAGGGGGAAAAAAGTGAAAAATGAAAAATGAGTGAAAAATGTTGTCTGAAATGTTGTTTCAGAAAACAATGGTGGCTTGCATGGAGTCACGTTTTGAAATCTTAAAGTAGCAAGTCATTTAAAATGTAAAGTCAAGAGAAGTAGGCCTACTTTTTTCAATCACGTGTAAGGACTTTTGATAAAACCATGCCTTTGGAGAGCTAATCGTACGGCCATAGTACCAGATGAATGTTTCTGGACCAAGGTGGAGTCACATTCATCTGGCGACATCCAGCGAGAGCCAGATTACACATTATTCACAAAGCCATTATTCACAAGGGCATTATTCACAACACAATGGCTGTTTCCCAATATACAGTGTTCTAGCCTTGCTAGGACATGAAACGCCCAGTGAGTGGATACTTTGCGGAGTTCACAAAAGAGTATCCAATCACTGGGTGTTTCACATCCAAGCAAGGCTAGAACACTGGACATTGGGAAATGGTGAATGTTTTATGTACACTAGAAGACTGGTAGTCAGATGCACTCATCCAATCAGTTTCCACCTTTAATAGAAACAGGAAGTGAGGTCAGCAGAGCACATTACAGCACATTTGACTTGCTAGCACAGTCATACAGAGTAGAAAGAAGGAGTGGCACCAGGCATACTTAGTAAAATAATTGTCATAGAAAGGAACCTGAAAAGAGGATGCTTGTTGTATAAATATGTACAAGCACTTTATAGAAAACGAGAATCATTTGAATTTATCCATGTATTTTTTTAAAGGTTTGATTCTAGTCTATCAGAGCTGAAGAAAAAAAACAGCAACGTAAATTGTAAATTCAATAGAAAGCTATCTAGATCAAGTAACCAAATGTGGATGGAGTTTTCTAGAGCTTAAACACTGAGATATCAGTAACAAAGTAAGCAAAAACATCTGCAGTATATCATATTTTCTCAATAACTGAGGGGTCCTGGAGAGAAGAGTCTGTCGATGTTATCTACACTCACATGCTAGGTCCTCCACAAAATAAACTTTTTTTGTCAATCTGAATACAATCCTCTTCATGTGGGCATCAGGGTTCCTTCAGGGGTCAGACAGTATCCAAGTCTTTTTAAAAAAAGAAAAGAAACATGCATCGTCTCCTTCATCATCCCATCCCTACACACACTGTTGACGGATCACCTCACAGTGCGAAGATGTGTGTGTGTGTGCTCATCTGTATGCATGCATGTGTGTGTTTTAATCTTCCTCTCAGCATGAGCCATTGTAGGTGGCTCAAGACGACAATCATCGCCCATCCACCACAACCATCCTCATCACCACCACCACCATCATCATCATCATCACACACACCCTACACACAACTCAAACACACACATTGGCTACACGAGTTCGCTAGAGGTGTTGCGAGTCATTGCAGTCGCCACAGGCGCGGGATGCCTGGTGCCCGCTCTCCGTGCCGCCCGGTGTGGGTGGCCGGCCGGCCAGCCCGCGCTCACAAGATGGCACAGAAGAACTTCTTCTCCCTGAAGGGGTTCTCGGAGGCAGGCACGGGGGAGAGGAGCGGGTCCTCCTTGGCATGGGCCTCGCAGTATGACATCAGGTCTGCTGCCGCTTTGGACACCTGTAATATAGACAGAAATGACATAATTTTGCACCAGAACAGAGTTTATACATTTATACATTTCCAATCGTATACAAACATAACTTCACGAGTTTGTCCTTGTGTGCTTGGTGTACAATATGCATGTTTGGCATGTTAGCTGGCCTCGGTCCTGGGATGCTTTAAACGAAGCTCATGCAGGATGAGATTCAGCCCCCCCCCCCCTCAATGTGTATATAGAAAGTGTAGGTTTTCTAGTGAAATGGAGGAGTATGAGGAGATGGTGGGACAATTCGGGAAGCCTTCGTATATGACAGGTGACAGAGGGAAAGAGGGATTTAAATATGCGTGAAGGCGGGAGCAAGTAATGACGGCTGTTAATCACTCACAGATTTCCTCCAGAACTGCGTTTATACACAACATTAATTATAAACACACAGACATCCATAGAACAGGAAAGGCTGTGAGGAACTAGTTTGACTTTCATCCGATGTCTCCTGTCCGCCCCCCTTCTCACCTTTATTCTGTCGATGTTGGCCTCCATCTTGAGCTGCTCCACCAGCTTGCGGGCCTGGGCAATGCTGGCTGTGTTGTTCGTCGCCATGGAGACGGTGATGATATTAGACCCCGTTCACAGAGAATGCTCTGCAGGTGAAAGAAAGAAAGAAATAAAGAAAGAAAGAAAGAAAGAAAACAAAAGATGAGTAAAAAGAGGTTTACAACAAAGTGACAATACTACCCAAATCCTACACATCCTGGTATTGTTTTTCAGAATCCTCATTTGTCTGTGTAGGACATGTGCACTTGAATGCGTATGAAATGAGCAAGAGAAGTTACGCCACAGGGGGGGGGCACCTCGGATGGCAGTCACTCCTGTTTATGACACCTCTTGATGCCAAGAGGGAGAGAGGGCCAACCCACCTGGGCAGAGCTTCGATGAAAATTCAGGCTGGGCATTTTTATTTTTTATTTCCATCAGGCATTGAGAGAGACAACAAAGCATTTGACAAAATTTTAGTCATCTTATATGAGTTATTTTGACCGTAAAAGCAAAAATGCTGTAGCACCATGAGGACTGATACCACTGATGGAAGGCTCAGGCCAAAAAGTCAATCACTGTCCACCGGGCCAATGCCCTGTATGCCATATTGCCAGTCCAGCCATGCATCTGTTTTTGATCCTGTGTCTTCCACTCTGGCTGTAACAGCTACTGTAAAAGCCTAGCTGATTAGATTGACAACTTAGTCATGACACATCCTCAACTTTAGAGATGGAGTGACAAAGACTGTCTGTAAAATGAGCTGTATATTCATTACGTCACATCACAAAAAAAGTTTTATATTAAAGGGGTCCCAGCAGAAAAAGTTTGGGAACCACTGGTGTATGTGTGTTGATTTCTGCTGTGAGCACAAGCCTGGTCTATCAGCACACACCCTAAAGACAATCCTTTCACATACTGTATCTGCTAAGCCATCTTAAGCGCTAAATACAAATCCTGCGACAAATTAACTGATAGGCCAAAAATGACTTGAGGACACCAAAGAAACACAAAGGCAACTTAACAACAAATTGGGTATCAGCTCTTAAGTGTTTTTGAAAGATGATTTACGACGGAAATAAATCAGATAGAAAATGTAAACAATATTGTATGCCAATGCATTTAAGTGGATTTAGGATGGAATAAAATGAAATAAATATACTTTTTTGAAGATTCTAATGCTAGAAGCCAAGGATCCTTTGATATTTGAAGTTGGAAATGCACAACAATATCCGTTTCCATAAATGCATAATGCAAAACCCATAAAGTA
>NC_085875.1:37838739-37841239 GCF_034702125.1 Engraulis encrasicolus
ATGCACACAAACACTCACGCGCACACGCACACGCACATGCACATGCACACACATACACACACACACACACACACACACACACATACAGTGAGTCCAATATGTATTTGATCCCTTGCTGATTTTGCAGGTTTGCCCACTAATAAAGACATGATCAGTCTATAAATTTAATGATAATATGTATCAAACATGGAGAGACAAAATGTCAAAAAGAAATTCCAGAAAATAACTTAAAATAATATTTTTAAATTGATTTGTATTTGACCCCTCTAGCTAAAGAAAATAAAGTGCGTTGTGGCAAAGCCCTAGTTGTCTAGCACTGAGGTCAGATGCTTCTTTTAGTTGACAATGTTTGGGCATATAGTAGAACATATTTTTGCCCAATTTTCTTTGCAGATTATCTGTAAAACATTAATAGTTTGTGGCTGTAGCTTGGCAAATGGGAGGTTCAGTTTCCTCCATAGAATTACTGGTTAATATTTGGAGACTGTCTAGGCCACTTCACGACTTTAATATGCTTGTTATGTATGCATTGTATGTTGTGTATTATTGTCATGTTGGGAGATCCAAAAATGGCCCACCATCAGTGTAGTGGTGGAAGGAAGGACGTTTGCACATTACATGTCTCCATCCATCCATTCGTTGACGATGTGAAGTTGTCCTGTGCCTTGGCCAGACAAACACCCTCAAACCATAATGATACAACTTTCATGCATGATGGTGATGAGGGTGTTCTTGGGATCATAGACAGCCGTTCTCTTTCTCAAAACACATTGAATTGTGTTAATGCCAAACAGCTTGATTTTGGTTTCATCTGACTAGCACATCCTTATCATATCCTAAACCTGTCTGATTGTAGTAAATCGAACCCAGACCTTCTGGAGTAGTAAACCGGGGCTCTGACCGCTACACCAAAGAGCCAGGCTCGTTGGCATGTTAGCCAGAACACACACACAACTCTAGTGATGGTCATTCCATCACACTGATGTTCGTTGGCAAACCTCAGGTGGCACTGCACAGGTTCCTTCTGAAGAAGAGGTACCATGTATGCACTACAGGATTTAAACCTCTGTGGCATTAAGTGCTACCAGTTGTTTTCTGTGATTCAGTGATTTTGGTCTCAGTAGCTTTGATATCATTACCTAGTTCATCCCGTACAGGTCTACGGTGCTTTCTTTCTGTTCTCATGATTATTAAATCCCTACAAAAGGTCAAATCTTGTATAGAACCCCAGACAGGCTGATGGATAGTCATTTTGTATACCTTACATTTTGGAAGAAATGCATCAACAGTTGGGTCATTAATACCCAGTCTCTTTCTTGTGGCTTTGTAGCCCATTTAATCTTTGTTCAGGTCTAAAATCTTGTCCCTGATATCATTTGACCGCTCTTTGGTCTTTCCCATGCTGGTGAGGTTGGAGTGTGACTGATTCACTCATAATATGGACTGATTCTGCTGATTCAATTTATCTTTTATGCATGTTAGTATGTACAGGTGCCTTTAATTCAGATGGCAAGTTAATCGGAAGTGCCCATCTGGTCTGTGGGCCCGGAACTGTTATCAGTTGGCAGGGGATCAAATACTTATTTTGCTCGATGAAATAGAAATAAATTAATATATATTCTCTTCAGTTAATTTCTGGATTTTCTTTTTGATATTCTGTCTCTCCATATTAGAATACATGGTAACACTTTATTTTAGGGACACATCTATTAGCACTAATACATAAAATATTAATGCATGTGTAGGTAACTTGTAAGGCATGTACTAAGCAAAATAAGACAGTTGTTAAGCATGTATTCACAAATGTCTTGTTCATGCACAATAAGGGATTTATTACCAATATAACCTTAGTAAGGACCTAGTAGACCTAGATTTCTATTTATGTGTAAGCAGTAAGGGCCAGAATACAATGTGTATAAGCTCCTGGTACACTGTGTGAACAAACCCTGAACAGTGTGAAAACAGATGTGGAATAAGGGTCCCTATTCTAAAGTGATGCATCGCTCAGCGCAGATGGCTTAGGGCCCCCGCATTACCTAGGGCCCCCACACTACCTAGGGCCCCCACTCTACCCCCACGCCCGGGAAGCAAAGTGTAAGAACATTTCTGAATCTACATTAGTCTCATTAGATATGTAGATCTCACTTATTCTACTCAATATGTAAGAGAGTAATTGGAAGCATTATATAGCAAGGATTGGACGTAAACTTCTCAATGACGGTGGGTGGTGAGATGTCATTTTTTCATACACCAATTAGTTTTAATTGTAAAAACCCTACAATAAATGCAGAATATAACGATGAGTAATAGTTTGGAAGCGAAACTAAGCTATTCCTTTGTGATAAATAAGTTCATGTTTGAGAAACTTAGCTCCAAGAAGTGCAGTGCATGATGGGTACGCCCTTAGTCAGAAATGCAATGCATGGCCAATGCAGCAATGATAATATTTCTGTTGTTACGTACATGGCAAATTGTTTGGATAGCATCTAAATTTCACGAG
>NC_085875.1:37843739-37851239 GCF_034702125.1 Engraulis encrasicolus
GTTTGGCTCTGCACACAGCATCACAACAAAAGTTGAGGAAGTGCTGAATGATTGAAACATTATGAGAACTTGTTACACCTTTGCCGGCAACAAGTAGGCCCATCACAACCAAACAGATTACCTGTCCTCACCTGCATGATACGGGCTGGTATGTCATGATTCAATAACTGCTTGCACCTGATCACTCTAGTCACATTGTACTCTTGAGCCTGTATATTAACCTGGACTGTCACAGTGCTTAAGTTGCTTGCCTGCTGGATGGCTGGCTGGCGCAGCGCTGGCTTGTGAGCTGGCTTGTGAGCTTTCATAGCAATGTTTGCTTACTAGCTACATCTTGTGCCTTGCTTTGTGAGCTTGCTTGTAACAATACTTAGCTTTGTTGCTCCATTGTGCACTTGAGTAAAATTTTCTTAAATTTGAGTAAATTTTACTCAGGCAAATTTCCTGTGTAGGTTTCTAAATGGATGGTTTCTGGAGATTTTATGTGACTACATGACACATTTGTAACCAGAAATGCACTCAGAGAGTGCAGACCTCTGCCAAGGAAGCTGCTTGATAGAACATTTGACTGTTACACCCTGATTTTTTTCAAGCCTTCCTGGCTTGTTTTTGTGGAGTTAGAACCTGGAATGTCAAAATTCGCCCTATCCTGCAATGGTGAAGAATCTTCTTTTTAAATTCCTGGATCCGGATCGTGAGCTGGATCACCACCAAATTGAATTACCTGTTCCTTTTGTATTTTGCCAACAACTCCACAAAGTTGAAGTGACAAACAAACAGACAGACAAACAAATGCGACGGAAAACTTAACCTCCTTGACGGAGGTAATAACTTGGTTAAAGCGATACCACACAATTTCTGGAAAAATTGTACACCTTTTCTTGGGTTGACTAATTCTGTTTTATCAGTTCCATGTCACTTGTGCATTCTAAGACTGGCTGAGGCAGGTTGATAGCGTAAAAATGGCCAGACATCCTTATGGGAACACACATCATTCCTTCACCTACACCACTCATTCATGAATAGCATATAACTTTCTTGACTTAACCAACTAAAACACAGCATTATAAATTTGCTGTTACCAGATTGCCAATGACCGAGTCATAGTGCATTCCTAAAGGCCCTCTGTTATGTCATAGTAAAGGAGTACTATGGGAATTAACCTTTCAATGACTATTAGGGCCTCCGCACATCGGCTCCGACAAAGTGCGGTTCCATTGTTGTCATCCCGCACACCAGCGCCGATGTCCACTGACATTCGCATATGTCGGCAAAAGATTAGAGGCGATTTCTGTTTTGTCGGAGCTGACCATTGACTATCCATGCTATGTTCCTGTGAAATTAGGTTTGGGGGTCAGAATTGTGTCGGAAGCGAAAGTGCTACACAGTGCTGTCGGAGCCAATGTGCAGAGGCCCTTACATCGTGCCACTAGTGGAATGGTGTGTATTATAGGGCTAAGAATGAAAGGAAACAGCAGCTCAGCAGTTGTTGTTGTTAGTTGACAACTTTGGTAGGAGGAAACTGAAATGTCAGTGTGTCATGGAGTTGCAGCAGAATGCTGTCTGGGGAACGCCCTGTAATCGCGACCCATCAATCATCCGCATCCAGCATTCTAATTAGCCTTTTCCCTGTGGCATCAGATGTCTTGGAATTAATGCATTTGAAGCAGGAAAAGTAGCACCTGGTTGCACACACACTTGTACTACTATATTTGTAAGGACTTTCCATTGACTCCAATGCATTTTACATTCAACAGTGAATGCTAAACTGTGCCCTGACCAAAACAACCCCTAACCCTAACCTGTCAAATGTTTTTGCACTTTTAGTCTTTTTCATCAACAACAAAAGAACATATTTAATGGCTGTGAGGACCAACCAAAATGTCCTCACAACCACAAAAGTCCTCACAGACTGGTGAAATGTCCTCACAATAGTGGTAAAACACACACACACACACACACACACACACACACACACACACACACACACCAGAGCATGGCAACCCGACCGAAGCCCGACGGGCCGGGTCGGAACCCGACGGGCCGGGCCGGACTCGGACAAAAAAAATAGAATATCTGTCGGACTCGGGTCGGGCTCGGGCTTGAACCAAACAGACATTGTGAAAATTGTAAGCAATCAGAGGAAACGTTTCAGTTCATGCAAACGGCAGTTTTGTGATTAAAAAATAAGTAATTGAATATGCATAAATGAAAATGTTGGTAGGCTACTCGTGCGAGTGATTATTATTGGCTGTATGCACGCGCCAGTTACCAGTGGCAACATGGACGCTCACTCCCAGTCAGCCGAGCAGGAATGCCGAGTCAACTTGCTTTCTTAATAAGCGCCAAATAGGCCTACAGTTGTCAGTGAACGCGTGGTCTTTTGTTGTAGGCCTAGTGTAGGCCATGTTTTAGCATGCCTTCGGTGCTGTCTTAAATGTTGAACATAAAATGACGAAGTTTGTCACTGCATTGCTCGCCAAGGATTACATTTCCAGCAAGGGGTAGCAAGGAGCATCATATGGATTAAAGAAGACGCACACGCTACGTGGAGTTGCCTAAGGTAGGCGAAGAGGTTTCCTGTTACTACTTTGTCCGCTGTGACATTTCATGTCCTTCACGTAGGTTCTTAATTCTTGTCACTTTTACTGTAGCCTAGTTGTAACTATGCGCGTGCAACCTTTCCTGATTTTATATTGACCGCATGGACATCAGGGGAAATGACATTCTCTTGGAGGGTCGAACAGGCTACTGTTCTTCGGGGTGAACTTATAGCCCATCCTTCTTAACGACAAGGAGTGGCATTTTCACCGGTTCGCGGGGATTTATTTGCACTAACAGTAACGTAACAAATGCGTCCATAGCCGCGCTGACTGCATCCAAACCGTATTCGTTAGTTTTCGCCTTTCTTATCCTCTCACGCCCCTCCCATGCATTTGATCACAACACCCAACATCTCTGGTCTAACCGAAAGAAACATAAGGTGCGCTGTCACATGTATGCGTGTGTTTATACTTACTATGCGTGCGTAACTAAATTAGGCTACAGCAAATTGCCTCATCCTAGTTGCCTATCCTGGCTATTTATCACGTGCTATTTTGAGTATGAAGGAGGCCACATAGAAAATATTGCTTGCGCACAGGTTCTGTTGTTATTACAGTGGTCTCGGGCTTCGGACGGGTTCGGACACAAACATTTTAATTAGTCTCGGGCTCGGGTCGGGGTTGATCACTTTTCTGTCGGCTGAGGGCCGGGCTCGGACAGAAAAAACCGGCCCGAGCCACGCTCTAACACACACACACACACACACACACACACACACACACACACACACACACACACACACACACACACACACACACACACACACACACACACACACACACACACACACACACGCATCATGCAAGCACACAGTGCTGGCCAGGGGGTGCTTTTTCTGATTATCCTTGTTAGCATTGTTATTTCATCTTGGGATCCACCCACATCACATCGCTTGTGCTCTGCTCAATGTCCTCGTCTAGGACTTGGAACATCTTGACATTCTATTGGCTGGGGCTTTAGTTCTGGAACATGTCTCACTTGAGCTCTCATGCCTGTACCTCTTGAGACACTCACATTAAATAATGTTCTAGGGCAACAGCATAATTATAGTCTGTCACACACCCGCACACACACACAGACACACACACCCACACACACACACACACACACACACACACACACACACACACACACACACACACACACACACACACACACACACACACACACACACACACACACACACACACACACTAAGGGCATGGTGTCAAGGGATGTGTTACAAATATGCAGCTGAGACCCTCCCATGTCATTATCAGTACAATGGCTTAGTGTGGCTTAGAGAGAGAGAGAGATATCTAGAGGTGTGTGCGTGTGTGTGTATGTGGGTGCGTGCGTGCGTGCGTGTGTGTGTGCGTGCCTGTGTTTGTGCGTGCGTGCGTGCGCGTGTGTGTGTGTGTGTGTTCGTGCATGTGTAAGTGTGTGTGCGTGTGTGTGTCCTACAGCCACTCTGTGAAATGCCTTCTAGTTGCTCTGGTGTTAAGCCCAGTCACTCCCTTCAAACACTAACACCACTGATGCTTCTGTTTTCATTCAATGATGGGAAACGGTAACATGACAAAGTCCGTGACCAACACCCACACACCCCATCCCAACCTTATATGCATCACATGACCCATTAATGGCCATAAACAGGCCATAAAGGAAATAGAAGAAAAATAGTAACGTTACAAATGTCAATATTCCAGGCATGATTTTAGCAGTACCTTATATTATGCTCTGATGACATTATGAATTAACATGGAAAATAATAAAGCAATATGAGACATCTCATTGAGACTGATTTGCCGGCAAGTCTGTAACCCCCTTTGCAGTTCTTTCCCACATTTCTATTTTGGAGAGATTTGCTTTGCTACTTTTTATCTGCTGCCATGAACCAGCAGATATTTGTAGCCAGGAGATATTTGTAGCTCTTTTGTTTATCTCTCAGACAGGAGCCATATTTTTTCTGAGTCTGCATGGTCCGTCAATATATTCTTTTTAGATCTCTGTGATTTTCTTCACACAGCCCTCCCTTTGACCACCATCCTTTGTTTATTATACTCCTCATTTCTCAGCCGTCCACAATACATTCAAAAGTGTGTGTGTGTGTGTGTGTGTGTGTGTGTGTGTGTGTGTGTGTGTGTGTGTGTGTGTGTGTGTGTGTGTGTGTGTGTGTGTGTGTGTGTGTGTGTGTGTCTGTGTCTGTGTCTGTGTCTGTGTCTGTGTCTGTCTGTGTCTGTCTGTGTCTGTCTGTGTCTCTCTATGTGATTTTGCAAGCTTATGAGGGACAGGCTATTGGCCTTAAACATTGTTTTCCTTCACCCGCCCTCATATTCTACAGACTTGCAATGACGCAAGCAGATCTGTGATTGTGTGTGATGATTATGTGTATGAGAAATAGGGTAATCTCCCACAAACAATATGTAGTCCAGCATCCTTTTGTCTTTCAATGCACATATGCATGCACACGCACAAACACACGCACGTGTGCACTGCACTCCCATCCATCACAGTCTTCTTGACCAAAGATCCTTGTGCGGAGCAAGTTGGATTAATACATTGTGTTTACAATCAGGAAGTGTATTTTGGAATTTCGCTTGTGGCAGGTACAAACCCCAACTCCGATGAAGTTGGGACGTTTGGTAAACAGTGAATAAAATCAAAATGCTATCATTTTCAAAACATTCAATCTATTCATTAGATGGAGAATAGTGAAAAGACAACATATTAAGTGTTAAAACCGAGAAAAAATATTGTTTTGGGGGACATATGTACTCATTTCTAATTTGATAAATCCAACACGTCTCAAAAGAGTTGGGACGGGGATCAGTGACAGTTAGTAAACATCCAAATAAGATAAAACAACAAAGAAGAACATTTCAAAATGAATTGTCCTGACGGACAATATAGGTGTCCAGGTATAAGATCATCACAGAGAGGCTGAGTCACTCAGAATTAAAGATGCAAAGGGAATAATTACCATAGTTATTACATACATTTTTGAATTCCCTTTGATTTACCACGATTGACTGTATATAAGACATATTTTTGTTACTAAAATCATTGTATAGGTTCATGACATCATGAAATATATATTGGCTGTAGTCTCACTCTAATTCCTGGAGTGCTAGAGCTATTGAAAATTGACCATATTAAAAATGCTTAATGCTTGCAAATGATACAGGGGTGTAACATTCTCCTAAGCACCTGAGCTCACTTGAAATAAACCCAGAAGACATGGGAAACTGTCCTATGCTTACAGAAGTCAGCAGAAGTTGTAGAAGTCCATTCTTTTTGACAATAATAGAGCATTGCACATCCTGTGCTACAGTGAAAATGGACCATCCAGCTTGTGTTAGTGCTAGCTTCAAAAGTCAGCCTCCATGATGGCATGCGGGTGCAGTAGTGCATTGGTTAAGATGTTCTCACTCATCTGTAGAGTTAAATACAGTGCTGAATGGTATAAATGGGTTTTAAACAGCATGAAAAGCCACTCATGCATTATATTTTGAAGGGAGATCTTCGATTACTGCCACATAGTAAGGTCAAATTGCATTCTCTACTATGTTTTAACAGTTTGGCTCCATCATAAGGACCAGCAGGTGATAAAATGGTGGGTTTTTGGTCAAGACCTGTCACACTGTAAGCACTACAGAAAGGAAAACACTGCAAAACATGACAAGGAATACACCCACCATTTAAGCTGGTGAAATCATGTCCAAGATAGGAATTAACACTGTTCTTTATATAAAATCATATGATCGGTTAATGTATTTTACTGTTAAGTGTTGTCTTTTGTTTTGTTTTTAGTCTTCCTCGACATTTGCTGCCATTTATTGTCCCCGTCCCAACTCTTTTGAGACGTGTTGGATTTATCAAATTAGAAATGAGTACATATGTCCCCCAAAACAATATTTTTTCTTGGTTTTAACACTTAATATGTTATCTTTTCAATATTCTCCATCTAATGAATAGATTGAATGTTTTG
Organism: Engraulis encrasicolus; assembly: GCF_034702125.1. Classification (NCBI taxonomy): domain Eukaryota; kingdom Metazoa; phylum Chordata; class Actinopteri; order Clupeiformes; family Engraulidae; genus Engraulis; species Engraulis encrasicolus. Next base: position 37,850,314 of record NC_085875.1, read on the forward strand.
AAAATGATAGCATTTTGATTTTATTCACTGTTTACCAAACGTCCCAACTTCATCGGAGTTGGGGTTTGTAGTTACTGTAGTATTGGCACCTGTCCTGGTGTTTCCTGATCATCCCGGTTTTTAATGGTCTGTCCCGGAAAAAAACAACTTTTCCGGTTCCCATCGTTCATTTCAGGGAGCCGTTCAAAAGAACCGTCTCGTTCGTGAACGACACACCTCTAGTACGAAGAGAATAAGTAACTCTCACCCACCTAAACCTCACTCCCATCTGGGTCATAACACCAGTGTGACTGGGTCTCGAATTCGGCACCTCCTAGTCCTTGCAACAGTTCAGGAATGGGAGGGACAGCAGGAGACCTCTGAGCTAAAGGACCAGTTCGATAGCTCAGCGATTCCGATTCTGTATGGGGCTTCAGGAGGGAGGTTTTCTAACGTTCCACGCCACACTCTGCTAGTTGGCCTCTGTTTCAATTGCATACAAGCAAAAAGGTTGATTGAGATTGAAATGTCCAGGTTTTTTTGTAAAACAGAGGCGGTAAGCGTAACTAATGACAGATGTCAGTGGGCAGTGACAAATGACATTGGCCTGGTGTAAAATAGCCAGGCCAAGTAACTTTTAAAACAATATACAAGCTTTTAGATTTAAAAATTGTACGCATTACATGTGTATACATGTCTCTATGTAAATGTTTTGTGTGTGGGGTTGTCTGACAGTGACCCCTAGCCTGGGCCTGCCCATACTAACTGTGATGTTTCACAAAGTTTTGTTTGTCATTCAGTTTGGTAATCCACACTATCCAAACCATTTCAAATTGTATCAGGGGACGAATCAATTATGCATATTTCCAATCAGTCAATTAGCAGGTGAGTGAAGGAATGGGTGGTCTTATCGATTGTATTTTCAACCAGTAGCATACAGAGGCATG
>NC_085875.1:37856239-37858739 GCF_034702125.1 Engraulis encrasicolus
CAGACCCTCTCTCTTTCACTCACCCTCCCACACACACACACACACACACACACATACACACATAAACACACACACACGCTCCTCCCCTAACTGCGTCACAACCAAGCAACAGGAAGTCAACTGAAAGCCACATCCTCCACCAGACACACACACATGCAAGCACACACTCACGCACACACACACACTCACACACACACACATACACGCACGCATGCACGCACACACACATGCACACACACACATGCATCGTGCAGGGCATGGGTAAACCACAGCTTTGCACCTTGGCACATTCTCTTTCTCTACCCCCCCCCCCCTCTCTCTGTCTCTCTCTTTCTCTCTCACACACACACATACACACACACACACACACACACACACACACACACACACACACACACACACACACACACACACACACACACACACACACACACACACACACACACACACACACACGAATCAGACTAATCCAATTCCCACAATGTGCAGCCTGTGTTACTGTGCACCTGTGCAACTGACATGGCTCTGTTCCTGTTTGTATATCTAACAAAAAATATGCATGTGCACAGGCAGACGTGTGTGTGTGTGTGTGTGTGTGTGTGTGTGTGTGTGTGTGTGTGTGTGTGTGTGTGTGTGTGTGTGTGTGTGTGTGTGTGTGTGTGTGTGTGTGTGTGTGTGTTACTCTCTCATTAAAACAAACCAGAGCCACTTTCACTCCCCCACCCCGACCTTCTCTCGTAAATCTACTCCCCTCCCCCACTCCAGCCCTCGCCTCATCTTACCACATACACCCAACACACACACACACACACACACACACACCACAGAGAGATGGAGAGAGAGAGAGAGAGAGAGAGAGAGAGAGAGAGAGAGAGAGAGAGAGAGAGAGAGAGAGAGAGAGAGAGAGAGAGAGAGAGAGAGAGAGAGAGAGAGAGAGAGAGAGATCTGAGCCCCCTTTAATCAAAAGCTTTAATCTTTAGACCCACTTGCATATTGGAGCAGCAGAAGATTAAAAAGGAATCCAAGCATGTATGCCTTGGACACACTTCCAGACTTGCACATGCGCGCACACGCGCACACACAGAAATACACACACACACACACACACACACACACACACACACACACACACACACACACACACACACACACACACACACACACACACACACACACACACACACACACACACACACACACACACCCATGCACAATGCTAGAGGTGTTTTTCTGTCACCGTGATGAATTGATTTCTTTCATGTTGTTATGAATGGTCAAAGACAGGAGAGCCACCACGTTGCAGTGTTTTATGTGTGTGTGTGTGTGTGTGTGTGTGTGTGTGTGTGTGTGTGTGTGTGTGTGTGTGTGTGTACATGACCTACTCCTCTGTGTGCACATGGTCTCCTCTCATATGGTTAATGATTTCTGTTTTCTTTTCTTGTGTGCCTATTCACAAGTTCATGTTTCAATTCTTTCAACAACAACAAAAAACAGATGTAGAGAGTAGGGAGGGGAGGGGTTGTTGTAGGCAGTGTCTGTCGGCAATGATGAAGGATGAAGGTGGAGACTGGAGCAGTGAGGAGGAAGAGGAGGAGGAAGAGAAAGGGGGTGAATAGGAAGAGGGAAACAAAAAAGGAGACGAAGAGAAGAGAGAGAGACAGAGAGAGAGAGAGAGAGAGAGCAGCAAAAGAGAGGGGCTGAGTCAGAGAATAAAAGAGATCATAATGAAACTCCTGGAGGAGGAGCAGAAGGTTGGAAGCCCGCGAGGCAGGTGAACACACACCAGTGTGCTACTAACTGCTGAACCACCAGGTCAGTGGTTAAATAGGGCATCAGATGCACCCACCCAGTTTCACATGATATTTCATACAACATCTTGTCATATTCTTACCCTACTACAGTAGTACTACCAGGGTTGCCTACACCTTTTGGCCAGGCCCAGAACACGGCCCCACCACTCAATACATGTCATGGGGACCCAATTCCGACCTCCCCCTCTCTAGGCCCAAGACAACTGAGCCCTGACAACTGATCCTGGCTTAATTTCAAACAGGAGTATTTTTAAACAACAACATTCCTTTCTTGGGACTGCAGACCAGTTTGGTGTTGTGATGCCTGGTTGTAATGAAGGGAAGTTGCAAAACAAAAAAGAGAGGAGAGGAGACAGATGACAAGGGAAATGAAAGGGAAAACCAAAGACAAATGGAATTTTCTTGTGCTTTTTCATATTTGTGGGTACTGTATATGTGTGTGTGTGTGTGTGTGTGTGTGTGTGTGTGTGTGTGTGTGTGTGTGTGTGTGTGTGTGTGTGTGTGTGTGTGTGTGTGTGTGTGTGTGTGTGTGTGTGTGTGTGTGTGTGTGTGTGTGTGTGTGTGTGTGCATGTGTGCGTGTGTGCATGTGTGCGTGAGTGCTCGTGCGTGAGTGCGCCTGCGTGAGTGCGCCTGCGTGTGTGCTTGTGTGTGTGTGTGTGTGTGTGTGTGTGTGTGTGTGTGTGTGTGT
>NC_085875.1:37863739-37903739 GCF_034702125.1 Engraulis encrasicolus
CACACAGGGGAAAAGGAGTACTATGACTATGTGCCAAAATACGACTACTTGTTGATGGAGCTGCACTCTTTGAAGGAAAATGATCATGCATGCATGTTGGTACAACAAACACTGTATTGTGCTCAAAACCACTAGGCTAAAGGGTCAAGTATTCCAGCAAAACAAAATAAAAAAACATGTAAAGTATCTTACATCGTACAATATTGTGCACCCACCCTACCATAAATATAAACAAGAATGTGATCAAAATTGAAAACTTATCAAAACATACCGGTACAGTAGCTAAATGTGCAACTATTACAGAAGCATAAAAGAAAAACTAGTACTTCAACTGAGCTTGCAGAGTTTAGTAATTGAAGTCTGCTTTACACCCACAAACAGACTAGGAATTCAGGTGTTCAGGTTTACAGGTATTTTTAAATGCGGCTATTTTTTCCCATTTATGTAAAGACGATGTGGATAAAAACAAAAATTCCATTGTGACAGGTGCATTTCAGCCCCATACATGCAATATTTTTAAGACTGGAGTTTTGACATGAACATTCTTCAACTCTGTTTATGTGTAAACGAGAGATCAAAAACCCATGTTTTATGAATTTCCATATTCATCTACTGTACATGTAAACCGCGTCTCAATATTCCATCAAAAACATGCTGCTTTGGGCTCCATCTAAAACCATAGATAATGATGGATTGTGAAGATGGAGGATTTGTTAAACTTGTTAAAACTTCCTTATAAGGTCAAAACGAACATTAATCTGTGCGTCTTCCACTAAAATGTTTCTAGCCTCCCTTAAGACAGGTTAAAGACTAATTAGTGAAATCACCTGTGTTTAGAGCAGGACTATATTACTCTGTCAGGCCAGCTTTTCATCCTCTGAGGGCATAATGAGTATATGAGGCCTATATGTGGGGGAAATACAGAGGACACATATAGTAAGTGTTACGTTTACATGAGACATTTAATTCCGAATAAAGCTTAATTTCCGCTTTGAAAACGACATGTTAACACCTCTTAATTCGGAATTAAAGGAAAGATGTAGTAAAGGTTAGTGTGGATGAGTGTAAGTAGTAGTAGTAGTAATTGTTATGGAGGGACACACAAGCTTCTTGAAGGCTAAGCGAGATGACCTCTACGTGCTGTTTAAGTAGGCTACCTGGTAGCTTGTTCCAATGCTGGGGGACAATGTCAGAGAACAGTTTAGACTGGGACATTCTGTACCAAACCAACAGGTCTATAAGCCTGCATCTTTCCAAGCAGCTTGAGGGGGGGATTAAAAATGTTTTGTCATTTTCAAAAGGGCAAATAATCAGGTGTCGCACACTTTTTCACACATATACCCTGGATCCACATACCCATGGGTTTACAAACATACCAGCCTATACAGGGACGTGCACAGGAATTTCAAAGGGCAGTTGCTCTAACCTGAAGAAAGGGCAACCCCCCCCCCCCCAAAAAAAAAAAACGGCCTTCAGAATTTTTTAGGAAACTGCACCATGGGTATTATTATTTTTAGTAGTAGTAGTAGAAGTAGTATATTATTATTGTCATAATTATTAATATTATTTTATTGTATAGTATCTTGAATGCATACCATATGATATAACTTGCTAGTTTTAAACATGTAGGCCTACCTATTAATCATATCAGAGATGATCAGCCTTATGCCCACCTGCCCTAAATGTCTCCTGATCCACATTTCCTCATGTGTGGTATGTGGCTGTCCCTAAATTAAATGAAATTATGAGAAAAAAGCCTTGATAGTTTTTAAACCTGTAACTTATCAGTCACAGAGATGATCAGTCTTATGCCTACCTGCCCTAGGTGCAGAGGTATGTGGCTCTGAGTCATTCTCATCTTAAATGAAATGAAATGATGAGTAAATTAATAGGCTAAATATGAGGATGCTTAATCAATTAACCCACTGTCATCTTTATAATCCTTGTAGCAGCCAAAGTAGACTTTAAGTTATAATAAATAGAAATAGTTTAAAAATGGTTAAAAAGATCATTTAATTTGAATTTGAAATTTCATTAATATGCATATTCCATGATTAAAATGATGAATATTATATAGGAAAGCTAAAACAATAAGAATTCACAGGTTTAGGTCATTTGTTGGGTCTTTTGTAGCCTATATTAAAAATGTGTACTGTCGCTTTAAGAATTGACGAGCCGGCTTTCATTTCAGATCGCAAAGAAACCGTGGCGTTGGGAGCGACCAGTTCTTATCTGTTGCTCTGAATCTCCGAGCGCTTCTCGCAGACTTTATAACCTTTTTATTTTCATTACAGATATTTTAGTTAGTTCATGCACATTTTGTAGGCCTATGTCTTGAGAACAGTAAACGTCAGTTATCATGTGGAGTGGATTTATTTCAATTACATGGACATTGACAGTGGAAACAGTATCTTTGGGTCGGAGAATATATAAGAAAAAGCACTTTCCAAGCGGTCTCACCAAGATCAAACCTCTACAATCCTGAAAAAGATGCGCTGCCTCACCTGCACCTGTTCATTTTTTTTCGCAGCCAACTCAGAGATGTGCTTCCTTTAGCTTACCTACCCCTTAAGTTCTCTCTTGCTTGATAAAAATCGTCATGTCATCTGCATGTTTCTTAGTTGGGTTAGCCTTCCACAAAACAACCTGAGCCATGTAAAACGTTGACCAAGACTGCAAGCTAGCTGGCTGTCGTTTTTCCCCAATATCTGAACGTGGCACACCGGCTGTCAGAGTATAGGATCACTAAACGTCCTAAACTCGACACCGGCTTTAAGAGGCATTAATTGTGGTCATGTAATGTAATACTGTGTAGTCTGCTATGTTTCCAGCTCACCTCAGGCCGCCAGGGCAGTCGCTCTACTCCCACGACATCTTCGACATATTTTGCGTCTCTGCCCTGGTCGCATCGCATGCATGCTTGCTCCCCTCCTCCTCCCATGTAGAGCTGCGCGTGCCCCCCCGCAACGCGCATGCTGCCCCTCCCTTTGCCTATCTCTCGAGGTGCAGGTGAATCTGAATTTGAAAACTTAATTTAAGAAGCTTCAATCAAAAATACAAATTGCAAAGCAAATCAGTTGAAACATGAAATCTTGCCTATTTTTCCGAAGCATACCTACAGCTGGCTGTCGGGTTTTTTTGCTACCTAAACGTGGCGCTGGCTGTCAGATGTATGATAACTAAAAGTTCTAAACTCAACATTGTTGATAATGGAGAGGTTGATTGTGAGCATATTTTGTACCCTAATATGTAGACTGTGTGTAGGGCTCTAGCCGACACCCAGGCATCTTCAAAATCTTTCGTGTCTCTTATAGACGCTCAAGCGCCTGTCGCGTGCCTTCTCCCTCCCCACCGGAGTTGTTGCGTAGGCCTAGTACTACCTCACATCGCTTGTGCCCATTCTCGACGGGTCTGATGAATTTGTATGACTGACTTAAGTCTTTATTGTACAAAACTTCAATCAAAATTATGAATTATAAAGAAATCAAATGATATTGAAATATGAAATTATAATTGCCAAATTATCAGCCAATGTGGGCAAAAGGGCCATTGCTCGGGCACCGTGGGCAACTATGCTGTGCACGTGCCTGTGCCTATACATACCACTCATCAGGCCAGCCGACAGGTAGGACAAATTGGTCTCTTGTCCTGGGCCCAGGAATGGGGGGCCCAGAATTTGATCCTCATGAAGTTGCGATTAATTGTTGTATGGAATCATGGAATCATGCACTATATTTGCATGATTCCTAGATTACTGTATATCTTTTGCCTTCCTTGTCCTTAAAACCGGTTGCCGTTGCACCCACCCACCCCCATTTAAAGCAGTACTCAGTAAAAAGCTTCATCAGATGACGCATCTTCATCAGGCTACTAGCAAAGGTGGGAGATAAACAAAGCAAAAGTGTTCCATCCCCATTAAGTACAGACACACTGCGCTGCATTCATGTTACAGTAAGAAGGAGGGATATCAGTCACACTGATGAACACAATAATGAGGAAATGACATGATATGAGGAAGAGGGCCCATTAGGAGAAATTTGTCCCGGACCCAGACAACGCTGTCAGCGACCCTGCCACTCATTACTGCTGAAGTTCAACTTGCCTGAGTCTAGAAATGGGAGAAAAAAGCTATGTTAATTGCATCAAAGATTTGACGAATACAATTCTATTGACTAATACAATTCTAGAATAATATTAATTGTTCTGCTGTAAAACCTTCGGCTGACACTGAAACACCATAAAGATTTGACTTTACCTAAGGTTTTTTATTTTACGTACTGTACGCTTAATCTGTTGATGCAAGAGAATGTCTTCTTCTACCTCTATAGCCAGAGGCACATCTTGTCACCAGGCTAGGCAGGCAGCTGAATGGGACTGCAGAGAAATTATGAGCTAATTGAGATGAGGGGGGTTGGGCAGCCAAATAAATTGCTTGTGTGAATATCGGAAAATTATCTTCAAAATGGAGAGAGCTGATCACCAAAAGAGCAAAGATGTGGATTTATGTGTTAGCATTCTCAAAGTCCACGCCATCCATACCTAGTTATATACCAGTTGAAATCTGATGGCGCACATTTTACTTGATGTCAAAGGACACATCAATTAGTTGAGCATAAAGAAATATGTTGCCGATCAAGAGGAGACAAAAACGTGAACTCTAGCCTGCTAAGGCTAGCGGTACGCTTGCTGCGAGCTGTAAATTACGTGCATCACCGTGAGCAACCGACTCTGACTGCACATGCTTGCTTTAAAGGTACGCTGTGCAGGAAATGGTCAAAAAAGGTACTGCAACTATGCTGCTCATTGAAACGGGGCTGCCTATGGCCAAATTTGATCTTTACATGAAAGTTTACTAAGTAATAAACAAATATTTCCTAGCAGGGTTCAAGTAGAGTCATTTTTAAGCTAAAAATGGCTATTTTTGGAAATTCAAAATGGCGGAGCATGGAGAAGATCCCCCTTTTCATGCATGAAAAGTGCAATTTTTCCAATCATAATGAATACTTAGCATTTGATGGTGGTGGTAAGTATTCATGAAAAAGGTAACATTAGTGAATGGGCAGCCTGAATTCTGGAAATAAACAACTAAACATCTCACACAGTGTCCCTTTAAAAGCAGTTGACCAAGACGCAAAATACTGGCGGTATCATCCAGGGGGCAGAGAGCACACAGAAAACACTGAAGTCACTGGCATTGGCACCTTTTACTGGATATCACTGTGGAAACCTACAAACCCCAACTCCGGTGAAGTTGGGACGTTTGGTAAACAGTGAATAAAATCAAAATGCTATCATTTTCAAAACATTCAATCTATTCATTAGATGGAGAATAGTGAAAAGACAACATATTAAGTGTTAAAACCGAGAAAAAAATATTGTTTTGGGGGACATATGTACTCATTTCTAATTTGATAAATCCAACACGTCTCAAAAGAGTTGGGACGGGGACAATAAATGGCAGCAAATGTCGAGGAAGACTAAAAACAAAATAAAAGACAACACTTAACAGTTAAATACATTAACCGATGAGATGATTATATAAAAAAACAGTGTTAATTCCTATCTTGGACATGATTTCACCAGCTTAAATGGTGGGTGTATTCCTTGTCATGTTTTGCAATGTTTTCCTTTCTGTAGTGCTTACAGTGTGACAGGTCTTGACCAAAAGCCCACCATTTTATCACCTGCTGGTCCTTATGATGGAGCCAAACTGTTAAAACATAGTAGAGAATGCAATTTGATCTTACTATGTGGCAGTAATCGAAGATCTCCCTTCAAAATATAATGCATGAGTGGCTTTTCATGCTGTTTAAAACCCATTTATACCATTCAGCACTGTATTTAACTCTACAGATGAGTGAGAACATCTTAACCAATGCACTACTGCACCCGCATGCCATCATGGAGGCTGACTTTTGAAGTTAGCACTAACACAAGTTGGATGGTCCATTTTCACTGTAGCACAGGATGTGCAATGCTCTATTATTGTCAAAAAGAATGGACTTCTACAACTTCTGCTGACTTCTGTAAGCAAAGGACAGTTTCCCATGTCTTCTGGGTTTATTTCAAGTGAGCTCAGGTGCTTAGGAGAATGTTACACCCCTGTATCATTTGCATGCATTAAGCATTCTTAATATGGTCAATTTTCAATAGCTCTAGCACTCCAGGAATTAGAGTGAGACTACAGCCAATATATATTTCATGATGTCATGAACCTATACAATAATTTTAGTAACAAAAATATGTCTTATATACACTCAATCGTGGTAAATCAAAGGGAATTCAAAAATGTATGTAATAACTATGGTAATTATTCCCTTTGCATCTTTAATTCTGAGTGACTCAGCCTCTCTGTGATGATCTTATACCAGGACACCTATATTGTCCGTCAGTACAATTCATTTTGAAATGTTCTTCTTTGTTGTTTTATCTTATTTGGATGTTTACTAAATTTCACTGATCCCCGTCCCAACTTATTTGAGACGTAGAAAAACACAAAATGGCTGGTAGCTCAAACAAGTCGCAGTATCTTCTTAAAGTATATTTGTTGGGTGCTCTTGGATGAAGGGGATCAGTTCAATTCAAAAAGGGAAAAATCCAGGCAACTCCAGGTGGAAACAGAGGAAGTCCATTAAAAAGCCTTTATTGTAATAGGGCTAAAACATGATTAAAAAAGCCAACATGTTTCGACCGCACTGGTCTTCATCAGGGCTTTGTCATGAGGCTTTGTTATTTGAGACGTGTTGGATTTATCAAATTAGAAATGAGTACATATGTCCCCCAAAACAATATTTTTTCTCGGTTTTAACACTTAATATGTTGTCTTTTCACTATTCTCCATCTAATGAAAAGATTGAATGTTTTGAAAATGATAGCATTTTGATTTTATTCACTGTTTACCAAACGTCCCAACTTCACCGGAGTTGGGGTTTGTAATTTGACTAAAAAATTGTACATCACAAATGTGAATCATCATCATTTATAAATTGCTTTTGACTACAAGACATGAATTAGCCAAATAATGATGATATGATATAACATCTGTTACATCTTGTTCCTCTTTCACAAAGGTGAAGACAGGTTCTGTCTGGGGACACCAGAAATACTATTATTTGCAAATACACCTAGGTGTAGTAATTTGAACGCTGTGTTGTTTTATTCAGAAATCTGCCAAACATGGAACTGTGAAGAACCTCCTTGGGGGTAAAATTCCATCAGGCCTAACATCTTCAGACCTGAAGGTCAACTTAACTGTTTTGAGTAGCTGTTTCAACAGGCACCATATATTAAAGGGGAAATCCGGTGTAAAATGGCTTAAATGGTGTTAAAACATGATGCTGAGGGCTAAGTCTGGGCACATACCTGAACTCCATTCGTGCCTTGCATTGAGAAATCCAGTGCTAGTTAGCCGATGCTAACATTGGGCTTTTGCTGTGGTTCACCAGGGCATAGATTTAGCCAGAGCCTGAACACTGTTCCTCTAAACTGGCAAGCAATGATTGCGGATGTGGGGGGGAATGTGAAATCTGTCATTATAAAGAATCCTGTACCTGTTCAAGATAATGAACATATTGTAAAGGAAGAGTGGGGGAATATACCACTCGTCAGTCAAATATTAATGAGCGGTACCAATATTTCTGCACAAGCCCTTTCTCTTTTTTTTTTATAAAAATGACAAAAATCCTATAGAGAAAATAAAAAAAATCTACAATTAAAGTATCCTGGTGGTAAAAGTTGTATATTGTATATGTAAAAGTGTATATTTTCATTTATTTCTGGATATATTGCATACTTTGAAAATAAAGTCGGGGTGCCAGGCCACGCTGTACATCAATCTTTTGATTCAATACTGATCACATGTTGAGTAGAAAAGGCAGAGGATAAATTATGTGATACTGCTACTGTACATGCGCTGTACACATCTAATACTACATCTTTTCAGTTTTGGGCAAATTAGGGTGGCGCAGACATGAGTCAACCCCACTGAAAGTCTCAGAGAAAGGATAGGGCCTACATTTTAGAATTTGAACAAGCATCCAATCAGTCTCACCACAGTTTATGGACTCATTACAGTTTTCTATTACATCCTGGCTGTAAAACAATATTTTGTAGAGCAAACCCCATTTCCTGCTGTAAGTAATGACACCACATGGAGGAGAAAGGACAAAAGACCTCAGGAGAAAAAACACACCAGAAATGTGGATGCTATTAAATATAATCAAAGCTTTATTTATCACCTCCACCATCAACTCCTCACCCAGGACAGCATCCAACTCCATCAAGATTCCCATTTTTATACGAGAGGGAGAAGGAAAGCCCAAGCATCCCTCAACCAAGCCAGGCGTTGGAAAGCTAGCCATGGTCCAGGATTGGAGGATGATAGTGGACATCGGCCAGCAGCTTATCTTTCCACCTGAGATAGCAACTACTACCCTCAGGCCAGGCTTGGTACTCTGGTCTCCCTCAAGTAAGGCTGTCAACATTGTGGAACTGACAGTACCATGGGAGGGTTCTACAGAGGGGGCCTATGAACACAAGAAGCTGCAATATACAGAACTGGCTGCAGAAGCACGGCAACAAGGGTGGAATGCGCAAGTCTACCCAGTGGAGGTGGGGTGCAGAGGTTTTGTGGCTGCATCTATGATCAGACCGCTTAAAGACCTTGGTATCCAAGGACAGGCTCTGCGACAGACAATCAAATCAGTCTCTGAGGCGGCCGAAAGAAGCAGTCAGTGGATCTGGGCAAAGCGGAAAGACCTTTGCTGGGCTCATAGAACATCTGGTCCCACCCAAGAGCACCCCATATCCCCCCATGCCCTACCTCCTACCCAAGTGTGCGGTCAGCTCCAGGTCTGACTCAGGGGAGTGGACACTCCTGCCGTGCATAGTCCATCAGACTTGAGATTGGGCAAGGGCACAGGCTCAGGCTTGATCACCCCGTAGCTGGCCACCTTTGATGAGGGTGTCTAGTGTTGAAAGGCCGAAACACCCCCGATTCAAAGGAACACTACTGATGATGTGTCTCAAAATTGACGGACTTACGACCTCTACACCACTCTCAACATCAAGGCAACTCATGCGGCTTAACATCTATTGGCACAATGGACAGTTATACCACCTCGTCCTGTGTATTACGAATCTATCTCTCAAAAGACTGTATCTCATGTGGTCCAAAGCTTTAGTACAGATGGATCTGCAACCATCTCACAGTTATGCATGTCCAGGTGGGCCACAGACACAGACACATTGGAAGCAGTATTTTTTTTTATTAGAATAGTTGAAAAAGTTGTTATGAAAGTTCACTACAGTTCCGGTACTGTATGTACAGTAAGGAAGTAGAAGTTTACACTGGAGTGATTATCTCCCATAGCACAATGAACCGCACATGATGAGGAATGGCATATGTGGTATGTGAGTGTCCTCCACCAAAGAAGCCTCTCCTACAACATGTGCATACAGTACTTGGGAATACATTAGTTTTAGATAAATAGACATGTTAATAATACCTGTAAAACTCCTTACTGTACTTCTGATTGTCTAATGTTTGATTGCCCAACTCTTCATAAGACACTTATAATAAATAAGTTCAAACTTAATTAACATATTACTAATACTTTTCCCATGATGTAATTAGTAACAATATTACACCTTTCAGTTTGTGACCAAAACATTAGTTAGCAAATTTTAACACCATATTAACGAATATACTAATAATATACCAATTATCAGCCAATGATGAAAAAACACTGAACTTTTACCAGATATGAGTTATTTTGCCTCCAAACATTCTTTGACATAGCCTCTGGCTTAGGTCAGTCGTCTTTGGTCCATCCCTTTCCTTGGGCCAGCACTAAGCCCCAAAACCACGGCCCTCAGCCCCCATTACCACCTGGCCCCTGAAGGTGAGAAAGCCCTTAGCACCTTAAATTATTACTAGCCATGGCCAAGTTTGACAGTTTTGACCGAGTGACAGGTGCCAATGTCAAGCTCTGATGCAGTAATGGTGGGGTGGCGTCCGCGCCAATGTCTTATCCTGTGCGTATCGCTCGGTGCGGAATTCCAAGAACCAGAACACTGAAGATGGGCTAGACCCAAAACGTTTGTCCCCTGTCTGACGGTTTTATTTACTTTTTTCGGCTTTGTTGAATACAGTTTTTGATTTTGCATTCAGCTCCAGTGTGCGACTCCTTTCTTCCTTTTCAAGCACTGATGCACACACAGATTCATAGTGGCAGGTACATTATGTCCTCCAGTGCCCGTAATCTCTAAAATGAAGATAACTAGTCTAACCAGTATGAGAAGTAAACCCTGTTGCACAGAGCCTCTGATATAATCTGTCAGCAAAACTATAATGACCAAATCTTACTCCAAGTTACTTAGAGGTAAGGCTCTCTGCATAGTCATAGCAGTCATGAGCTGTTTAAGCAAAGAGTCAGCGGACCCATCTGTGCCAAGAGTCTACTATGAGATCAACCGGCATGGCTTACTGTTTTGTGGATACATCCTATGTCCAGTGACTGAGTGATTAATGTGACTGTTGTCATCGCTAATACCATCTGAACTTTAAAAACATGTGCGGAACAGCGCTGAACATGCCTCAGGCAGGATAATTAGGATGCCTCTGAACTCCGGCTGTTGCACTGCTTTGTTTTGGTTTGTGCATAAAAGGACTCTGTGCCTGCTCTCTCATCACTCCTGTGCAGCTCCAAGAGCAACAGAGGACCTCCAGTCACAATGGCCACAACCCTCGCCAGCCGTGTCTCCATCTCTGGTGGATCATCTAGGATGTCCTTGTCCTCCGGAGGTGGCGCTCGTATGAGTGTCATGAGGGCCGGCAGTGTCTATGGTGGTGCTGGAGGATCCGGCGTTCGCATCTCCAGCGGTGCAGCTCTTGGTCTCGGCATGGGGCTCGGAGGTGGTGCAGGTCTGGGTCTCGGCCTCGGAGGTGCTGCCGGTCTGGCCCTGGCTGCTGGTGGCGGTGGTGGTGGTGGTCTTGCTCTGGCTGCTGGTGGTGGAGCTGCCTTTGCCGCTGCAGCAGGTGCCGGTAAGTTCACCATGCAGAACCTGAATGACCGTCTGGCCTCCTACCTGGCCAAGGTGCGCTCCCTGGAGTCGGCCAACGCCGATCTGGAGATGAAAATCAGAGCGTTCCTGTCGGCCAAGACTGGTCCTGCTGCCCACGACTTCTCTGCATACATGGTCACCATCGGAGAACTTCAGGCCAAGGTGGGTACATTCTGCAGTGTGTTGACGTAATCATTTGCAGGCTTCAGACAGTATGTTTATTAAACAGCTCTGAAGGTACCTATACACAATATCGTGCAATAGTTCTTATGTTATGGAGATATGGCTTCCTTATGGTGCTGGCCTGTTACGAATCTGTGATTTTCTATTTTGCAATCATAGTCTCTGTAGGCCTATGCACCGGTAATCTGTCAATTCTATTTTGAGGATTACCCCTCTAATGAAACATAATCCCCGCTCTACAGCCAAGAATCTAATCTGTTGATCTTTTGTTTAGCTCATGGCAATCATCAGCATCAGGGGAGGAGTCGTGCTGAGCACTGACAATGCCAAACTGGCTGCAGATGACTTCAAAGTCAAGTAAGTTGTACCAACTTGCTCAGAACCAGTTTTACCATAAAGAATGCTTGGCGATTGCCTGGACAAATCTGCCGTCTGTAGAGGCCCCTGACAGTCAACACCGGCATGGTCCTGTAAATATCATCAAAAATATTTTATATTAAAAGTGCCCCATGTTTACAGTATATTTTGCCTAGGGCCCCTAGATGGGTAGAATCAGAGATGGTATAAAGGCAGGTAAGGACCTAGAAAATGATTAGTAGAACCTCTACTGCCCTTATCTATAAGTCATCAAATGGCTTGGATGTCAAGTCACTAAGGAGGTAAAGACAAGAGAATGTGATTGACAAAATCAGCAAACATGTGCGCACATACTGTATATGGGGCAGTCATGGATAAGCGATTAGGGCATCAGATTTGTAGCCCAAAGGTTGCCGGTTCGACTCCCAGTCTGCCAGGTTGATGGGGGTAGTAATTAACCAGTGCTCTCCCCCATCCTTCGACTGAGGTAACCTGAGCATGGTACCGTTCAACCGCACTGCTCCCTTGGGGTGCCATTGGGGGCTGCCCCCTTGCACGGGTGTGGCACAAATGCAATTTCATTGTGTGCAGTGTGCACTTAGTGCTGTTAAGTGTTGTGTCACAATGACAATGGGAGTTGGAGATTCCCAGGTGGGCTTTCACTTTCCACTACATTTTACATACACACACAAGCATACGCACACAGGGAGTAGGCCTACACTTACATTATCTTACATAATTATATTTCAATATTTGGTGGATTTGTGTTTATATCAGGCTTGAGGCTGAGCAGGCCATTCGTCTGTCTGTGGAGGCTGACATTGCTGGACTCAGGAGGGTCCTGGATGACCTCACCCTCTCCAAGTCCGACCTGACCATGCAGATCGCCTCCATCCAGGAAGAGGTCACCTTCCTCAAGAAGAACCACCAGGAGGTTTGTTTCACTGACACCAGGTTCAGGACAAGGGCATATCCTACAAGAGAGTAGAAGTCTGTGTACGGCAACTATAGCCACCAGGGTCTTCATCAGACATGTTGTGGACCACTACTCTCTTTGTTGTTTTTGTAACACCATTCCTGATTCATATGTGATATGCGTTCTGTATATGGCAAATGCTTTCACCCAAATCCACTTACAAGCATACTAGGTTTGGATTTATTGTCTTTAATCTCAACTAATTATTTTTGCATTGAAATTGCTCTGTTCTTTTTCTACAGGATCTTCTGGCTCTGCGTGCCCATGTCGGCTCAACAGTGAACGTGGATGTTGACGCTGCTCCTCAGGGTGATCTCAGCGTAGTGCTGGCCGGCGTCCGTGAGCACTATGAGGCAGTGGCCGCTAAGAACAGGAAGGAGCTTGAGGCATGGTTCCAGGCCAAGGTGAGTTTAATTTCAAGTTCAAGTTTATTCTCTTTTTTTAAAGACAGTGTGCACGTAACATTAATGTCGTATTAAAAGAAGAAGAGATGAGGGGGGGGCTGTGGCGCAGCACACTAAACCCCCCCACTTGGGCTTGCATACCCTTGGGGACCCAGGTTCGAGTCCAGCCTGGGTCATGTCCCAACCCTACCCCCATCTGAGATGTTGGCACCGGGTTTAGTATTCAATGATTTATTTTTTAATTACGTTTTATTTCTCCTTTATTTTACTAGGGTAGTCTTAGGGCTGTTGCCTCTTTTCCAAATGAGCCCTAGCCAAGAAACTAGCAAAAGACTAAACACACTACATAGGACACACATGCAGACAAAACAGACATCTCACAAAAAATGCATATCTACAAAGATCAAAGGCATAAAAGATTAAGACGCAAAAATATGCAGGACATAACCATGCAGACATTAATGTATGAAGGACAAAACCAAAATATACAAGCATATAGATACAGGGTGTTTGCATATAAGCAGATATGCAGAGCTCAGAGAAATGGCAGGACATTGGCACACTATACTGAACAACATAAATAGGCACAACTGAGTGAGACTAGCAGGACAAAACACAACATGCAGGGCAACAAGATACATTCAGACTCAAGCACACATAGGACAAAAGACAGTCAGGAAATAAATAGCATGCTGCGTTTTTGAAACCAAAGTAAATTTTTTTAGACATACCTGTGACACTTTACACCTGTAGTCCCATTGGCAGGTATGATAAAATATGGGTGGCACCAAAAGTCTATTGGACTGTACAACTAGATAGATAAGATTTTCAAAGGGCTTTCCGGGGACTCAGTATGGCTTTGGCTGATCTTAAAAAGCCAACTGAAACATTTAAGAAGCGTGAGTTACTGTAAATTTAGTTAATGTAAACATTTACTGTAAATAATATACTATAAGCGCATCTAATGCTAGAAGACACCTTCAATTTGCCAATAATTTTGACATTGTTGCACCTCTTGTGTCTGTAGACGGAGTCGCTCAGCAAGGAAGTTCTCAGCAGCACAACGGTTCTTCTGACATCCGGATCAGAACTGGCAACCTACAGGGGCACAGCACAGTCCCTTCAGATCGAGCTCTCCGGCCTCATCAGCATGGTGGGTGTTTTCCGTTGTTTTTCGTTGCTTCTCAAATGCATTCGGAGGGGCCTTGTAGGCAGTGAAGGGCAGCCTAGCTTAAGAAGCTACAATCCAGTGGCATAAATTTGAAATGACCTAACACTCAGTCAACGACATGGTCCTCACCATTGAGATGTATGCAGATTGGGCTATTTTTAAAGTCATGTTTTATAGGTATTTAGGTGCTCTTAAGGTGGTCACATATTCGAGAGTTAGAGGGGGGAGCCTCTTACACACCATAACTTGTGGTGCCAAAAAATGTCAGAAAGTGATAAATGTTCTCCAAACAATGACTCATTATTCATATCTGATAATGGTATTATCATGACTGCCCTTTATTTTTTTAAAATCTTTTTTGGGCACAAGAAGGTCTTGGAAAGTTGTGTAAAGTAGATGTACAGTACAGATGCAGTTATAGTCACAACACCAGTGGTATGATATTACATAGCTGCAACTATGTCATATCCAGGGGTGAAAGTAGAGGGGGGTGCACTGGTGCGTAACACCGGTATAAAATGTACAGCTGGTGCGCAGTACCGGTAAGAGAATAGGACTGACCACTGTTGATGGAGAACATCTGTCCTTGTCCAACGTCTTGTCTACTGTATGTTACGGGGGAATGTGTTGTTTGGGGTAAATGTGCTTTGGGAATCTGACTGTATTGTGTTTGTTTTCATGTCTTATGCTCCTCTCACTAGAAGAAATTTCCCCCATGGGGGATAAAAAAGCTACTACTACTACTAGGTTTTATGCTGCCCAAAACGAGTTATGCAACGATATAAATCTGTAGTGCACATGTTTATTTTGTTTGTTTGGGTGGGGTAGCACCTGTAAGAAACGAAAACTATTTTCACCCCTGGTCATATCACATTATTACTGTTGTAACTATGCTTATACTACTAATACTAATACTATACTACTATACTATGCTTATAACTATGTTTATACTACTAATTTATACATATCTGCGTTCTTCTTTACCCATTTAAAC
This sequence comes from Engraulis encrasicolus, assembly GCF_034702125.1. Lineage (NCBI taxonomy): Eukaryota > Metazoa > Chordata > Actinopteri > Clupeiformes > Engraulidae > Engraulis > Engraulis encrasicolus. The sequence continues at coordinate 37,878,889 of NC_085875.1, forward strand.
CAGCACATTTAACAATTTCAATGACTCTATTCATATTTTAGAAAGCGTCCCTGGAAGCCAGCCTGATGGAAACAAAGAGTCGCTTTGCAAGCATGCTCGCCGGCTTCCAGGTACAAGTGGGAGGCCTTGAGGAGCAGCTTTCCGCTCTCCGCATCGACCTCGAGCGTCAGGGAGCCGAATACGCCCTGCTGCTGGACATCAAGACCAGACTGGAGCTGGAGATTGCAGAGTACAGGAGACTGCTCGAGAGCGACGCTCACGCTTACGTTGCGTAAGTATAGTAGTTCACCGCGCCTCAGTGTTGGCAATTCCAGATGATAGGCAAGGTGAGGCAAGGCAAGGCAAGTTTGTTAGTATGTAGCACTGGGGCAGTTCAGTGTACTTCAGTAAAATAAAAGCAATAGAACACAGCAGATAAAATAGGAATTAATTTTAAAAAACTTTCAGAAGTTAAAATAAAATAAAAGTTTAAAAAATCATTAAAATACCAATACAATTAATGGAGTAATATCTGGAACTCATTTTTTGTTTGGATCTTTCTTCTCCCTCATGTCACATCTGTCCTCCTTCTTGTCCTTCAGGTCCTCGTCCCTGTCCTCCTCATCCCTGCTGTCCATGGCCTCCGCTGCGTCAAAAGCAGCAGTAAAAGTCGTAGCGGCTCCGGTGGTCACTACCAGGACCAAAGTTATGACCGTGACGGAGGAGCTGGTTGATGGCGTGGTGGTGTCCTCCTCCTCCACCGAGTTAGTGCCAGCAGTAAAGGCCGTTGCAGCTCCAGCTCCCGTGGTCACCTATTCCTCCCTGTTGTCCACGTTATCTTCCTCGACCGTGTCAGCGCCAGCAGTAAAGGTCGTTGCAGCTCCTGCTCCCTTGCTCACCATTTCTTCCCTGATGTCCACATCCTCTTCCTCAGCCGTGTCAGCTGCAGCAGTAAAGGTCATTGCGGCTCCAGAGCCCGTGGTCGTAGCGGCAGCAGTGGAGGTCGTAGAGACAGCAGCAGAAATCGTAGCAGAGGCTGCAGCAGAGGTCGTAGAGGCAGCAGTAGAGGTCGTAGCGGCTCCAGAGCCTGTGGTCGTGGCAGCAGCAGTGGAGGTCGTAGAGACAGCAACAGAGATCGTAGTAGAGGCTGCAGCAGAGGTCGTGGAGGCAGCAGTAGAGGTCGTAGCGGCTCCAGAGCCTGTGGTCATAGCAGCAGCAGTAGAGGTCGTTGAGACAGCAGCAGTGGAGGTTGTAGAGACAGCAGCAGTGGAGGTCGTAGCAGCAGCAGTAGAGGTCGTTGAGACAGCAGCAGTGGAGGTTGTAGAGACAGCAGCAGTGGAAGTCGTAGCAGCAGCAGTAGAGGTCGTAGAGACAGCAGCGGTGGAGGTTGTAGCAGCAGCAGTGGAGGTCGTAGAGGCTCCAGAGCCCGTGGTCTCCACCAGGACCACAGTGTTAACCATAGTGGAGGAGGTGGTTGATGGCGTTGTGGTGTCCTCCACCACCTCTTCCGTCGTCGGAGTGTAAGATGGCTGCTCCAGCAAGATCTCCGAACTTAACTGGCTCAGTGCAATGCTCACAGCTTAGGCTGCCTCATTGCTGAGTTAAAGAGGCATGTAGAATGTGCAGTTTGTGGCCCTGCCGTTGCCAAACACTACCATGCGGCTGACCCGGGTTCGATTCCCGGCCCGGGTCCTTTGCCGGCCCTTCCCCGTCTCTCTCTCCCCACTCACTTCCTGTCACCACCTTCACTATCCTATCATAAATAAAGTAAAAAAAGACCAAAAAAATATCTTTTAAAAAAAAGAATGTGCAGTTTGTCTCTCAGTTTCTCTGCAAAATCGACTTGAAAAAGTTTCCCATGAATACAGATCTCTCTGAAACGTACATATTGTGTCTGCATCCTTATTTTATTTGATAGAAAATAGAATATGATTTAATTTGTCATTGCAACAAGCGCAACACAATTGAGCAGTCCTTGTTCAGTGATGCAATGAATAATTGGAATTAAAAGTAACAGAAGAGTATTCAAAAACCTTACACAAGTACACTACATCCACAAACCCAAGAACATAATGCTCAAACCTCACACCCATCCATGGCCGTAACTACCACTGAGGACACAGAGGTCATGTCCTCTGTATTCCTTTTTCAGAAATGAACAATTTATCTATGATGAAAATCGATCTATGATCAACAGCGATAAATTCAGGTTGTATACACCACCCCCATTTATCCTCAAGACAGTGATTAATGAAGACAAACTTCAGAGTTTGACTGAGGAGTTTGAAGCATTCTAAATATACAGTATGCAGTACAGCACGCAGTATTTGACCTCCGTATTTGAGAATGTCTCATTACGGCCCTGCGCCCATCCACACATATCACAGCCATACACATCCACATTCATGCTGTAGGTATGAAACTACTTTGCATACATGGATAAAAGGTGATTTTCAGTCTGTTTATGCACTTAGTAAGTCAAGAATTCTTGCACACCTCCTTGGTCAGGTGCGTAGGAGTGGAACCCCAAAGTCACCAACGTTAAAGTAAAGAAAGGTCCCGCACACCGTTCACATTTGCATGGTTAAATCAACGTTTCGGTCTACTCAGTAGATGCAACCTTTGCGTTGCCGAACGGCTCCTCTACGACCTGAGCTACCACCGCCCCAGAAGTGCTATACGGAGGAATGACCATTGGCAATCTTTCTCCAACTTTCTTTCATTAATTTTGCCTAACATGTCTGCATGCACCCCAGAGAACACGTAGCAGTACTACACTCCCTTTTCTTCAGTCCTCCCTAGATTATCTTCTCAGGGTATTTTCACACCAGGTCCTCTTTAAGTGAACCAAACTTAGTCCTCATTAAGTGGACCAAAAAGTGAAAAGACCGCAAAAGAACTCAGTGCTATTTTTGTTCATATTGTGAGTGTATTACATAAAGAACCGGCTGCTCTTTCTGGTCCTGTGACTTTTATGGCGTGTCAGTCCTCTTTTTGATCATACCTGGTCCTCTTTAGCTCCACTGAAGTGATTACACCTAGTCACAAGTGTAACTTGTCAGAACTCATAAGTGAAGCGTACTGAGACCATGTCAATGAAGGTCCCAGTGCGGTTCATCTCCAAGGGGTCTGGGTACACTTTGAAGCGTTCACATATGCTGAGTTCACTTACGCCTCTTTTCCACTATCGTTTTTCTAGTAGGCCTACAGCTCAACACAGCACGACACAGCCACCACTTTTTACTTTACGATTGAGCAGTGGCAGCCAAGTCGCGCTATGTCCAGCTGTAGGCCTACCAGAAAAACGGCAGTGGAAGAGAGGCATTAAATGACTGAAAGGGCCCAGGTGTGAAAACCCTATCATACACCACAGGAAAGTAGGCCACATGTAGGCCCAGGGGCATATTGACTTAAGCATACAGTAGATTCTGAAAGTGCAGATTCTAAGCTTTGTATGATACCTTACACATGGACATCCATCAGAATGCTGAACTCCCTCCACTCCCTCCCAACACGGACTGCACCAGGCAGACAGGAAGCTAAGACCCTGCAACCACCAACACACACACACACACACACACTCGCACTCTCTTCTTTCTCTCTCCCTCACTCTCTACCCCTCACTCACACACACTCTCTCTCTCTCACACATACACACACGCACACGCACGCACGCACACACGCACGCACACACGCACGCACGCACGCACGCACACACACACACACACACACACACACACACACACACACACACACACACACACACACACACACACACACACACACACACACACACACACCAGAACCTGTGGAACTGCACTGTGACTGCACCTTCGCCTTAAGAACTGTCTGACTCCCTGCAACATCCAACACACACACAATACACCCCTGTCACTGCTGCCCCTGATGGAAAAGACCACACAAGCACGCACGCACGCACGCACGCACGCACGCACGCACGCACGCACGCACGCACGCACGCACACACACACACACACACACACACACACACACACACACACACACACACACACACACACACACACACACACACATAGTTCAGTGTCCAACATTCTCCTCTAACATCTGCCATCTGCTGGTTAAATGTATGAGGTACATGAAATGCTTCACACAGGGAAAAAGGAGTACTATGACTATGTGCCAAAATACGACTACTTGTTGATGGAGCTGCACCCTTTGAATACATATTAAAGAAAGAGCAAACTAATGTTTACAAGTATGAGCAAAGCGCAGTAAGTGTTGCATCTAAAAATGTTAATTTCTGGAAATTGAAAATGGCGGACATGGAGAAGATCCCCTTTTTCATGTATGAAAAGTGCCACTTTCCCAGTCATGATGAATACTTAAAATTTTACAGTGGTGTTAAGTTTTCATGAAAAAAGGTAGCATTTGTGTATGGTGCTATGAGACCAGTCTTTTTCGAGATGGTTTCGCAACATAAAGGACACGAAAGATCGGTGGAACAAAAATAATGTGAATATTATTATCCGTAAGATGTACTTTAGGACTGAGTGAATGTTGTCGAGCCAATAAGAGACCCTAAGACCAAAATCCTAACCAAGAAACCAAAACTAAACCTAACTCCCCGTAAAAAAAGACAAAAGTAACACCCTGAGAGTCTTCTGGGTCAACTTACTACATCCTGCTCTATCTCACCTAACTGACGTGAGAAGAGAAACACCATCACCAAATGATAATTCACAAGAGCTCGGAGCTTGCTGCGTGAAACAATCAGAATCGGGATGCGGGCTCTAGGGTGCAGTGCACGCTCTGGAGTATCAACGTTCAAAGGGAGGAGACGCAGGAGGAGAGAGAGAGCCCGAACCCTTCTTTGGCCCGCCTTAAACAGGTCGTCCGAGGCGCCACCTACAGGGCCAGCAGGAAGGCAACGCAGCTCCGCTTAACAATGGGCAGCATGAATTCTGGAAATAAACTACTAAAAATATTAGAGATGCACCGGATCCGGATAATAGGGTTTTTCACAGGATCCGGGTCTGGCAGGATCTTAAGCAGTGGATCCGGTATCCGGCATGTTACCTAAAAATCAGGATCTGGTGCATCTCTAGCCTAGGCTTTTCAGTCAGTCTTTCACAACCCCAATCAATGCATGGAGTGAAAGTCCTTTGGAAGCGGCCGTTGCAAACAGTGTGGCAGTAAGCCAATGAGTCTAAAAAATAGTTTGAGCCAACGTAATAAAAAGGGCCCATATGTGCGAGTAGACTATATGTTTCAACCCTTTTGTAGGATCCGGTATCCGGTTCCGGATCCGGCAGGATCTTAAGCAGTGGATCCGGTATCCGGCAGGATCCTAAAAATCAGGATACGGTGCATCTCTAAAAAATATGACACAGTGCAACTTTAAATAAAAGTGGTATCTTAAAGTGTGTGCCTGTGTGTGTGCGCGTGCGTGTGTGTGTGTGCATGTGTGTGTCTTGCTGTCCTATCAAAGCACATCCATCTAGGGGAGAAAATACTGACAGACTGAACAAATTCAACCAATAGATAGGACTGGACATCAAAAACGCAAGTGATGTGCATTAATGCCACTCCAGACAGAGAAAAACAGAGAACATTTTGAATTTTGGAGCACATTTGAGATGGCCCCAATCTTTTTCAATAGGCCTTCTGGTCTGTAATCCACTGTGAAAACCCCGACAGGACAATAGGCCTAATTTTCCCAGCCATAGACTCTCTATGTGCATTTCAATCATTATTTTCTGCGGATATTGCAAGGTTGTCAACTTTATTTTCATTTTTTTTTAGTTCAGTCAACCTTTGTAAACATGTATGTAAGGAAATAGTACAGAATAGTGCTGAAAGTAGTTAATCTTTCATGAATATCACCTTATAGTACAGTGTAATAATGCATGAAAACAAGTAATTTAGGAAAATATTGAATTCTGAGCAAAAATTGTGGTGGCCCCATGTTTTAATTTCTTCCAATAGGCCTTCTGGTCAGTAATCCAGAGAGAAAAGTGCGGTAGGACGAAAGGCCCAATTTTCCCACCTGATGACCTGTCTAGTAATGTAACATCTCTACTGCTGCACGGCTCGGACTGCTGGTCGAATAACATATAACGACATGAAAAAATGTAAAGCTTTTCACAATGCATGCCTCAGGAATCTCACTCTTGAATCTTCTGGCCCGAGAAAATATCCAATGAACATCTAAAGAAGACCAAGTGCAACAGTGTGGTGATAGAGATCAAACGCCGCCGATTCTTATGGCTTGAGCATGTTCTCAGGATGGACCAAGACTGCATCCCCAAGATCGCACTAGGATGGACACCTCGGGAAAGCAAGCAAGGCTGGCAAAAGAACACGTGCAGCCGTAAAGTGACAGCTGAGCTGAAGGAGATGTATCTAACCTGGAGCAAGGTACAGCGTGCTGCTCAAGGCAGATCATTGAAGCCTTATGTCCCGAAGAGGAGATTAGTAGTAGTAGTAATAGTAGTAGTAGTGTGTGTGTGTGTGTGTGTGTGTGTGTGTGTGTGTGTGTGTGTGTGTGTGTGTGTGTGTGTGTGTGTGTGTGTGTGTGTGTGTGTGTGTGTGTGTGTGTGTGTGTGTGTGTGTGTGTGCGTGTGTGCAAGTAACAGTGACGATAACAATTTCCATTCTAAGATATTGCACTTGACTTTCACTTCGATTGTTACAAAATTTCACACACATGCACACACAGAGTTAAGGGGTCAGGTACATTGTGTTCTGCAGTGCCCATAATCCCTAAAATAAAGGAAACTAGGCTACCCAGTTAAACGAGTTAACATCAACCGGCATGGCTTGCTGTTTTGTGCATACCTCTTATCTCCAATACCTGGGAAAATGGATTTTAAGGTGGTTTTTAATGATTAACGTGAGTGTTGTCATCCCTAATACCATCTGAACTTTAAAAACACCTGGGGGAAAGTGCTGAACCACCTCTGGCAGGATAACTAAGATGCTTCTGAAGTCAGGCCATTGCACTACACGGCTTTGGGTTCTGCATAAAAGGGCTGCTTGCCTGCCTTCTCATCACTCCTGTGCAGCTTCAAGAGCAACAGAGGACCTCCAGTGACAATGGCCACAACCCTCGCCAGCCGTGTCTCCATCTCTGGTGGATCGTCCGGGATCTCGATGTCGGGCGGTGGTGGCGCCCGTATGAGCATCATGAGGGCCGGCAGTGTCTACGGCGGTGCCGGAGGATCCGGAGTTCGCATCTCCAGCGGTGCAGCTCTCGGTCTTGGCATGGGGCTCGGTGGCGGTGCAGGTCTGGGCCTGGGTCTCGGTGGCGGTGGTGGTCTGGCCTTCGCTGCTGGTGGCGGTGGTGGTGGCGGTCTCGCCCTGGCTGCTGGTGGTGGAGCTGCCTTTGCTGCCGCTGCCGGTAAGTTCACCATGCAGAACCTGAATGACCGTCTGGCCTCCTACCTGGCCAAGGTGCGCTCCCTGGAGTCGGCCAACGCCGATCTGGAGATGAAGATCAGAGCGTTCCTGTCCGCCAGGACTGGCCCTGCTGCCCACGACTTCTCTGCATACATGGTCACCATTGGAGAACTCCAGGCCAAGGTGGGTGCACTCTGCAGTGTGTTGGCGCTCAGTCAATCATTTGCAGGCTTCAGTCAGCATGTTTCTATGCATCTCTCATGAAAACTACAGTATATGCACTCAATATTGTGCAATATTTCTTCTTACGTAAGTACAGGAATATGGTTTCCTTACGGTGCTGTTTTCTCATGATCTATTATGAATCTGTTATTTTGTATTTTGCAAGGATTCTGTTATGAGGATTACCCTCCTAATGAAGCATAATCCCCGCTCTACAGCTAGGAATCTAATCTGTTGATCTTTTGTTTAGCTCATGGCAATCATCAGCATCAGGGGAGGAGTCGTGCTGAGCACTGACAATGCCAAACTGGCTGCAGATGACTTCAGAGTCAAGTAAGTTGTACCAACTTGCTCAGAACCAGTTTTACCTGTAAGACAATGGTGCAATTGCATAGGGCCCAACCAAATCTGCCGTTTGTAGAGGCCCCCAACAGTCAGCATCAGCATAGTCCTGTAAATACCAACAAATGTGTAGCCGAGCGGTTTTAGCAAGATTTCAAACATTGACTTAATCAGATTTAAAAGGTGACTACGCCAGTCTCATTATAGGGTCAGAAAAACCCAGGTGTTATGTACAACAATTTCCGCGACAGGTTTCTGGATGACAAAGGAGGAAACAGCTGTTACATATACAATTCTTTTTATTTTCTTCACTTAGCACTCTTGAAACCGTGCAGGTAGTTCACTTGATATTTAATTTTAAGCACTTCAAACAGCGAGGTATAACTTCAACTGTATGCATACAATGTGGTTACCGTGCAACTATGAAGGCTGATGAAGGGTGATGATACTGTATACATAAATTTGGATAATAGGCCTATTCACCACACTGTGAACCAATTATCACACAGCAAACTGAATGTACAAAAATAAGGCAAACCAAAGACAAGAAAATAAGTAACCCAAATGGCAAACTGAAAGATACACTGTACACAACATAGGTTCACAATGTTGAATTTCCCAACTCACCACTATAGTTAACACGCAACACAGCAATACAAAACTCAACCGACTGGCAGGGCCGTAACCAGACATTTTCAAATACCGAGGTCAAATACTGCGTGCTGTACTGCAGACTGTACATTTAGAATGCTTCAAACACTTCAGTCAAACTCGTACGTTTGTTTTCATTAATCACTGCCTTGAGCGTAAATGGGGATGGTGTATACACACTGAATTTATCATTGTTGATCATATATCGATTCTCATCATAGATACATTTTACATTGCTAAAAAAATACAGAGTACATTACCTCTGTGTCCTCAATTGTAGTTGCTGCCATGCCGACTGGTCCCTGGTAATTCACCTCTTCCCCGAGAAGTGAATGACCGGAGCCAGCCGTGTGAGACAGTACCCCAATGTAAACGATGAAAGGCATACGCCCATGCGTAGTAGACTTCGGAACAACAACCTGCCTCAATCAATGAGAGCTTGTAGCAATAAAAAAAACACGAACAAGCATAACACAAAAACCGGGAAAGACGGCGGCTTCCTCCCACCCTTTCCCATTGACAGTGTGCTTCCTGACCTGGAAGGCACAGGAACAGAAGGGTTAACATTAGAATGTGTTCATTCAGCTCTAACATACCCACATTTTTGATAAAAAACCTAAAATCTCAAGAGCCTGAATGCAGCGTATATGTCGCTGCAGGCTAAAATGGGTTAAATGACCCGGAAGGGGTTTGCCCTCGCTCCAACACGTCACGACACACAAACAGGACCTAGTCCAACCTATTAAAAATTTATTTCAAGAGTCTACAGTATATTTTGCCAAGGGCCCCTAAATGGGTAGAGCCACAGATGGTGAAAAGGCAGGTGAGGACCTACAAAAGGATTTGTAGAAACACTTGAGTACATTCTTATTGTAGAAATGTTGGATTTGTGTGTGAATCAGGTATGAGGCTGAGCAGGCCATTCGTCTGTCTGTGGAGGCTGACATTGCTGGACTCAGGAGGGTCCTGGATGACCTCACCCTCTCCAAGTCCGATCTGGCCATGCAGATCGCCTCCATCCAGGAAGAGGTCGCCTTCCTCAAGCAGAACCACCAGGAGGTTTGTTTTTGTAGTCTTGAAGTGTCTTTAGATGATGAAACAATGTATGCATATGCCACCTCACTGAGGCCAGTTGCAGGACAAAGATGTATCTATCAAGGGAGAGAGAGGGAGAGTAGAAGTTCGTGCACTGCAACTCTAGCCATCAGAGTCTTCATCAGGCATGTTGGTGACTTATGTCTTAGTTGTTTTTGTACCACACCATTCCTGATTCCTATTACATTATACATATTTAGCAGATACATACACAGACACAGCTGTGTTGGGAAGATTATCCATATGCACTTAATGCTTTGGATTTATCGTTTTTACATATCTTAATCGCAACAAATTATTTTCTCATTGAAATTATACTGCCTTTTTACAGGACCTTCTGGCTCTGCGTGCTCAAGTTGGCACTAAAGTCAACGTGGAGGTTGACGCTGCTCCTCAGGGTGACCTCAGCGTTGTGCTGGCCGGCGTCCGTGAGCACTATGAGGCAGTGGCCGCTAAGAACAGGAGGGATCTCGAGGCATGGTTCCAGGCCAAGGTGAGTTTAATTTCAAGTTCAAGTTTATTACTTTTTTAAAGGGACATTAATCGCGCAAACAAGTAGAGATGTTTGCACCAGGTCTAACATTCAAGGCTGTATTCTGCCTGTTGTCCCATTGGCATTGTGATAAACGTGGGTGGCACTAAAAGTCTATTGTACTGTGCAGCTAGATAGATGATTAGATGCTTGAATGGCTGTCCTGGAACTCAGTATGGCTATGGCTGTGATTAGAAGGCCAACTGACACATTTTACAGGATCAAGACATATAATGTCAGTAACCTGTAAATTAAAAAAGGGGATGTCATATGTCAGTTAAATTTAGTCAAAGTAAACATTACTATAAGCGTTTAAATTATTCAGCACTATCTAATTCTAGAAGACACATTCAATTAACTTACCAATTATTGTGATATTGTTGCACTTCTTGTGTCTGTAGACGGAGGCGCTCAGCAAGGAAGTTCTCAGCAGCACAACGGTTCTTCTGACATCCGGATCAGAACTGGCAACATACAGGAGCACAGCACAGTCCCTTCAGATCGAGCTCTCCGGCCTCATCAGCATGGTGGGTGGAAAACGTTGCTTCTCAAAGTATTTGGTAGGACACTGAATGCATTGAAGGGCAACCTGCATTCAGAAGTTACAATCCAGTCCAGCATATTTGAAATGATATTTTATCACCTGTCCAAATGCTGTAATTGGACAGGTAAAACCAGGTCTCTTGGACAATGTGGCACTAGACTGTAGCTTCTCTGTTTGGGTACTACCCATTACTGCTTGTAGGACATTTGAGTCATGCTAGATCGGGCACAATAAGCTGGGAATGTCTGGTCCTACATTAATTGACAATAAAAACAATGCAATGTTGATTTTCATTTCAGGCTATGCCTACAGTCTACGGTAGCAAATGTTCTTTAAACAAACAATGACTCATTATTCATATATGATAACATTATCATGACTGGCTTTTTAAAATGCTCATCTTTTTGGGCACAACTGGTTCTTAGAAAGCTTTTCCAGAAATGTGTAAAGTAAAAGTACAATTACAACAGTAGTAGTATGATATAACCTAGCTGCAACTGTGTCATATCACATTGTGTTGTAATACATGACAATGCTTCTACTTCGATTTTATACATCTTTGAGTTCTTCTTTACCCTTTTAACCTATTTAAGCCTGATGTTGCATACGCTGCTTTGACCTAGCCACCTGGAGCGACATAGATGCTGCACTCAGACTCTTGGGATTTTAGTTTTTTACTAAAAATGTGGGTATGTTAGCACTGACTGAACACACTCTAATGCAAGATGCAGCTCTTCGCTTTTGAATGCTACTCATTTCCTGTTTTTATGTGCTTCGGAGGCTGAGATATTTAGGCTTTTGTAGGCTGAGGGCACCTTTTCCCAAAAAGGGCTTGGGCATTTAGCAGGCAGGTGCCTTAGGCTAAAATGGGTTAAATCAGCACCATTAACAATTTCACTTACTCTATTCATATTTTAGAAAGCGTCCCTGGAAGCCAGCCTGATGGAAACAAAGAGTCGCTTCGCAAGCATGCTTGCCGGCTTCCAGGTACAGGTGGGAGGCCTTGAGGAGCAGCTCGCCGCTCTCCGCATCGACCTCGAGCGCCAGGGTGCCGAATACGCCCTGCTGCTGGACATCAAGACCAGACTGGAGCTGGAGATTGCAGAGTACAACAGACTGCTCAACGGTGATGCTCACGCATACATTGCGTAAGTACAGTAGTTCACCGAGCCTCAGTGTTGACAATTCCAGACAGGCAAGGCAAGGCAAGTTTGTTACTGTATGGAGCATTGTGGCAGTTCAGCGTGCTTCAAAAATAACACAACAGATAACATGGGAATAAGAATTAATTAAAAAAATTAGAAAGTTAAAATAAAAATGAAATGGTAAAAATGAAAAAAGTAACATTTTTTTAAATATATATATATATTTTAAACAAAATCAAACATTAACATACCAATGCAATAAATAATGTCCAATTGGAGTGCTACCTGGTGCTTGTTTTTGTATGGGTGATGCTGGCTTAATCTAATCTAATCAAAAGCAGTAAGAAGATGTCAGTAGGAGTGCCTTGTTATCTTACTACTTTTGACATACTAATAGAGTGTTGAAGGTCTGTTCATCATCCTCACATCACGTCTGTCCTCCTTGTCCTTCAGGTCCTCGTCCCTGCTCTCCTCGTCCCTGCTGTCCACGGCCTCTGCTGTGTCAACAGCAGCAGTAGAGGTTGTAGCTGCTCCGGTGGTCACTACCAGGACCAAAGTTGTGACCGTGACGGAGGAGCTGGTTGACGGCGTGGTGGTGTCCTCCTCCTCCACCTCCTCCGTCGTTGGAAGTTAAGATGGCCGCTCCATCAAGGTCACCGAACTTTACTGGCTCACTTCAATGCTCACAGCTTAGGCTGCCTCGTTGCTGAGTTGCCCTAAGGGCAAGGTATCATATTCAATCTGCCTCTCTCTGCAATGTCGAGTCAGAAAAGTTTCCAATAAAAACAGAGCTCTATGAAACTTATTGTGTCTGCATTTTTATTTCATTTTATAGAATAGAATATGCTGTGATTTGTCATTGTAACAAGCACAACAAAATTGAGCAGTCCTTGTTCGGTGATGCAGTGAACAATTCAAATAAAAAATGCATGTATGAAAAGGTCAAAGTTCTTTGTTTTCCATTTGTGCATGGACTAGTAGTCCAAGCACATAGGAACTCTTGTGCAGGCCCTCTGAGTCAATACATAAATAGAATTAAATAGAAAAAGAAGAAAAAGACAAAAGACATTTTAAAAAATGATCAAAAAAATCAAAGAGATCAAAAGAATTTTAAAAAATCAAAGTGGGTCAAATGTTCTTTTTTGCCATCAGTCTCACTGTTGCTGGGAAGAAGCTGTTTCTTCCAACTGTTGCTGGAAAAAACCTTGCTTTTTTGGTAGAGATACTGTATGTGCAGTGCTTGTGTTTGAGCAGAGTTAGCTGGATGGAGTGGGTCTTTAATTATTCTCTCTGCGCTCTTCTGGCTGTGCTGTATATATATGGAGTTCAGAGAAGCGCTGTGCAATATAATCCTCTCTGCAGTCTTGATTATTTGTTGCAGAGACTTCCTTTCAGCCAGCGTGATGTTGCCATACCAGACAGGGATGCCTGTGGTGAGGATGCTCTCTACAAGTCCTCTGTAGGCCTGGTTAAGAGGGCGGTGATTCATTCCGGCCTACAAGAGTACTCAAAACCTTAGACACACACATCACACACCAAAGTAGATAATACTCAGACATTACACACCCGCCCACCCACACAAATCAGAGCCATACACGTCCCCGTTCATGCTGTAGGTATAGAACTACACTTTGGATACATGGGTAAAGGTGCTTTTCAAGGCAAGGCAAGGCAAGTTTATTTGTATAGCGCATTTCTTACACAGGTGCAACTCAATGTGCTTCACAAAAATATATTTCAGTCGGTTTATGCGCTACACATGGCATTTACGGTGTGTGTAAAACACGTTTGATTTGCTGTGGTTTACTAGGCCTACATGTATTAGGGGTCTTACACACCAGGGCGGTAAAGCGTCGCGTGACGGACGCGATTTTTACCTGCGTCTGTGAAAATACATGTAAACATATCTGTCCTGACGCACCAACCGGTAGTCGGGCGTCAGCGGCGTGTGAGTCGGCTCCGCGCCGCGCTGCATTTGGAAAATTGAACTCGAGCGTATTTTTCACGCCGACGACCGGCGGTGTCTCATTCAAATGAATGGCAAAGTAGCAAGCTTGTTTTGTACAGGACTGGTTGCACACGCCGACGCTGTCATTGTGAAAGGTAGAGTAGAACATACCGACCGAAACTAAGCAGAAAGACCATGTCTGTCTCGCGTCCGTTCCGTTCGGCTTTGGTATGTTTGAGGCCTTATAAGTCACCTTAAACATAATGTACTGGCTGTGAGCTTGCCATATGTGGGTGCCGTGTCTTCACTAAATACTGAACAAAGTTGTGGGGCAACCTGGTTTTGTGTGATAGCCTACTGTGTGTTGTTGAGCTTCCGGCACTATATTGCGGCATGGCCAGCCTCTTGTTGTTTTTCTTTAGGCCTATTTGTTTATTGTAACCATAAAACCTAAATCTATTTTTTTCTAAATCACTTTTGAATAATGTTGGGGAACTTTTGGTGAACCTAACACCTTCACCATATTACATCTGTCGTGGTCTGCTGTGGATCCATGGGCTGGTGATAACAGTAACCAATGACAACCCACGACTAAAAACTTCCTGGACCATCACAAACAAAAAAACGCCAGAGTAAGTACAATAATCAAACACACACAAAACGCAGCATTGCCCATGTACTCATCTTTAGTCTACACAAATTATAAACGTGGCACTCAATTTCCTCACACATTTCCTCTGCCCAGAGAGTCCAATTGGAGTGCTATCTGGAACATTTTTTTGTTTGGATGGTGATTTTTGGTGATTGGCGTAATAAATTTCAAAAGCAGTAAGAAGATGAGTGCCTTGTTATCTTACTACTTTTGACATACTATAGAGTGTTGAAGGTCTGTTCATCATCCTCACATCATGTCAGTCCTCCTCCTTGTCCTTCAGGTCCTCCTCCCAGCTTTCCTTTGGCCTGAGTTCCGCGTTCTCCTCCTCAACCGTTTCAGCGCGAGCAGTAGAGGCCGTAGCAACTCCAGCTCTTGTTGTCACCTCCTCCTCACTGATGTCTGCGTTCTCTTCCTCAGCCGTGTCAGTGGCAGCAGCGGAGGTTGTAGCGGCTCCAGAGGTAAAATAGCTTTGAATTCAGAATTCAAATGTGTGTCACTTTAGCTGTCCCCTCAAAAATTAGACCAGGTGTCAGAGGTTAGCTAGGGCCTGGAGAGTGGAACAGCTGGCCACAAGGCTAACACAAGGCAGAGTTTGGCTACTGCAACTACCTACAGATCTGAAGCTCTTACCTTCTTCTTACCTTTTGGGGATTTGAATATGTAATATGATGACATCATTTGGGATTTAAATACTGTCCTTAGTCTGCATAACGGTTGGGGCAAGCATGTTCTGAGACAGGCTTTGTGCCCTGGCTTAGAGTGATCATTCTCACTTGCAATGGATTGAAATAAATTGGTTAACACTGTAAGTATTCATCTTCTCCTGACTGATTTCATGTATTCTTGCTTCTGTACTTCTTCTGCACAAAGATTGGTACGTATAGGAATATTGAGCATAGCTGTTTGAGCCAAAATAATAATAATAATAATAATATTTATAATAATATATATGTACTGGGACTAATTAGTTAATATACTGTATATAGATTGGGTTTAATGGGTGTAATGGGTGTAATGTGGATTTAAACAAAAAATAGGCATGTGCATACATTGTGGCACATAGCCTACCTGTCTCTGACAAAATTCAGCTTCTACCCAACTACGCCACCTGGGGTGGGGAACTGCCTAGGATATCTACTCCAGTTACATTCAACCAGGACAGTCAACAAGGACACTGGTTCGAGACACTCAGCCAGAGATATGTTCACATTGTTTGTTATTTATTCACACCAGTGTTGCATTGTTGCTTCAGTAATAGCCCACAAGGCTGCAAGGATTGGTACAGTAATTTTAGCAGAGACTGGGTACAGGAACTGTCCAGCATGGAGAAGTACATGGAAGATTTCAATAAATCTAGGCTACATTTCACACTGGGATACTAAAATTGCAAAATGAGACACATGCAAGAAAATTGAAAGCTGAACGCCCTTGAAAAAAATATTTGTGTGTGTGTGTGTGTGTGTGTGTGTGTGTGTGTGTGTGTGTGTGTGTGTGTGTGTGTGTGTGTGTGTGTGTGTGTGTGTGTGTGTGTGTGTGTGTGTGTGCGCGCGCGTACATGTGTGTGTACGTGTGTGTGTGTGTGTGTAACACAGTGACCAATAAGATTGTCCATTCTGGGATACTGCACTTGACTTTGACTTTGATTATTGTTACAAAGTATCAGACTCATGCATTCACAGATGGGTGGCAGGTGCGCAGGTGTCAGGTACATTGTGTTCTCCAGTGCCGGTAATTCCTAAAATAAACCCAGTATGACAAGTTAACATGAGATCAAGCGGCATGGCTTATTCTTTTGTGCCTACGTCTTGTCTCCAGGAGCCGGAAAAATTGTTTGTGGTTTATAATGATTAACATGACTGCTGTCATCGCTAATACCATTTGAACTTTAAAAAACACTTGCGGGAAAGCGCTGAACCGCCTCTGGCAGGATAACTAGGATGCTTCTGAGGTCACACCCTTGCAATCCATGGCTTTGGGTTGTGCTTAAAAGGGCTCCGTGTCTGCCTTTTTATCACTCCTGTGTAGCTTCAAGAGCAACAGAAGACCTCCACTGATAATGGCCACAACCTTCGCCAGCCGTGTCTCCTTCTCTGGTGGATCATCCGGGATCTCCCTGTCCGGTGGTGGTGCTCGTATGAGTGTCATGAGGGCCGGCAGTGTCTACGGCGGTGCCGGAGGATCCGGAGTTCGCATCTCCAGCGGTGCAGCCCTCGGCCTCGGTGGCAGTGGTGGTCTGGCCTTCGCTGCTGGTGGCGGCGGTGGTGGTGGTCTCGCCCTGGCTGCTGGCGGTGGAGCTGCTTTTGCGGCCATGGCCGCAGGTGCCGGTAAGTTCACCATGCAGAACCTGAATGACCGTCTGGCCTCCTACCTGGCCACGGTGCGCTCCCTGGAGTCGGCCAACGCCGAGCTGGAGATGAAGATCAGAGCGTTCCTGGAGGCCAGGATTGGGCCCACTGCCCATGACTTCTCTGCATACATGGTCACCATTGGAGACCTCCAGGCCAAGGTGGGTGAACTCTTCAGTGTGTTGGCGCTCAAGGAATCATTTGCAGGCTTCAGGCAGTGTGTTTATGTGCAGCTCTCATGAATACTTCTATGCGCACGATAATGGTTCTTCTTATGTAAGTACGGGGATATTGTTTCCTTATGGTGCTGGTCTATTATGAATCTGTGATTTTGCATTGTAAAATCATGGTCTCTGTAGGCCTATATGCATGTAATCTGTAAATTCTGTTATGAGGATTATCCTTCTGACATTGAAACATAATCCCCGCTCTACGGCCAGGAATCTAATCTGTTGATCTTTTGTTTAGATCATGGCACTTATCAGCATCAGGGGAGGAGTCGTGCTGGGTACTGACAATGCCAAACTGGCTGCCGAAGACTACAGAGTCAAGTAAGTTATACTCCATTGGTCAGAGCCAGTTTAACCAATAAGCAATCTATGCAATTGTATGGGGCCCTAACAAATCTGTTCTCTGTAGAAGTCTCTAACAGTTAGTCCCTGCATGGGACTGTAAATACCAACAAAAGAATTTCAAGAGGACCCCATGTCTACAGCATATTTTTGCCTAAATGAGTAGAACCAGAGATGGTGAAAAGGCAGGTTAGGACCTAGAAAATGAAGAACTCTACTGCCCTTATCTAAAAGTTATTAAATGACTTGGTTGTCAAGTCACAATAATAGAAAAAATGTGATTGACAAAATCGACAAACTTGTGCACATACAGTATAAACACAAGCATAAGCATTGCGTAGGCCTATGCTTGCATTCTCATATTTCAATATTTGGTGGATTTGTGTATAAATCAGGCTTGAGGCTGAGCAGGCCATTCGTCTGTCTGTGGAGGCTGACATTGCTGGACTCAGGAGGGTTCTGGATGACCTCACCTTCTCCAAGTCCGACCTGACCATGCAGATCGCCTCTATCCAGGAAGAGGTCGCCTTCCTCAAGCAGAACCACCAGGAGGTTTGTTTTTGTACCACAATGTCTTTAGAAGACTAAACGCATGCACATCCCACCTCACTGAGGCCAGGTGCAGGAGTCAGACAAAGGCGTATGTATCAACAGAGAGAGAGAGTAGAAATCTGTGGACTGCAACTCCGGCCATCAGAGTCTTCATCAGACATGTTGCAGACCTCTACTCTCTTTGTTGTTTTTGTAACACACCATTCCTGATTCATACACGATCTACATATTTAGCAAAATGCTTTCATCCGAAGCCACTTACAAGCTTACAGGGGGATATCCATATGCACATTAAACTTTTGATTTATGGTTTTTAGATATTTAAATCTTAACTAATTATTTATTAATCGAAATTGCTCTGTTCTTTTTCTACAGGATCTTCTGGCTCTGCGTGCTCATGTCGGCAGTAAAGTCAACGTGGAGGTTGACGCTGCTCCCCAGGACGACCTCAGCCTTGTGCTGGCTGGCGTCCGTGAACACTACGAGGCAGTGGCCACTAAGAACAAGAGGGAGCTCGAGGTCTGGTTCCAGGCCAAGGTGACTTTATTATTTTTTAAAAGGGACAGTGTGCCGGACACATTAATCTTGTATTAAACAAAAAGAGTTTAGCATTCAATGCTGTCTTCTGTCTGTAATCCCATTGAGAGGTGTGATAAAATGTACTGTACAGCTGCATACATGATAGATGTTGTCCTGAAACTCAGTATGGCTATGGCTGATATTAGAAGGCCAACTGAAACATTTCAGAGGATCAAGACATATCAATGTCATTAGCTTTACAAAAAAAAGGAACGTCATATGTCAGATTTAGTGAAAGTAAACATTACTATAAGTGTTTAAATGATTCACCATCATCTAATGCTAGAAGAAACATTCAATTAACTTGCCAATTATTGTGACGTTGTTACACTTCTTGCGTGTGTAGACGGAGGCGCTCAGCAAGGAAGTCCTCAGCAGCACAACGGTTCTTCAGTCATCCTCATCAGAACTGGCAACCTACAGGAGCACAGCACAGGCTCTTCAGATCGAGCTCTCCGGCTTCATCAGCATGGTGGGTGGAAAATGTTCCTTCTCAAAGTATTTGGTAGGACATTCATTGTTGGCGGTGAAGGGAAACCTGGATTCAGAAGCTACAATCCAGTCCAACATATTTGAAATGATATTTTATCACCTGTCCAAATGCTGTAATTGGACAGGTAAAACCAGGTCTCTTGGACTATGTGGCACTGGAGTGAGGGTTCTGAATCCAGGGTACCCATTACTGCTTGTAGGGCATTTGAGTCATGGCATATGGGGCACAACAAACTGGGATTATCTACATAAATTATCATTTAAGGCAATGCAGTGTTGATTTTCATTTGAGGCTGTACCTACAGTCTATGGTGAGAAAACAGCCTCTAAACAAACAATGACACCTCATCTCATCATAACATTGTCATGACGGGCTTTTGTAAATGCTAATCTTTTTTTGATGCCACTGGGTCTTTTTCCAGAAATGTATGAAGTAGAAGTAGTTACAACAGTATGATACTACGTAGCTGCAACTATGTCATATCATGTAATTACATCCGTGACAATGCTTCTACATTTATTTGATACATCTATGAGTTGTCTTTTACCCATTTAAACCAGCACACTTAACATTGGACTTACTCTATTCATATTTTAGAAAGCATCCCTGGAAGCCAGCCTGGTGGAAACACAGACCCACTTCGCAAGCATGCTCGCCGGCTTCCAGGTACAGGTGGGAGGCCTTGAGGAGCAGCTTGCCGCTCTCCGCATCGACCTCGAGCGCATGGGTGCCGAATACGCCATGCTGCTGGACATCAAGACCAGACTGGAGCTGGAGATTGCAGAGTACAGGAGACTGCTCGACGGCGATGCTCATGCTTATGTCGCGTAAGTACAGTAGTTCACCAAGCCTCAGTGTTGACAATTCCATTTTTGTATGGATGGTGCTCTTTAGTGACTGGCTTAATTCATTTCAAAAGCAGTAAGAAGATGAGTGCCTTGTTATCTTACTACTTATTAAAGTATCGAAGGTCCTTTCGTCATCCTCACATCACGTCTGTCCTCCTCCTTGTCCTTCAGGTCCTCGTCCCTGATCTCCTCCTCCCTGCTGTCCACGGCCTCCACTGTGTCAGTGGCAGCAGTAGAGGTCGTAGCGGCTCCAGAGCCCGTCGTCGTAGTGGCAGAGCCTGTGGTCACCACCAGGACCAAAGTGGTGACAGTGACCGAGGAGCTGGTTGATGGTGTGGTGGTGTCCTCCACCTCCTCCTCATCCGTCGTAGGAAGTTAAGACGCCTGCTCCACCAAGGTCAGCAAGGTTAAACTTTGCTGTCTCAATGTAATGCTCAAAGCTTAGGCTGCCTCATTGCTAAGTTGCCCAAAGGGCAAGGAAGCACGTCTAACGTGCCTCTCGGTTTCTTTGCAATGTCCAGTCAGAAAATTTTCCAATAAAAACAGAGCTCTCTGAAAATTATTATTACATATTGTGTCTGCATCCTTATTTATAGAATACATGGAATATGCGTAGATTTGTCATTATAACCAGCACAACAAAATAGATCAGTTCTTGTTCGGTAAGATGTTCATCCACACAAGTTCATAACAGTCAAGTCTCACACACACGCCCACCCACACATATCACAGCAATACACATTCACATTCATGCTGTATAGTATGAAACTCTACTTTGGTTACATGGCTAAAAGGTGCTTTTCGGTCGGTTTATAACACATAATCATGGGATCAGTTCTGGAACCTCAGAGAATATCATCAGAGAACCATCATGGCCTAGAAGGACATTTCTTTCTGTCACCTCAACATGTCTGCATACACCACAGTAAACACGTAGCAGTACCACTCTCACTTTTCTCTGCTCCTCAAAATTGTTCTCCTAGACACCAGTCATTGGGCAGTCATGGGTAAGCAGTTAGGGCGTCAGACTTGTAACCCAAAGGTTGCCAGTTCGAATCCCAACCCACCAGGTTGGTGGGGGGAAATAATCAACCAGTGCTCTCCCCCATCCTCCTCCATGACTGAGGTACCGTGAGCATGGTACCGTCCCGCCGCACTGCTCCTTAGGGTCGCCATTGAGGGCTGCCCCCTTGCACGGATGAGGCATAAATGCAATTTCGTTGTGTGCAGTGTTCATTTCCCTTCACTTCACCACATGAAAGCAGGCCACACATACAGTACTGTAGGCCCAGGGGCATGATCATAGATTCTGATCATAGAATGAGGGGTGTCAGCTGACCTAATGCTATACAGGGGCAGAGTAAGGGCACTGAGAGATAATACAACATTTTTTTGCTGTTATTTATTTTTAAAAGCTTGTAAATTAATTATATTGCAAGTAGTGCATATGCACTTTTTCGTGTGCATTCTGTAGATTACTCTGTATGCTAAACATGAGCTGAATTCCAAGGTAGCAAGGTTGTTGTTTTTGTTGGGAAACTCACAGCTAATTACAGTTTTTCTCGATTGCCTCCACACAAGTTCTGGTACTTCACACACAATTCTCGGAACATCTCACCCATTTCCCAACTCCCCTAACCAATGTCACTGAACACTAAGCACAATTCCTTCTTTACACTCACATTTCAGTTTTAAAACACACTCTTTTCAAACCACTACACACAATTTTCTGCATTACATACAATTTTCATGAAGAAAATCCCTGGTTGTCGCATTGAACACACTGCCATTCAAAATACTAAAATCAACCGCCATACTATGTTCACTTCCTCATCACATGGGCAGACTCTCTTCATACCGGTTTACAATCTGAAATCATCACCCCATAAGGACACACATTGCATGTGATATGGATGTAAATATGAGTGGATGCAGTGAGAAAACACATCTGTTTAGTTTTTGAACTCCAAAATATGTTATACAAGAGCTCACTTTCATGTGGTTACCCAATATTTTACAATAAATTAGTGATTTTTTTTTAAATGTCAGAAAAATATGTAAAATATATTTTTTGCCACACATCTGTGTACTCCGAGTCTAAAAACAATATTTCAGTATTTTACTACAGAAAAATACCCTCTTTAGTAAGTAGAACAGTGAAGAAAATAAGTTTCTACTGTGTGTCAAGTTGAGTATAGAGTTTTATCTTGTGCATATTAGTGTTCAATGATTCACATAAGAGTCTATTAAAATGACTGCTTGTGTGTGTCATTTGAGAACAAAATGACCTTTTTAGAAGAGAGTAAATTGTTTTGAGACAAGACGTGCATTTTTCAGAGGTAGTGAGGAGTTTTGCCCACTGTGTGTGAGGTATGGAGATTTGTGTGTAGAGTTTTGAGAATTCGAGAACTGATTCCGAAAATTGTGTGTAAGCAATCGAGAAAAACTGTAATAGCCAGGCACGTGGCCCTGTAAAATAGGTCTGGCGATGGCTCTGCATAGAATCCTCACAATGATACCTTATGGTACATGTGAACATCTTGTTATATCTGAAGACTTTGCGACCTGTTGTGTTCAATGCGTTCAATTCTAAAATAAGAAAAGAGAGAATTCAGCTCTGAAAGTTTCTCTCTGCACATTGCATCATTGTCCCATTTCTTGAAGCTCAAAGTTGTCAAGTATGGTTGCTTGACCTGTAGGCCTCTGTGATAAATATTTTAAGAAAACCACCAGCAGAGGGCGACCACTGCACACAACTCACAAATACACGAAGCCAGGCTGTAGTCACAAGACGCGGCAATGTTTACCCTTCATAATCATGAAAAAGTATTCATCATTATGCCACCGTCCCAAGAATGTTCCACGACATTACCAGCAACATTAACATAGCAGTTGGTTTATATATAGAGATATCAAGCCAAATACACACAGAAACACACACACACACATGCATGCACACACACGCACACACACACCAACACACGCACACACACACACATTCACCCCACCACACATTCATTCACACACACACAAACACACAAACACACACACACAAACAAGGGGACAAATGTGGTGAAATGCAGGTATTTTTTTATTGAGTATTTGTTGGTTTGAGGACATTAGTACCCAAAAGGCACTCATCAGACTTCCATTAATTTGCACAAAAACTTTTTTTTCAGAAGACATGAAAAATACGAAGAGGGATGCAGGAGAGACAGAGATAGATAATATGTTGAGGAAATATTACTTTTCTTCCAGAGGAGACTTCCTTTCACAGAAAGGACAAGTAGGTGCTGGGTGTAGACACACTCCCATCAACATTCACACACACAACCAGTTGTGTCCGATTAAAATAGGACTGGGGAGGGTCTTATAGATTAGTATAGATCACTCCACCTAGGCAATATAGTCCCATAACAAAATACCAAAGTAAGAGCATGCATGGAATTGTTGCTCGGGAATGCACATTTTGTCCACATGTCCTGTTTTAGATTGGATTTAAGATGTTGTGTTTTAACTATCCAATGTGAACAGATGATCTTTGGAACGGTCATCTCCAGTTAACATAACCCCATTTTAATCCGACACACGGTCTGTCTCTGCGCACGCACACACACACACACACACAATTGAAACATCTGCTACACAAATCACAGTCATCACAAATACACACAGATTCAGACTGGTAAATCTATGGCTTTGGCACCTACCATTGATGGGGAAAAAATAGCCAGAGAAGAGCTCTCCAGCACGCCTTGGAGGTATTTTAGAAAGCAGGTTTAGTAGCTTAAGACGATATGCAAACCTGCACAAGCCATACAACTGTGACTTAGTGATATTTAATTGCAGGGAGAGATCATAAGACTTTAGAAAATGTACTATTTAATCTGAGTTAACACATCTTACTGAAGCGGCTAACCCAGATTTATTTTCAAACAGCCGTCAAAAAATAGAAAAGTCGTAAAAAAAAAAAATCCTTATTCTTAATTTCGAAGTTACTATTAGCTTTGAATTAGCATACCCAGCAAAATGACTAAAACTTTCTGGAATACCCCTTTGGTAACAGGGAAATGTTGGAAAGACTACAGCTGTATGCAACAACTAAGACACACAATAAACGCAAATGTTTTTCCTTGGGCGACCTGGCCAAAGAATAGGCAGAAAATTGCAACTAGAAGAACACGTAAAGAGTCTTACAACCAACCGTCTGTGGTTGTTAGATAAATGTAACAAAGTGTATGTGAAATTTAAGCATTGCTTTTGAGTGTTTGACTAGATTAGTGGTTGCAGTGTAGTTCTCTCTGCCCTGCTGGGATGCGGAGCATGGAGGGTTGGGGCTAAACGCCAGTTTGACGTCCTTTCCTCTCATTGCTGCACTGGATTGGTAGATAACCATATGCACACAGGGAAACTCACTGTCGGTAGCGTGATGAAATGCTGCTGCTTGGCCATTGTCAACACATTTCAATTCCGACAGCCAAGCTAGGTTTGCGGCAAATTATAGAGGAATTAAGCAGGTACCTTCGAGAGTGACACTGAAAACACTTCCTGGGCAATGTTCTACCAAAATTGGGATCAGAGAGTCCTACCACGAAAAAACGTCTGCAGGGCTGGTCTATTACCAAAAAACAAGAGGCATTTTAGCTGTAGACCGTCGTCTAACCCAATATTTAGGTAAATATAAGATCACAAGCAATCAAGTAACATTCACCCTTCGGTATACAGAACATGGGTTTCTCGTTTGCAAACATTCCTGTCTGCGTGCACAGCTAGGGATCCCTCTGCAACCTCAGATTGTTTGGAAACTGCTGACGCTGAAAAATTTGGTCACTTGGTTGGCTGCCTAGCATCTTGCCCCTCCTTACAGCAGGAATGTTTGTAAACGGGAAACCTATCTAGCTAAGATTATACTTGTAGCCATGTCGTCATCTGTGGCTGTGGAAGGGACGAGCCCCCTCCCCCCCTGAGG
>NC_085875.1:37911239-37921239 GCF_034702125.1 Engraulis encrasicolus
CTGACTCTTTACTGGATGGTGGAAGAGTATGAACTCAGAGGCAGACGGAGAGAGAGACAGATGTCGGGAGGGAGATGGAAGTGATTAAAATCAAACATGCAAACATTTTTCATGCAAGCTGCCTAGAATCTATCAAGATCAAAGGCATCGACAGAGCCTCATTAGTGGAGGATGTTCTCTGAAATAACGCCTAGTCTCCGTCACTTGTCTCATGATCCTCATTCATGGCCCTACCATGGCGCTAACGGTAGGGGACTCGTCTGCTACGTGGCTGACCTGGGTTCGATTCCGTCTCAGGTCCTTAGCCATCCCTTTCCCGTCTCTCTTTCCCCACTCACTTCCTGTCCAACTCTTCACTGCACTATAACAATAAAGGCCGATAACGCCCCTAAAATATATATATATATATTTTTTAAATTCTCATTCAGTTTAATTTATCTCTAAGCAACTGGACCAGAGACAATTGATTAGGTAGAGATCGTCCATGCGGAGTTTCTTCCGGAGTCCACGTGGCAAGGTTCTGAGCTGCAATCCTATGGCAGCCATGCACCTTTTGGAGACTAGCAGAATGAATCGAGTTCAATGGAAAGTCACGCCATGAATGTACATGTATATGTCCTGCCCTCTTAAAACATTCTTAGTCCGTTTCTCCCTTAATATTAGTGCAAGATTCATGCAAATATAGTTCTAGGGTTGTACCTTGGCACTAAAAAGGCACACTAGGCTGTGTCGGTTGGGCTCCAAAGTGTCTGATGCCATGTGAAATGACCCTATTGCTTAGCATAACACACCCTTACACACACATGCAAAGACATGGGACAGGCACTCTCCTCCTGCATCAAAAGAACATGTTCTCGCACACACACACACGCACGCGCACACACACACAGGCACGTGCACACACACACACGCGCGCACACACACACACAGGCACGTGCACACACACACACGCGCGCACACACACACACACACAGTCTACTGCTTCTCAGCACATTTTCTTTGACCTCAGCATGCCGACGGTTGCACCAACTATTTATAGCTCACATCCACCTAACTCAGCGAACACACACACACCACAACACACCGCAAATGTTCACCTACAGTACTACTAGCACTCACCTTTACAGCTGTTTGGGGGGTTAAATGATAAGTTCAGCATTTCACATTGGACTGTTATTCCATAGATGTGTACGGCTGTGCGCATACACACCTCCCTGAACATGTAGTCACCCTTTCACTAGAGATGTGTGTCTCTGTCACACACAGACACATACACAGACACATACAGACACACATGCACTGTGCTTACCTTCGTTCTCCTCCAAGCGGCGCACTTGCTTGAGCACAGGCTGCAAGTTCATGTAGAGGCGGTGGCTGTTGCTTAGCAACTGCAGGAGGTGGCGGGAGCGCAGGGGGCATCCGGTGTAGTAGATGAGCTTCCGCGCCGATGGCAGACCGTCCGGCAGGATCTCAAACTTCTTACCCTGAGAGAGAGAGAGAGAGAGAGAGAGAGAGAGAGAGAGAGAGAGAGAGAGAGAGTTGGAGAGAGTGAGATGTTTGAAGTTTCACAATCCTTTATTAAGTCATTGCCAAACTATTTACCACGCCACATTACCACATCATCCTCCCTCTATGAAAAGTCACACCCCCCACACTTAACATTTAAAAGGACTGTCCTGCTGTCAGCAGAGAGAAATAGAAAGAGAGAAACAGAGAGAGAGAGAGAGAGAGAGAGAGAGAGAAAGATAAACAGACAGACAGACAGACAGACAGACAGAGAAAGCGATGGAGATGGAGTGAGGAAGTTAGAAGAGAGAGTGAGAGAGAGAGAAGAAGTAGAAGGAAGAGGAGAAAGACATGACCTTTAATATATATAAAAATATATAAATTGTGTACGCCAAGATCCAAACCATTGCCCTCCAAAGAGTGACTGAGAGGACGACTAAAAATAGAGGCAAAAGATGGATACACATTGGGAAGGGACGGGGAAGTAGAGTAAAAAGAGAGAAAACAAGATGGGTAGATGACAGAGATGGAGGTAAAGGACCAGGAAAAAGACAAGATCGGGGAAAAGCCAGAAAGGAGAGAGAAAGCACTGAGGTGTTTGAAAAGAAAAGAAAAGAAAAGAAAAGAAAAGAAAAGAAAAGAAAGGCCAAGATGGATAGACAGGCGTGAACAGAGTGCATGGTGTAATGGATAGAGTGAAAGGATCCAAGGAGGTGAGGGATGGAGAGGGTAAGAAAGGCAGGAGTAAGGGAAAGCCAAGGCTACAGTACGTCAGCAGATCTTGGCTTGTGTGCGTGTGCGTGCGCGCGCCGCGTTTGTGCGTGTGGACAGCATCCCTCCAGGCACATGAAGAAAGAAGGCTGCTAAGCAGCTCTGGTACACCATGCTGTACTAGCTTGATGCACCGGGCACTTTAAGAGAAAATAGCTTCTAAAATTTACTACTATTATTTTCAACTACAACATAGTACGGTTTATCTCAGAGACAAACCGTACTATGTTGTAGTAGCTCCAGTAAACCATAACGTAAAGGTCCTGTAGGCCCATGTAATTTTTGTAGTCGTTTATTTCCAAAAATTGATGGTGCCCATTCACCAAGGTCATCTTTTATATGAATACTTACTACCACCAATTCATATTCATCATGACATGGGAATGTACTTTTTTATACATTAACAAGTGGGTCCTCTACGTACATTTGAGCAGCCCATTTGAATGACCAGTCATACACATCTTAAGCTGCAAAACATAGTGTACTCTGGTCAGACCAGTCAATCAGTTTAATTACTCATAAAATATTCACAAAAATTTGTGACTGAACAGCATAATGTTTCCAAATAAACTACTAAAATTATACACTGGACCTTTCAGAGTGATAGCATCTTCATAGCTTCCGAGATATACTAATGCATCAGTCAGCATTTGTGTTTATTTTCGCCATTGCGGTTGGATGTTTTCCGATCTGACCACTCATGACTGTTTGGTAACTTTTATAAAAGTCTGGTACGTAGGCCAACACCATCCTACCTCCTAACAACAGTTCCTGATAAATTATCATTTGTAATGGATTTAAATCCTCACAACCTGTTTGCTAACATACTATACAACATAAAACACATGTTGTATTATGTTATATTACAAAAAAATGCTCCCAACGCCAGTACCTACTGTGTAAGTTATACAGCTTTGGGGTAAGCAGTGCGATACTTGAAATGGCATACAAGAGTTTAGTGGAGAGAGTTTTGTCTTTCAATATGATTATGTGGTATGGCAATTTATACATTCAGGAGAGGACTAAACTAAACAGAGTAATTAAGATGGCCACAAAAATATAGGGAAACCACA
This sequence comes from Engraulis encrasicolus, assembly GCF_034702125.1. Taxonomy (NCBI): domain Eukaryota; kingdom Metazoa; phylum Chordata; class Actinopteri; order Clupeiformes; family Engraulidae; genus Engraulis; species Engraulis encrasicolus. The sequence goes on from NC_085875.1 coordinate 37,914,590, forward strand.
GAGGAGCCTGGATTCAATGTACCAAGAGAATATGACAAGGAAAGCACTGGGGATCATTTAGTGATCCTTCCCATCCCCTGCACTGCGAATTTGAGCCCTTACCCTCTGGGAGGCGCTTAAGAGCACCTAATGCCACTAGAAACTTATACAAGAAATCGTTTGTCCCAAATGCAGTTAACATAATTAACAAGAGGGATCTATATCTTAGATGAGTCATTATGACTAGTAGGCTATTTTATGTAAACATCTATTTATTGGAGTGGTATGGTTACCTATTTATATACTTGCTATTCCTTGTAATATCTTATTTTCTTTTTTTACATTGTTAGATCTCACCTATTTATTTATTCATCCATTTACTGGAGTGATTTCCCGGACTGTTCTTGCGTGGAATGGGGTGTTTGTCTTAAATGTGTAATGTCTTTGAATGTGTAATGTGTAACTGTATGTCTTTTACAATGGTGAAACTGAAGACAAGTTTCCACACCTGTGGACATTAAAGAATCAAATCAAATTAAAGAATCAAATCTATATAGCATATAGCATGCATATAAGAGCGGTAAGGGCGCCGGAATGAGTTTTATCATTCTTTATTTCTTAAAGTGTTTATGAAACGAAAACAAAGTAAAGGAATTTGACAATTTCCAGGACAGATTCTGACAGTTCTAAGCCTTGTGAATAAAATGGGATATTGTCTGGGTGCTATTTTGTCCTAAAAGTCATGTTAAAACGTTCCCAAAAATTGTTATGTTTACTTTTTTTGGTGACATGCAAATTTTATGCAAATGATATGCGTGACATAGAAGGGGTGAGTTCACCTCATTCCACCTTGTTCAGATCAATGGCGGCTAGTACCAAAACAAAGCGCAGTGTCAAGCAGTGTGTTGCTGGAGGGCCGAACGGTGCCAGCTGCAAAAATGGCTACTTGACAGAAGGAATATCTTTGCACAAGTTCCCTTCTGTGAAGAATGATGGAACTGTGGCCGACAAGGAGAAGGCTAAAACAAGCTAGGGCTCTGTGGATCCAATGTGTGGTTTTGAAGCAAGCTTCACCACAAATGTGGAGATCGTGGGCATGGTTGGACTGAAGGGAATGCTATTGCCTCAAGCAGTTCCAACAATTGACATCGCTGGCGTGCAGACTGAAACTGCCCCTGTAACTGCTCGGGCACGAAGACAGGTGAGTGCACTGCTTTGCTTTAGGCTACTCGTTTTACCTTGTCCATCTGCTTTGTATGTTGTTTTCAGGAAAGGGTAATGCACATTACATGCCAAACCGATGCGAATGCTCTCGGAATATGCACTTTTTGTTGATTGCCATTCAACTGGTCAATAAATTGGTTTTGGGAGGATATCCGCGCATCAGCGTGGTGCTCTCGGTCGAGGACAGCCAACTCACAGACTGGGCTACTGCTTAGCTAATAAACGGAGATGCACATAGTGTAGGCCTACTTTGAAGCGTTGATTGTTTGTTTTTAGTATTGTGGTGCACGTGTGGCTGACGTTTGGACACACCTCGTCCTCAGAGTCAGGCTGAGGGACACGCGACGCCTGTGACTTTGAGCACAAAAAATAATAATAATGATAAACGCTAAAAATATGCTGAAGACTCAGGCTATCTAGGGTATTTTTCCAACAGCCTAATACCTCCGTTTTTTCTCTAGTTGATGATATTTTTGCATGTAGCCTACATGCATTTCAATCACACTATATCGCGCAATTGAATCAAAATGCCCCCCATTTGTCAACAAACACACACGCCATGTCATCTTTGGGTCATGGCAAAGCGCCCTTAGCAACCGTAACCATAATCAAAACGAACTGTCAGGCTATGTCAACAATCGTCACTTCGCCTGTCAGACATGTCACTTTCTGCAGATATATCAGTGCCTCTGAAATAGATTTGTGCTGCTGTTTTTATTTTCTCATGAGGTTGGATGTGTGGTTTTTCGACACGCTGATGTTTGTATCAGAATTTTGGTTCCTTTATAAGATGTGGGTCCATCAAATGTGTGTTGTTTTCTCAGATCGCCATACTAGCAAACCAGGGACTCTCCTCTTTGATGTCACAGCCCAGCTCATTAGTCACACCAAATTTCACAGAATTCACACTTTGAGTTGCCATTTTCACAAGTTCCTCCGGGATGATTGGGTTCAAAGTCTCATCGATGCTATCAGAAAAAACAAGTCTTTAATGGGAATGACCGTTTGTTTTCGTTTCATAAACACTTTAACAATGTTACTGCTGCAGCACTCCACTCGTTCGTTTGTCTGCAGTACAAGTTGAGAGAGCCTCATTTAGGAAGTCCTAAAGTGGGGATGCCAATGCCCCACTCCATCCCCCTATGTAGAGCGGCTAACATACTATTATGGCTGCAGCTCTAACGATGACAGCTGTTTTTATGTGACTATTCAGGCAACAGCCTCAACCACACGGGGGAATGTCCTAGATCTAAAAATAAAAAGGTGCAACACACACATTGCCATTGTATTTGCTCAGACACACACACACGGACACTCACTCACACACACACACACGGACACTCACACACACACGGACACACACACACACACGGACACACACACACACACGGACACACACACACACACACACACACACACACACACACACACACACACACACACACACACACACACACACACACACACACACACACACACACACACACACACACACACACACACACACACACACAGTAAGTGGTTATTTTCAACCCTGCCAGTGGCTACGCTGGCAGTTTATGGACAGCTTTAAGAGATCCTGTGTGTATGTTGTCAGCAAAACAACATTATTTCCCTGTACTGCTGTAAGTCACCCAGCTGAGATGAACAAACACACATATACATACACACACACACAAACGTTAAGTGCGAACAGCTTGTTTTCACAGACAGGATGTTTTTCTATACCCTTTCCTCAGAAACAAATAAACAAACAAACAAACAAACGCATGCACGCATACACACACGCGCACACACACAAACATACACACACCTCTGCTGTAATGGCAGCGTAGAGTCCTACAGAGATCATGTGTATTGGTCATGTAAGCTGTCTCACCATACCTGGGCAAGGTATATGAACAAGGAAAAGGACAAATTGCAGCATGCAAACAGCACACTCCACCATAATTCCAATTAATTATCTAAATGAATAAATACAATAAAAATAAATAAAACCTCAGCAGTCTGACCGAATACATTCTATCCCAGTTTAGGGCCACAAAGTGCTGAGAAAGGAATTTGAGCAGCAGTTTCATGTGCAAATTAGATTTCTGATGGCAGCAAACCATAACAGAATAATTATCCCCGGAATATTTGATGAGAACTATACAATAGAGTGTACAGTAAACTGTGATATAACAACCTTTCCCTGCAGTTAGGGGGTTAATATCAAAGAGTATCACCCTGACAGAGAAGTGAAGTGGTCTTTCACCACGCTTAGTTGTCATTTACAAAAAATTGTAAAAAAAAAAAAATTGCAGGCAATTAACCATTTAAAAAAAAAAAAAATTCAGCAACTCCAGTTGTGTTTTGTTGCTGATTCCAGATTTTGCAGCTTCTCAGTAAGATCCTGCTGAAATCCCCTCGCAACGTTACACGTATTGTCATACACATCCTGTTGTTTTGAAATTTCAGACATCCACACAATAGAATAGTTTGGTCAGTATAGCTGAACAGCAAATCTCCTGTCACAGCGAATTGGGACGCCGTTCATGACAGGAATACGAATGTGCCTGCTGCTACATTCACTGTGCTAGACACCATTACATTATGTCCCAAACGCACACAATATGTCTCTCTGTCTCTGTCTGTCTATGCATACATAAATACACATGTCTCCACACCGCATCCGAGCCATGCCATAATAACAGCCTTTGCAGAGAACAACAAAATCTATAACACAACAGCCCATCATACGTCACACACACCAAGCAACCAAAACACACACCGCCCAAATACCATACACACACAGAGAGATAGACACACACACACACACACACACACACCAAAACACACACACACACACACCAAAACACACACACACACCAAAACACACACACACACACACACACACCAAAACACACACACACCAAAACACACACACACCAAAACACACACACACACACACACACACAACAAAACACACACACACACACACACACACACACAACAAAACACACACACACACACACACACACACACACAACAAAACACACACACACACCAACACACACACATACACAGCAAAGCCACAAGCCAAGTCATGGCCGTCGCCGCATCTGGAGTTCATCAGTAGTCTTCACTCCACCCCTGGACCATTGGCACGAGTGTGTGCATGTGTCAACATGCACCATACCCCTGTGTAAAAGCTTTTCAAAGTGTGCATGTGTGTGTGTCTTTTCTTGGCCGGAGACACTCTTCCCTAAATCCCTGATTAGTTCCACGGTGATGAGATAAATCAGCTGTCGTCTAAGACGTCAACAACTCCATAACAAAACAGGAACACACACACACACACACACACACACACACACACACACACACACACACACACACACACACACACACACACACACACACACACACACACACACACACACACACACACACACACACAGAATCCTAAAGCAAAAAACAAACACACAAAAACATACTTCCTAGCTATTCTGAAGCCTAGATATACAAGAAAAACACGCACCCACGAAAACAAACAAAACACACACATAGACACACACAGATACCACAGAATCCTACAGCAAAAAACAAACACACAAAAACATACTTCCCAGCTATTCTGAAGCCTAGATATACAAGAAAAACACGCACCCACGAAAACAAACAAAACACACACATAGACACACACACACACACACACAGAGTAGAGAGACACGTTTGTTTGCCACTCACCACAAACACCAGCTTGCCAACATTGGTCCAGGGGAAGTCGTACAGGAGTTGCCGCACTGAACCCACATTCTAAAGGAGAGGGAGGTAGGTAGAGAGAGAGAGAGAGAGAGAGAGAGAGAGAGAGAGAGAGAGAGAGAGAGAGAGAGAGAGAGAGAGAGAGAGAGAGAGAGAGAGAGAGAGAGAGAGAGAGATTTAACTTTTAACACTCATTTATTGCAAATCAGTGTGAAACCAGAAAAGTACAGTACACTTTCAATCAGCTCCATTCTGACTCTTGAAAGACTGAGTATTTCCGTTCAGCTTTGTGAGCTCACACGAGGGTCTGGAGGACCTAAGTGAATGGCCTCCGTTCATCAACATTAATTCTGTAATTTCAACTATATATTTCTAATCTGTGAGCAGTTTAAAGTAGAACCTCATTAAACATATCAGACAAATGTTTTCCCAATCACATGCAAGGATTTTTTGATAAAACCTTGCCTTCTCAGACCTACGCTATGGCGTAGCTCCAGATGTAAGTTTGTGGAGCAAGGCGGAATGAAGGGAGAGAGAGAGTGAGAGAGAGAGAGAGTGCGAGAGAGAGAGTGCGAGAGAGAGTGCGAGAGAGAGTGCGAGAGAGAGAGAGAGAGAGAGAGAGAGAGAGAGAGAGAGAGAGAGAGAGAGAGAGAGTTGGTAACAGATGGTAAAACAGTTCTCAAGAATGTAGCGTACCTCCAAAATAACACTAAAGTTATCGGGCCGGTAAATGGCAAAAACATGTTTTCCCAAGATATCTGCCTCAACATGTCAGAGTCATGGCCCCCAGCCTGCGCAAGCACGCCCGCACACACGCACGCACGCACGCACGCATGCACACACAAACACTTTACCTGAAATATCTGGATTCCCCGCAATGTCAGCCCTAAAGTAAGAGAAGCCTCCACTTCTTTTTTATCCTGAGAGAGAGGGAGAGAGAGAGAGGGGGGAGAGACACCAAGAGGGCAACATGTATTTTAGGCGGCTCAACATAAGACGGCTCTTACACATCACACATCACACTAGACAGGGAATGGCTGCCTTTAGATGTTATGCTGTCAGTCTCTGGAACCTTCTTCCCATACACATAAAAACTGTACAAACTGTATCTCTTTTTTAAATCCAAACTTAAAGCCAAGCTTTAGCCAAACTTAAAGCCAAGCTGCAGGTGCTTTCCTGCGCTGTGGCGCAGCGCGCTAAGCCCCCCAAATTTGGGCTTACATTGCCCATGGGGACCCCGGATTGAGTCCAGCCGGGGTCATTAAGGCCAAAAAGCCCCAAAAATAAATTTAATTACGATTATTTTCTTGTTTGTCTGTACTTACTATTAGTGTTCTTTCATTTGCATTCGTTTTGTTTTTGGACTCTTCATAGTAAAGTTTTAAAGATTGAAAGGGTTAATACCAATCTTACATGGTTTCAAAATTGTAATATTCTTTTTACTGAAAAACTTAATATTGTTTTTAAATTGTATATTTTGTCTTAATGCCATATGTGCATGGTTCCACCTTCATTATTAGTTGTAAAGCACATTGGGTTGTATTATTGTGTATGAAATGGGCTGGATTAATAAACTTGACTTGACAATGACTCGCGTACACACACACACACTGTACACATGAACACACAAGGTTGCACAATCAATGCACCAATACAATGTATCAGTATGCAAAATGACAGAATAACAACCACACACAGGGATG
>NC_085875.1:37928739-37963739 GCF_034702125.1 Engraulis encrasicolus
GTGCATGAGTGTATGTGTACGTGTATGTGTATGGTGTATGTGTTAGTCTTCCCGAATTTCTGTCACAAATGGTCACAGAATCCGACAAAGCACAAACCAAGTTTTTGGTTGCTACAGGTGATGCAACCTGTCTGCCACGTGATCCATAACATGCATTCAGTGTGTGTTCTGCCACACACACACACACACATGATAAGGCTAATGGATGTAGGCTAAGGCTAGTTCATAAAGTATCTAAAGCAGACATAGTGGAACAACACATGGGATGCATCTGTACGCACGGAACTAGAAACAGACGTGTGTGTGTGTGTGTGTGTGTGTGTGTGTGTGTGTGTGTGTGTGTGTGTGTGTGTGTGTGTGTGTGTGTGTGTGTGTGTCACACAGAGAGAGAGAGAGAGAGAGAGAGAGAGAGAGAGAGAGAGAGAGAGAGAGAGAGAGAGAGAGAGAGAGAGAGAGAGAGAGAGAGAGAGAGAGAGAGAGAGAGAGAGAGAGAGAGAGAGAGAGAGAGAGAGACAGAGACAGAGACAGAGACAGAGACAGAGAGACAGAGAGACAGAGAAGGAGATACAGAGAGATGACAAAGGCAGCTCAGAGACACAGCAGGACTGAGGTCACTAGTGGAGAATTTTCCAGTTTCCAGAGTGAGAACAGTGTAAACACAAACGCACACGCACACACACGCAGACACACACCACTTAGCTATGAGCATGCAAGCCTGGGTGGGTGTGTATTGGTTTGTGTATATTGCAGTGTGCGTGTGTGCGTGCATGTGCACCACATACCAAGAGAACTTCTGTGAGCCAGCTGTTTCTACCTTGCCCTTGGCACTTTTTAATGCATCGGGCTGGACCCACAAATACCCTCCCTTTTAAGACACACGCGTGCACACAACCACACGGATGCATACACGCACACACGGCATATCAGAAGTCACTTTGATGGCATTGGAGTCAACACTGCATTTTTGCCGAGTTTGATGTTAACATCTGTGTGTGGGAGGTAACATGTGTGGGTCCATTTTGCTACACTGTAATTATCCATTTAATTAAATGTAGTGAAATCAGTCCAATCACCATCAAAGACTGTCAGACAAACAAGCATACAAGCATGCAAGCACAAACATAACAACAAACAAAACCCGTATCTCCCATTTAGAGAAGATCAAACTCCAGCAAATGTCTGAATTACTGAATACACAAATCTTCCAATGCATGCCATACAAAAGAGAGGTGGCAGTAATGTCTGTCTGTCTGTCTGTCTGTCTGTCTGTCTGTCTGTCTGTCTGTCTGTCTGTCTGTCTGTCTGTCTGTCTGTCTGTCTGTCTGTCTGTCTGTCTGTCTGTCTGTCTGTCTGTCTGTCTGTCTGTCTGTCTGTCTGTCTGTCTGTCTGTCTGTCTGTGGTTGTGTTCAGTCCAGTCCATGCCCAGCCAAATGACTCAGTGCACCACTGGAACATCATGAGGGGTACATTCAGCAAAGAAACATGACTCCACACAAGATGGGACACTGAGGACAACACAGACTTCTACACACACAAACACATACTGTAAAAATGCATGTGGGCATGCACACGCTCGCGCATACACACAGCAGGTGTCATCCAGCTGGTGGCCTGGTGAGTCAAAGCTTAACATCCCTTGAATGAATTAGACAAGAATTGCTCTCAAATAAAGCACACCCACAAATAAACTCACACAGAGACATACTAACACTAACAGTGGTGATCAACCAAAATGTGATTGCAACATCAAGTAATATCAAACTCAAAGACGCTTTGATTGCACTTGACTGATTGCTTATGGGCAGCCATGGGTAAACGGTTAGCGTGTCAGACTTGAAGCTCAAAGGTTGCCAGTTCGACTCCCGCCAGTGCTCTCCCCCACCCTCCTTCATGACTAATGTACCCTGAGAATGGTACGGTCCTGCCACACTGCTCCCTTAGGTTGCTGTTTGGGGCTGCCTCCTTGCACAGGTGAGGCATGAATGCAATTTTGTTGTGTACAGTGAGCACTGTGTGCTGTGGAATGCCATTGGGAATGTGGGCTTTCATTTAAATGACAACTGCTCTGCATTGTGACTGGAGCGTCTTGCACAGCTTCTGGGCACTGACCTTGTGATATGGTAACGACGATGTGAGAAAAAATTGCATTCACTTGGAGATTTCCAAACTTTTGGACGCATCGCAACAGTACCTCGGAGCTGCTGTAACCTGGGCGATTCTGGTAGAGAATATGTAGCAATAGGGAAGTGCAATGAGTGCAAAGTGCAAAAAGTTCGCACTGTGTGTGGGTCGGTGTATCACAGGGAATCACTTCATGAGTCTAGTAAGGTCTGGAATGGATCTAAGAGATGTGATGAATACATCTTTAGACTAAAGCACATCTGCACGGGCAAACAAAGAAACCAACCCAAAAACAAACGCCCTAGTGGGGAGGGGGAGGGGGGAGCTCCTCGCTTCCTCCCATTCACTTCACACACGCTTTCTATCCCTTCATCTCAAACACAGACTCACCACATACACCACACATACACAGAAATGCACACAGAAACAAACACCCACAGGAACACAGACACACAGACACACAGACACACACCATCAAACACAGACTCACCACATACACCACACATACACAGAAATGCACACAGAAACAAACACCCACAGGAACACAGACACACAGACACACAGACACACACCATCATACCAGAGCGTTAAGATAACACACTGGCTGACCGTTGTGCATCACGACTTTGCAAGTTAATGTGTCCTCCACATCGCCCTGTGACAGGTTAGGTTTAGGGGGGGTTTTGGTCTGGGCACAATTTTGACAATTTCGCCATTTATCTTGATTGTTTCGCTGTTCTTGGCAAAAGTTAAGTGTCAGAAATATTAGGATTTTGCATGGTTTTGGTCAGGGCACAGCAGAGCACAGACACAGACACAAAGACAGTTCAGCAGTCTGCCTTACACTGCTAGGACTGACTACGTGGCAGTCCCCAACCTCAGTCTGCACAAAGAGAACAAGAGGAAGAGAGAGAAAGAAAGAAAGAAAAGAAATGAAACCCAGACACAGTGAGAGGAAAAGAGAGAGGAGGCGGATGAATGAGGGATAGCAATAGGGAGGGAGAGAGCACGGCTCTCTTTTTCCTCCTCCACCATCCCCTGCTTACGCTCCCTCGCTCCATTCACGTCAGAGAGAGAGAAGGGTGGGGCGCACATGTGGTGAGAACCGAGGAACTGTAGCTACAAATCACCCAGAGAACAGAGAGGAGGAGAGGAAAGAAGGGAGGAGAGAGGAGGAGGAGGAGTGGGGGATAAAAAAGCAGAGAGGGGCGAGAGAGAGAGAGAGAGAGAGAGAGAGAGAGAGAGAGAGAGAGAGAGAGAGAGAGAGAGAGAGAGAAAGAAAGAGAGAGAATTGAGCCAAGTGATGGAGCAAGAGAGAAATTATACAAAGAAAAAAAGGAATGGAAGAGATGAAGATAGACAGAAAGGGGAAAGTGGCAGACTGGGTTATGTAAAAGAGGAGGAAGAGAAAGAGAAAGAGAGAAATGGAAGAAGAAATGGCAGATAGAGGATAAGAGAAGAATAAAAGAGAGAGCGAGAGAGAGAGAGAGAGAGAGAGAGAGAGAGAGAGAGAGAGAGAGAGAGAGAAAGAAAGAAGAGATACAATTGGAAGAGAGAATGAAAGACAGAAGAAAAAGAGAGGAGAAAGAATGAAAGGAAGAAGAGAAAAAGGGAAGAGAGGAGGAGAGAGATCGCACAGCAGAGAGTGCCGAGCAGGCTTAGAGCAGCGCCATGGAAAGAAAGTGCTGCAGTCAGGAGAATTCCACTCAAACATCTGCTTCTCATTCCAACAATGAGAGCCTTTGATTCTGGACACGCACACACTCCTGCACACACACACACACGCTCACACTCCTGCACACACACACACACACACACACACACACACACACACACACACACACACACACACACACTTTTGCTTGCACATATAAGTGCGTGTACGTGTTGTCTTCATGTTACTGAGCTGTATGTCTAGTGAACTTCATAGTCAAAACAGGATTTCTAAGCAGTTGGAACTATTCATGTTTCATATTCGTGTGTGTGTGTGTGTGTGTGTGTGTGTGTGTGTGTGTGTGTGTGTGTGTGTGTGTGTGTGTGTGTGTGTGTGTGTGTGTGTGTGTGTGTGTGTGTGTGTGTGTGTGTGTGTTATAGAATGTAAAACAAGAGGAAAGGAGCTACATACACACTCACACACCAAACAAACATGAACACATTCTTGCTTTTCTAAGCCTTATTAATGTTTATAACATGTATTTCCAACAGTATTTAACAGCCGTCATCAATCGTTGATGCTGAAGATGACCAGAAAGCAACAGAGAGCAATAGATAGCAACAACATGTTTGTGGACAATCTGACTTATCCAGGGAATGTTGTGCAGCCAGAGTTTAGCTGTATGCAATTTGACATCTTGGAGAATGAAACATGAATTTAGAGTTTCATCTGACTTCAAGACTGATTGTTGTCAGGCTCCAAGAAGTTGTTTTGCCTCAAAAAACTCTGAGTAACTTTTCATGCACATTTGTACTTGGTACACTGTACAAGATTTTTAGTTGTTTATTTCCAGAATTCATGCTACCCATTCACTAATGTTACCTTTTTCATGAATAGGCTACTTACCACCACCATCAAATTCTAAGTATTCATTATGACTGTAAAAATTGCACTTTTCATACAAGAAAAGGAGGATATTCTACATGGTCTGCCATTTTGAATTTCCAGAAATACCTATTTTTAGCTGCAAAAATGACTGTACTTGGGCCATGATAGAAAATATTACTTTATTACTTAGTAGACTTTCATGAAAAGATCAAATTTGCCAATAGGCAGCCCAGTTTCAATGAACAGCATAGTTGCAGTACCTTTTTTGTCCATTACCTGCACAGTGTCCCTTTAAGTTTGTGTTAATTAATTGTGCACTTAATTCCTTGAATTTTTTTTTACTTTTTTATTTTTGATTATAAAATCATCGAATCTGAGAAATCAATATTGAATCACATCGTCATGTTTGCTGTGATTTATACCCTTAGTCTCAACCTAGTCCCCTTCTCCATCTACAAGGTACTACCCAAATAAAGACTAAAGACAAAAAATAACTACTATCTAAATAAGATCTGTTGCTAAATTTCTATGCATTTTGGCTACTCTTGGCCTTCAGCAAAGTCAAGTCAAGTCAGTACTTTGTCAAAAATCTATCTCACAGGGTTAGCACAGAGGTTTGACATTTTGTTTGACCAGTCAACTCCTCTGCTTCTTCCTTTTTCCTTCCTACCTTCATTCCCTCTCCTCATTCCCTCCCACTTCCTGGGAAAGGAGCAAAAGGACACCAGCCGGCAGCCGGCTGGTCTAGGGTGCTCAGACCACCTACTGTACTAGTAGGGATTTCCAAACCGACAAGAGAAGCATGCCGGAGCCAGCTCCCAAAACCTAATGTCAAAACTGGCTGAGTTACGTTCACACTGGAAATCAGAGCTTTTAGGAGCGGAAAAGTTTAGTTCCAAGCTGGGCACGGTGTAAAACATGTGCATGTGTGTGTAAGTGTGTATAATGGTGCAGCAACAGACTCTGTTGATGACTCACATTATGGCAATGGGCACACGTATTATGCTGGTATGAATAGAGAGCTTTCATGGGCAAATCCACTGCACTTCCCCGTCTAACTGGTGTGGGAAGCAGCTCCGACTGGGCTAGCTGACTGGCTGATCTGGGAAGAGTAAAAGAGGCTACAAGACTCCACGTAAACTTTCACCAAATCCAAGCCTGTTTGTGCTATGTGCATCACAGTTTCCTTAAAGCTGTTGTTGTGGAACTGAACCCTCAACCACAACCTCAACAATGCTGCAGGACGCACGCACAGAGAGAGAGAGAGAGAGAGAGAGAGAGAGAGAGAGAGAGAGAGAGAGAGAGAGAGAGAGAGAGAGAGAGAGAGAGAGAGAGAGAGAGAGAGAGAGAGAGAGAGAGAGAGAGAGAGAGAGAAGCACACACACACACACACACATACAATGTTCAGGGTCACTGCCAGGGCAACAAACAGCAAATTATACTTGTACAATGGAATGATTCAACTCGTTTCACAAACACAAACAACAACAAAAAAGAAGAAGCCTACAACTCATCTGTCCCCATTACCAGTTGGGCTGGCAGGTCACGCATCACTCCTCTCTGTTCTGCAGAAAATAACATTAACCTAAACAGGCAGGCATGTAAACATTTCCAGAGTGCCGTGGAGCACCACCCGTGTTTGATGTCTGCCTTTATTTGATGATGGCCTACCGTAGTGAGTCACAGGAGGCAACGGGACATTTATTCATGCAAGTTACCGTACGGGTCAAAGATATTTTGGGGGGGGGCTCAGGCGTCAGGCGGCGCAACGGCATCTAATGCCGATAAATTAATTAGTAATGGGTGGTTTATATACCACAATGAATATGACTCTTAGATAGCCCAATAAAAACAAACAAACAAAAAATCAAAACAATAGTTGCACTGGCTCTCGTTGCACTACCCTGACGCATGCTACAGCTCGTCACTGCAAACGTCACTGACCCATACATCAATGATGTATGAGTAGAGTAGAGTAGAATAGAGTAAACTGTATTAATCCCGGAGGAAATCCAGGTGTCTAGTAGCATACACACACAAATCAATGAATCCACTTTCTATTATCAGGAGGTGTAGTGGCACATAGCGCTAAATGCACCACATCATAACCAGGCTATGTGCTACGAGGCTACAAGGTTAAAGTGCAGACTGGGTCACTTCCCAAGCCTACCCCATCTCTCTCTACCACTCTCCTCCGGTCATAACCACCACTCTCCCATCAAGTCTCCTTGTCATGCTATGCCATACTGCTTAAAAATAATTGAGTATGCGTGTGCATGTTTGTGTGTGTTCATTCGCCAAGATCACACTATCCCATAACTGCTTCAAAAGACACTTGACTGTGTGAGCACTGATGTGTGCGCATGCGCGTGCGCGTGTGTGTGTGTGTGTGTGTGTGTGTGTGTGTGTGTGTGTGTGTGTGTGTGTGTGTGTGTGTGTGTGTGTGTGTGTGTGTGTGTGTGTGTGTGTGTGTGTACTGGTCATGGAGCCTGGCACCGGCAGACAGCCATAGCAGCTGGGCATTCAGGGCTATGTGGCCCCCATGACCCCCTGACCCCTAGCTGCCCTAGGTCAAAGGTGAGAGGTCCTACGATGGGCCGAATGCGCTTTTACAGAATCCCTGTAACGATTAAGGCCATGGGAACATGCCCCTGGCATACCTCACAAGCAACGTCCCTTTTCGGTTTCTCACTCTGACGCATCTCATACCACTCACTGAAACACACATGCGCAGACACACACACACACATGCGCAGAGACACACACACACACAGATACACACATACAGAGACACAAACACATGCACAGACACATACGCATACGCATGCACAGACACACACACATACACACACGCACACAGACACAAACACACGCAGACAGACAGACACACACACACACACACAGACACACACTCACACAGACAGACGCACACACGCACAGACAGACACACACATGCACAGGCACACATGCAGACAGACACACACAAGCACAGACACACACGCACGCACACAGACTTAGTGATGGTTCTTATAGCAGAACCTTCGTTTTTTTCACATTTCCAATCCCTCGAGGATTTACATCAATAACCTTACCCAAAGACAGACACTAAACCCCCAAAACACTCCACACACGCACTCTCCAGCAAGGATCCATCTACTGCAGGCACTACCATAACTCTCCATCCCCTACTAAACTCACCCCCAGGCAGCCATCCATGCATACACATGATCACACTAGAAAATTGAGCCATCTTTCAAATGCCTCTTGCACTACTACAGGATGTACAATTCTGCAGAGCACATCTCTGTGATGCGGCAGGGATAATGCTTGAGTAGCATTACATAAACGTAAGCTAAATCGTAATAAGCTGGTGGCTATGGATGCACATCCACCCCCAACACACGCACGCACGTGCACACACACACTAGCACTAACCTGACTCATGTCATCTGGCTGTGTTCACCAACTACATGCGGGGTCTGTTAGAAAAGTGGCTTCATCTCTCAAAAGTCACTTGCACAGGGATTAACCTTAATGCAGTAAGTATGCTGGGCTGGTGCAGGAGCACCAACACTGCAGTAGTGTTGCATGAACGTTAGCTTAACACTTGCATGCACATGCACGTGATTAAACTACTAAATCTTGCTGATGCAGCATGCATGATGCTGCTGCTGCATGTGCACCAACATTGCAGTGGCATTGCGTAAACGTTAGGTAGGCCATCCCGAGCCAGTGCACACACACACACACACACACCATCCCCAGTGCCACCCATAATCAACTAGAACATTTTGTCAGCTCTCAAAACTGTGCAGTTGCAGTTATTAAACTATTAAATAGCCCTAAAGCAGGATGAGCAGTTATGTTGTAGTAGCATTTCACAAACATTAGGTGGACTGTCATGAGCCACGCACACGCACAAGCACACACACACTTACTTCACATCCCAAGTGCCACCCTCTGAGTCTTAACTCAGTCCACGATACATCCCCAGCAGGCAGCCATGTATCCACACGGTCAGCTAGAAAATTATGCCACCTTTCACTAAATATCCCTTATGCGGCTGCTGGAGGAGCACTAATGTTTATTAAATTCCAAAGTTAGTTGAAAAGAAAAAAACTTTTCTTCACCAAGGCACTCAAAGTACAGTTAAAATGTCTAGATTATAATGACATGTCCACTAAGGACTTGAAATTGCCCACACGTAGCCGAAGAAGGCCTTAAGGGACTGAGCACGCCTCTGACTGGCAATACTAATAATGTTTGTGTAGCGTTGCATGACTGTTGTAGCAGTGTTGCCTGACCGTTGCAGTAGTTGTAAGACACTAGCCTCTGGACTCTGAAGATGTCGTAAACATTGAACCGTAAGTCCGGTGTTTGCACCTAATAATTTGTTAAAATTGTAAGCTGCTATATGCTCCAGTTTCCTCCTTCAAATCATTGCACTAGTGTTGCATGACCATCGCAGTACCGCTGAGAGACCATTGAACTAGTGTTGCACGATCATTGCAGTAGGGTCCTTTCATTTGAAATCAGAGACTTTAGGGACTGACCGGCATTGATTTTAATGAAACCCCAAAACTTTTCATGATTCTGACACCAATATGAAGGGACAAACAGACTGACGAAGTATGGGCCCAATACATTCATCAATTTAAGTTACATAGGGATGGTTTGATGTATGAAGGCTCTTTTATGGCCCTACACAAATAGCATGAATAACAATAATTATGAATAAAAAAAAAATATGAATTATGAGATACATGTGAATTTTACTTAAACTACTAATTTAGCTACAAATTGTATTTAAAAAAAAATGAATATCAAAAAAGTTGTAGTTAAAAAGGACTCAGTTCTTGTCTAAACTTACAATGTCATGAACCAAACCCCCCATTTTCAGGTGTTGTTTATGACCTTACAGACTATGTATAGACAAGAAACAGTCCATTTTAAAATCAAAGTTTTTTTGATATTCAAATTTTCATTTTTCAATGTATCATAATTCATATTCTGAAGGTTGTTGTATTCCATGCTGTGTGTGTAATGTGTAGAGCCAGAAAAGAGCTTTCAAACAACACCACAGACATCCTTTTGTGACTTACAAAAACTGATATAACCAAGGCTGAATGTATAGTGTCCTATCCTCATATGTAAACCTTTGCTAGTCTGTTTCTCCCTTAATATTGGTGTCAGATTCACACAAATGCAGTTCTGGGGTGCTACCTTGCTACTTAACAGGCACAGCAAGTATGATTGAAATCCATGTTGGTCGGGTCCCAAAGTGTCTGATTTCACGTGAAATGACCCTACTATATAACTACTTAAGTACAACTCTTTAAACTTTAAGTCAAATTATCTTTGTCATGATTCAAGAACCAAAGACCACACATTAAGAAGATGTTAATGATATATATAGCCTAACTTCCGGGGGAGACATTACTAATGTGTATAAACAGTTCAATTGGATACTCAATTTAATATTTAAATATCTCATTATTCATACTCGGATGATTGGTGTATTCCATACTCTTTGATCTTTGTTTAATTTGTAGTGCCACAGAAGACATTTCAAATATCAAAACCATCTCTGTGTTACTTCATTTGACTGACATAATCAAGAATGAATATTGTCCCATCCTCTTAATTAAGACTTTCTCAGCCTGTTTCTCCCTTTAAATTGGTGCCAGATTCATCAAGTTTAATTGAAGTCCATGTCGGTCGGCCACCAAAGTGTCTGATTTCATGTGAAATGACCCAGCAGCACTGCAAGACCATTGCACTAGCATTGCAGCGTTAGCCAGCACGTTACAAGCTGGTGGTTGTGACGGTGGCCATTGGCCAAGGCCCCGGCTGCTTGAACTAACTGTTATTTAACGCTTATTTGAGGGAAAGCCAGTGCAGTAATCAGATCAGTGCTGCTGAGGAGAGGAGAGAGAGCTCATTAGGTTTCAGAGGGAGTGAGAGATTGAGGGAGCGAGGGAGTGGAGTGGTGGAGGCGGGGGCACAGTGCAGCTTTCTCAACCGACACACACTGGTGTGTGTGTGTGTGTGTGTGTGTGTGTGTGTGTGTGTGTGTGTGTGTGTGTGTGTGTGTGTGTGTGTGTGTGTGTGTGTGTGTGTGTGTGTGTGTGCGCTTGCGCGCGCGCGCGGGTAAGACTGAGCTTCAGAACTCCACATGATCCAGATAATGTCTTAATTATTTTTGACAATCTCAGAAAGATTTCAGAGAGATGAGGATGACAATAGTTACATCGATGGTCAGACTTAGTGTGGTAATGTGCACTCACTGCTTTGGCTGAGTGCCATGGAAAAGGGAAAGTCAGTGAGACAAAAAAAGAAAAGCGTATGTTACTGCCCCCTTCCCTTCAGCCCCCCATCCGCCTGTGGACAGAAGGATTTGGGTATATGGACTGAGGCGGGTGACCAAACACAAATATTGACAACAAACATTGGCACGAACAGTGTCATTGATAAACTAACCCCTGGGTCAGTCCTGTGTGTGTGTGTGTGTGTGTGTGTGTGTGTGTGTGTGTGTGTGTGTGTGTGTGTGTGTGTGTGTGTGTGTGTGTGTGTGTGTGTGTGTGTGTGTGTGTGTGTGTGTGTGTGTGTGTGTGTGTGTGCCCATGTGGTAATGGATAGCGGTGTCAAGTGAGAGGCGTGTGAAATCCAATCGAGCTGTGCCTAAACACACATACAAACACCAAATACGCACACACACACACACACACACCTTGTGAATGACACATTTAAGGTGACAACCAGCCAGTGTGTAGTCTCACACTGTAAAATGAAGTGGGCCCCTTCACCATAACACATGAGGACGTGTGACTAAACGCCTCCGTCTACTGTTACCACAGCGCAGAAATCAAATCCGCCTCAATCCCTCAACAAGCACCTTACATTCAACGGAGACAGTCAGCTAAGACCTGAAACTAGACACTGGCTTTTAAGCTTCTTAACAGCAATACTCTCCCTTCTCTTAACGCTAGGTGTGCGCTCTCCAGAGAGGTTGATTTCTTGTGGCTCCTTTAGTGGCCGCTGTGTTTTTTGACTTGTGAGGGCATGAATGGGTTACATTTGATAATAATCTGTTAGATATTTCAATACATTAATGTAATTCAAGAGTAACTTAAGTGATGGAATGACTGGATGGCTGGCTGGCCGGCTGTCTGGCTGGCTGGATGGATCTACAGCAATGTTAGAACTATTACAGGTTCTTCATGTTTCAGAAATGTCAATATTATCCTCATATTTTGAATTGCTTTTTTCTTTACTCATACATCATTCATTGTAACCTTTCAACATTTACAATTTTATTACCCTTATAAATGTCCACCATTTTTAAATAACGACACATTTTTTGTAGATCACCTATTTATGCTTTGTGTGGGTTATACTGTACTGTACTAGCAATAACACCAGCAGGGAAGCCGGCAGGAGGGGCCAAAGGGGTCAGTTGTCCCAGGCCCAGGGAGAGAGGGGGACCAGAATTGGGTCCTCATTCCATTGAATTGGTTGGGTGTGGGGGTGCTTTAATGCTTTGTCCCAGGCCCAGTCTAAATTAGACTAATATGTCCTTTTCCCTGACCACTAGCACTATACTTTGGTTATTATACAGCACTTCATTCAACTGTTGTTGCTCTAAGGAGGCTCTGTAATAAACATAGCTTGGCTGCATGTCAACAGGAAATGGCTTTCCCAATTTGGCAAGTCATGTTACCCAGCCGCATGAGTCAAACTGTTGGCCCCACTTGTGTGACCTCATCTGAGGAGTTTCCCCTCTTGCCTGCATACCAGTCCACACCCCTGTAATAAGGGGTCTCGTCTCGGTCCACCTAGCACACATACACAACTACCCACACAAGAAGGGAGACCAGTGCTTAAAGTGATACCACACCATTTCTGGAAATAGGCTCATTTCACTCTTCCCCTTTGGTTAAATAATTGTTTAAAAACTGTCCAAACTTTTACCTTTCCTCTATTCTTTCAGCTGCTCTCTTAGTCTAGTTTCCAAGCCAGCAATAATAATTGAAACCTATGGTACCAGCTAGTTGCTAGCTACCATAGGACTCAATTATGGTAGTTTGGAGGAAGAATTTGTGTTCCCAGACTCAGCGAGTGAATGGAAGTATGATGATGCATGGTGCAGTATGGTTTTAAGCTAGACTTATCGGATTAACAAATTGGATATTGGATAAACGATTTACTCGCAAGTCTGGTGAGGACACACAGTAGCCTATACACTCAATCTCACACAGATACACACATCTGAACCAAAGTCTGGCTATGGATAAACATTACCGTCTCATGTGGAGATCCAGTACACATTCTATTTCACAGGCATGGACAGACACAGACACAGACACAGTCACACACACATACACATACAAACACACACCTGACCCAAAACTCATTCAAGTCAATAGTGATGTCTGAGTCAATGCGGGCTGTCAATATTTGCAACCCTAACCCTCGGCTGACAAACAAGATACCAACACTGAATCGGAATGGAAATGTCACCGCCATTAGCTGGAAAGGGCAAAGCCGCAGAATCAGGTGCTCGGCCAAGTGTGAACTTTTTATCCGACGGTAAACAGATCGGGTTTAACTCGTCGTATAGTAGGTGCCAACATGAAGATCTTAATTATCTCATCATCAGCCTCAGACTCTCGTGACACGACACATCATCACCACATCAAATGTGCTTTAAACTGCCCCACCTCCTTTTACACACACATACGCACACATGCACACAGGCACACGCACCTTCCAGATACACCATGCATGAGCTCAAAACATTTGTGTAGTGTTGCACGAGTGTTATCTAGGTAGTCACAAGCTGGTGGTGGTCGTGCACACACACACACACGTACACCTCATTCTTTTTCCCTCTTCTCACTGCCGAGTCGCGTTGTTCGAGTTCCTTGTCATTGTCAAGTCCAACAACAAAAAATATTCAGCAACCCCCGACACCACCACAAAACACTGACAAGTGATTGTGGCATTTTTATTATTATTTCAAAAGCTGCTTTCAGCGAGTGTATCAGGCCTTTTTCTAGGTCAGGAGTATTCAGGCAGCACGGCCTATCCCCAACTCACCTCTTTCTAGCAAGCTTCTTCTCTTGAAAGAGAACCACTCTCTCCAGCGAGCTTCTTTCCCTGAAAGAGAATAGCCATGTTTTGGCACCAGTGTGCCTTCTATGGAGCACCCAGACTCCAGGTGAAAATGACTGTGTTTATGGAGGGGATTCCCTTTCTCCAAATCTAGCAAACAGTGTAATAATCATGACTGTCATCAGTAATCTGTATGTGTGTGTGTGTGTGTGTGTGTGTGTGTGTGTGTGTGTGTGTGTGTGTGTGTGTGTGTGTGTGTGTGTGTGTGTGTGTGTGTGTGTGTGTGTGTGTGTGTGTGTGTTCTGGGAGGGTGTGTAAACAAGTCCCATCAAGACCGTTCTGCTCTGCTCAGCTGTGGTGGTTTTCAGAGGAAACGTGGAATGATTACCATGAATCACACACACCGAAGCTCCAAACACACGTAATCAGTTTGTTACTCTAAAAAAAAGACGTACGATATTAAATGTATGATGTTGATTATGTCTTAAGGATATGGTTGACGTTTAACCCTGTGAAACCTGAACCATGAAAGCAATGAGAGAAAATTATATTTTTTTGGAATTTGCTTCAATATTGGTCCCTTATAAGAAATGTAAAAAAAAAAATTCAAAATTTTGTTAAGGTCACTGAGATATTTGATGCATCATATATGATGCATCAGGCTTTAAAGGGAATGAAAATTCCAATTTCATGACCATTGAAAAATGACTTTTAATGCATTTGCATCTTTTTTTTAACTTATAAAAAAGTTATCAGACAATTTAATTTGAGGATTATCTTTAAATATTTAGTGAGATCCTGCCATTTTTTTAAGCCTATCCTTGTTTTAGCAGGACCATATTTTACATTTCCCACAGCCTGGTTGGGTAATTTTTTAAAATCTATGTAAAAACATAGCTGATCGAATGCTTAACAACCTATTTATGAGTGTAATATAGATCATTATTCATTTTTGATGTGTAATTTGAATATATGGGTCCATTACTACAATTGGACCATTTCTCCATTCACTTCAATGCATTTTTTACGAGATCATAATTTCAACATTTTGCATTACATTTTCAAAATCGCAAGTAAAACGTGTTTCTTAAGGCAATATCTTTGTCTTGAAGTAAAACAACTTGTGTGTTTTGTTAAACGATCGTCATGGTATGCTTTGTAAGTTTCCCTATGGAGCAAATGCATTGATGGCTGACTTCCTGCCACCGCCGGATGGTGCTTATGTGTCTAATCAGTTTTAGCACGATCTCTCTGCAACACGGTGTAAAAATATAAACTCTTCCTTGATTAATTGCACAAAGCAAGTGTTCAAATTAAAGGATGTAGAGTTATATTTCGGAAATTTGTACACAAACCTTTTGCAATTTGTCGATATCTCAGCGTCGGTCAGGGAAACCGCTTCTACTCCATTTTTGCATTTTTCGCCGAGCTGTGATCAACTTGTTGTTGACCGCTGCTCTCTTGTGGCGGTTTCCGCGTACTGCAGGACGTTTGGAAATGACACGCAGGATGTTTTTGAGATGGATTTTTTTTTTGTGTCAGCGTGGAGAGGGCTTTGAATTTGATGCATCATAGATGATGCATCCGGCGCGATAGGGTTAAGGGCGTAACGCAAAAAAAAAGGTTTTTCCAATTCCTGAAGAAAATGATGGGAAACATTGGAAAAAAAATCGACAAAAATAAAGCACTTAGTGGTCCGTGGAATTTCACCTTATTTTTGCCATTTTTGTGAAAAATGTGTCCTGCATCAACACATTGCATCATGTCACACCGCAGGAAAATGAAGTCACACCACAGGAAATTCACTGCATTATGGCCATCTTAATCCTTTTGTATACATGACTGACATCTAAGCTCATGATAACTTGACAATGATATTGTGTTTTATCTTAATATGTGTTTTCATTCATTTAAAAAAAACAAAAAACTTTTTTTTCCCTTCTATAAGAGCAGTCACACCAGAGGACACCATAAAATGAACCTAAGCATTGCGTGACAGAAATATTGCAATATGAAGACATATTAAGAGGTTAATAGTCACCATAAACTTCCACAGCACTCCAATAACTGAGGTACTGACTGGTTAGGAGCCAGTCTTTAAGACCCTTGTAGTTGGCCTTGCAGCTGCCCATTCACAAACATTGACATACTTGTCACCCCACAGGACGCAATTTGTGTTACGAAATTGAACTTGTAGTTAATATTACTGTCTTGAGTTTTTTTTCACATATCTTAATATTAAGTTAATATTAATGCAATCATGCCAAATGCTTCATACATTATTCAAAATGCTGTTGGTTAGTTTATATATACTGTATATCATATTCCAGGTTTCATTAATGTTACAGTCACACCGCAGGATATTTGACATATAAACCTTTACATAAATCTTAACAAAAATGTTTCTTCTCATCTAAGACTAATATGAAACATAATGTACCGCATCTGGGTCATTCCACGCCAAATCAACAAGTGCCCGCGCACTTAGGTCTCAAAAAATTCTGAAAATATTACCAAGTGTACCCATGGTACTTAAGAGAAACACTGTACATTTATTTGAATGTAAGATGTATACTCTCCGTGTTACAGCCAATTTTACTGGGGGAGGGGGTGCCCATTTTGTTCACACTCTTTTTTTTGTCAAAGTTCACAAGCCCCTAGCTCAATAACTAAACCATGTAGGAAGCTCAAATTTGGCATGCTGGTACATAGATAGGAATAGTTTGTTGCTAAACTGTCAGTTTTGGTCTGTATGATCCTGCATTGTCATGGCATTCCCTCAAAGATGATACAAATTGTACTGGAGTTTTTGGCTGTGCTCTGTTTAGGCCTTCAGAAGACATATTTGTGCCCAACATAGCCTCTTGATTTTTTCCCCTTGTGGAGACAAGTAGGAACACTCTCATAAAAAGCTATACATAGAAAGGAAACCCCATCAGTGTTTGAAAAGAAGACCTCACAAGTCTGACAAATCATTTTGGATGTCATTTTCAGAGCTCCAGAACCCCTTGTGGGATTGTCCACAGATTTTTATTTCATTTTTTTCTTCATTCTCCATGAATTCTTCTTTTTAAAAATGCCATTGAGACTTGTCTTATGTGATGTTTTCTTTTCTAATTTCCAACCTGAACATGGGCACCATGCACATTGAGAGCAATATGTTTTCTATGCGTTTCTTCCGCTGCCATCTGCTGGTCAAAAAAAGTAACAACATGACTCTTTGTGCCTGACCTACTGTCTCTTTTGGTGTGCGAACCTGCTCCCACATTAAACGCTCCTGAAATCATTGAAATTGAAAGGGATACCTGCACCCCTGCACAAGGACTCTCGGACGATCATGTCTGGGCAAAATTTGCATTTGATTATTTAGTCTTTACATTAAATGTTATAGAAAGAAATCATGTTGCTCTCTTTTTGCATTTTGCCCATGTTAAGGGTGGAAATTAAAAATGAAAACATCACATAAGACAAGTCTTATTGGCGTTTTTAAAAAGAAGAATTCATGGAGAATGAAGAAAAAAATAAAATAAAAATCTGTGGACAATCCCACAAGGGGTTCTGGAGCTCTGAAAATGACACCCAAAATGATTTGTCAGACTTGTGAGGTCTTCTTTTCAAACACTGATGGGGTTTCCTTTCTATGTATAGCTTTTTATGAGAGTGTTCCTACTTGTCTCCACAAGGGAAAAAAATCAAGAGGCTATGTTGGGCACAAATATGTCTTCTGAAGGCCTAAACAGAGCACAGCCAAAAACTCCAGTACAATTTGTATCATCTTTGAGGGAATGCTATGACAATGCAGGATCATACAGACCAAAACTGACAGTTTAGCAACAAACTATTCCTATCTATGTACCAGCATGCCAAATTTGAGCTTCCTACATGGTTTAGTTATTGAGCTAGGGGCTTGTGAACTTTGACAAAAAAAAGAGTGTGAACAAAATGGGCACCCCCCTCCCTCAGTAAAATTGGCTGTAACACGGAGAGTATACATCTTACATTCAAATACATTTACAGTGTTTCTCTTAAGTACCATGGGTACACTTGGTAATATTTTCAGAATTTTTTGAGACCTAAGTGCGCGGGCACTTGTTGATTTGACGTGGAATGACCCATCTGCTTTCATTGACATTTGTTTTTTTAAAGGAAAAATAACACTTTTGTAGGTTTTTAACCAATGTTACGAAAAAACAAGGCATCACGTCAACCACCCATATATTAAATCTTCAAGTTCTTTTGTTTGACCCTCTGATGAAGACGGAAGTTTCACCGTCGAAACATGTCAGGTAAAAGATAACAAACTTTCACATGTCTGGCCGGCGTAGGATATTGTTCAAGCTCCACACATGGCTCCCCTCTTTGAAATGTTTACATAAAACCCCATGTGTGTCTAAGAAGGACACTCCATACCAAGGATATCAATGGCTGGTTCAACAGTTCACATTCTCTGAGGGACTGCGGTTGCTCCATCTGGCAGATTACATTAGCTGTTTCCTGATGTTTCCTTTCCTTCCTCGCTCAATACGACAAACAAAAAAAGCTTCAAAAGCAGCTGTGCTTTGTGAATATCCACTGATCAGAGTTTCCTGTAGTGCTGGTCGTCATCTGGACAGGTGCGGAGTAGTCATTGAGAAATGTATATCAATCCAAAATGATGAATGCTTTTCAGCGTTGGTTAGGATTTTTCCCATAAATGAAAAGCAATTGATGGAACGGTCTATTGGCATACATATTCCTCCCAAATCATCCTGCAAGACATGTCCCCAGGTCTTATTTTGCAAGGTTTGTGTGCTTTTTCAATACTTTGGCAGGAAATGAGCATAAGCAACTGCTTATGGTAAGGGTGTGCTAGGACAGGGAGACAGATGTGTGTCGTTGAGGTGGAGACCCCATAACTACACAGAGAATGGAATGACAACACCATGCAAGCAAATTTCAACATTGAGTGAGCCTTGGTCATTCAATCGATAAGATATTGATAGACAGGTTCAAATCAAACTGATTTCAATTGCCAGCATCAGAAGAATTAATTTTTAAAAACATATGATGACCCAATATGGCCGTCATGATCACTTTTCCATCATCCCCCAGCCCTACAATCAGCCAGACTACAGACTATTCTGCCAGGTGACAAGCACTGGTCCAAGATCAGGTTTTAAACATGCCCTACCAGTTCACTGAGCTTATAGCATTTTTGATTGGATAGGTCACCAACAAAATACAAACAAACAAGCAACAAGCAACACACACGCCATTTGTCTCTCACAACGCTGGCGTAAAAACTATGGCCAGAGAACCCCCTCATCATGAGTTGCCTCCTCCGCTGAAAATTCGTCTGATGCTGCAAAAACCTGAGCCAGATTCTTAATGGTTTCTGCTGTGGGAAAGAAATGTGTTTTTTATCTGGGGAAAATGCTGTGTTTTGACATATTTGAGGATGCTGGAGACTTGGGGAGCTGCATGTTTTATGGCTAACTATTTTTTTTTAGGTCCACTAAACTGAATATAAAAGGGGATGACACGGTCAACATTTACTTAATCCCTTTCCTATTAATTAAGATTTATTGGAGCATTAGCACTATTAGCACTACTCTTTCTCTCTCTCTCTCACACACACACACACACACACACACACACACACACACACACACACACACACACACACACACACACACACACACACACACACACGGATAAGGAGACAGGAAGAGTGTGCCCTTGTGTGCGAGTGAGTGCGAGCAAGCAAACGAAAGAAAAACAAAAGAAGGAAAGAAAAAGAAAAGTGGACTGCTTCAGTGGACAAGGTATTTATAGTGTCCGTCTAAGGAAAAAGGGGGGGAAAGGCTGGGCAATATTTCACTGCAAAAACAGCTGGCTTCCATGTGGAGACGAGAAGAGAAGAGAAGAGAAGAGAAGAGAAGAGAAGAGAAGAGAAGAGAAGAGAAGAGAAGAGAAGAGAAGAGAAGAGAAGAGAACTCTGGCAAAACACACCTTTAAAACGGACGCACCTCGACATGTTGAGACACGAATGGCACTCTGAGCTTCCCGTCTTCTGTCATACACGCACCCAGATTAGAGAGAGAGCAGGAGAGAGAGAGAGAGTCTGTGTGTGAAGTTGGTCTCCATTTACAGTGACGGTAAAAGGCAGACTCCCAGCTGGCTTAATCCAGTCAGGCATCAGACACTTTGTCTCTGTGTGTGAATGCATGAAAACATCATAATGCCTTTGCCATCAGTTAGCATGTTATGAAATGGGGAGTGTCTTTGAGACAGCTACTACATCTCACACCACACATGGGTCTGTTGTTGAAGTAAAGAGCAAATGCCTTGGCCTTT
This sequence comes from Engraulis encrasicolus, assembly GCF_034702125.1. Classification (NCBI taxonomy): domain Eukaryota; kingdom Metazoa; phylum Chordata; class Actinopteri; order Clupeiformes; family Engraulidae; genus Engraulis; species Engraulis encrasicolus. Next base: position 37,948,853 of record NC_085875.1, read on the forward strand.
TGTCTGAGGCTGTGTGTGTGTGTGTGTCTGTGTGTCTGTGTGTGTGTGTGTGTGTGTGTGTGTGTGTGTGTGTGTGTGTGTGTGTGTGTGTGTGTGTGTGTGTGTGTGTGTGTGTGTGTGTGTGTGTGTGTGTGAGCGAGAGACAATAGGAAGTTAACTCAAGTCAACACTCAAGAAGAAACACATGGCCACACACTCGCACACACACAATAGAAATTCAATCCTCAGTTCCACACCGGAAACTTGGCTCAGGAGTTCCTGAGATTGTGTGTGTGTGTGTGTGTGTGTGTGTGTGTGTGTGTGTGTGTGTGTGTGTGTGTGTGTTTCTTTGCTTTGTGAACGCACATGAGTGTCTGTTTTCTTTTAAATGTTGGCGGCAAAACTTGGTCCACAAAACCACCCACAAATCAATGCCACAGTGGGCACTAAATATTAAGCATGCTTCAATGGGAGGATCACAAAGATGAAAAGAGAGGATTGAATGAAAGAATGAAAAAAAGAAAGTCAAATGTAAGAGAGAGAAGAAAAAGAGGTACACTGGGAAGAAAAGAAAAATAACCTATTTTTTCTGGGTGGTTTTTTTTTTTTTGCAGCCTTGGCTGTATTTTTCACAAATGCCTGGGAGGATCGGAGCCATACTGTGAAAAAGAGAAAAGGAGAACAAGATAAAGACAGAAAAAAAATGGAAAGAGACGGGATGGATAGTTAGTGAGACAGAGAGAGAGAGAGAGAGAGAGAGAGAGAGAGAGAGAGAGAAAGAGAGAGACAGACAGAGAGAGAGAGAGAGAGAGAGAGAGAGAGAGAGAGAGAGAGAGAGAGAGAAGAGAGAAAAATAGAATGTAGGAGAAAAAGGAGAGATGGCTGATAGTGAAGAAGACAGAGAGGGGGGAGAATGAAAGAGGTAGGACGCAGGGAAAAGGGGGAGTAAGAAACGAGTGCTAGAGAAAGAGAGAGAAAGACAGGAATAGGTGGACGGGGCCTCAGGCATAAGTAGAAAGATGGCTCGAACACTGCAATTGGAATTGTGGGAAGTGTCAGAGTAAGTCCAAGTATATGTAGGCGTATAATTTCAAACTTTATAAAACTTCATCTAACTTTTGGAAAACTTGACAGCAGCTCCTGATTTTTATGAAACAATGTCTCCATATTTCGCATCTTGACGTTGGTGGTCGGTGCCGGTGGTCTGCAAGAGAAATCCCTGGTGGTCCTTGACAACATCATTTTCCATGTGTTAAAGGCCCAACAAGCAAGTTGAAATATTTTCCACACTGTTGTTGAAATGTATGAGTAATGTAGTCGCACAAGACAGTTGTGAGGTGGGCCGGGAAGTAAGCTCGAGCTCGAGTGGCAAACTAGCACAGATGACTTCAGTTACACTACCTTTGCCATGCATAAAGTGTTCAAACGGCATGTACTGTACGTATACACTTCTCAAGCTATAGGTTCTGTGATGGGGACACACACCAATTCATTATGATGCACAGCCCTGTGTGCTGCAGAGCGGTGGGAGGTGGTTGTTAAAACCAAACACTGCTTGAAAAATGTTGACAGACATTGTTTTGCAACGAGCTAAACATCACACTTCACCCAATTTCTCCAGTTCTGCTGCATGAAAGGCCCAGTTGTTTAAGATTTCATGCCATAGCAAGTGAAAAAGAAACCCCACACTATGGAACCATTCATGACCATGTTTAGGCTAAGAAGTTCAGGATGATGATGCATGAATATGAAAGGTGGAACCCCTTTTCATTTATATAAAGCATGGAACTTCAATAGAAAGAGAAATGCCTCAGATTGATGCTGGTGGTAAATATTCACTAAAACGTTCAAGCTTACGAATGGCGGGCAAAACAACAAATTGTGATAATCTAAATCGTGACACACTGGATTGTCACACTTAAGACGCATCACTTCCAAGGCCCTTATTTTCCCCATCATGAGCACCAATTCCTCTGGTGGTTGTTTATCAGAGTGGCCTCGTGTGGTGAGCAGACGGCTCCTGTGATGCACCAGGGGCTCCTCCCATGTAAGCTATTCACAGCAGCCAGCCAGCCAGCCACCCAGAAGAGCCTTCTACCCCCCTGCCAGGGCGACAGCCACCTTCATGGGTCAAACTAGGGTCAAATTAACAGGTACAAAACACCAACGGAGACACGCAAGCACACACACACAAACACACAGCCCAAACTTAATATCTTTGTGAGGCTCTTCCTATATTTATATTCCATTTATATCAACCTAACAATAGCTAAAGAATGGTAAACTGTGCCCAAACCAAAACAATCCCTAACCCTAACCTGTCGATGAGGAAATGTTTTCTTTTTACACTTTTATAGTAACAAGAAAACTACCCCAGCAAAAGGGTTCAAAACATGTGGGGTCCAGGATTTGGGACCCACATGAAGCGAGGGCCCCAGTATGCGAGTGTGTTCCCATCAGTGGCCTCATGAAGGTAGATTGGTGTAGCACACACGCACACACACGCACACCACAATTTAATGAGGTTAAAAGCTGTTCTCTGTAAAAATAGATGCCACCTTGAAAGATACAAATTCTCTGTGTCCTGCTATTTTTAAACTAAACAAACTTTTGAGGTTGAAGCACATTAGAGCTTAGAAGTACCGCCCTCAATTCAAACTAAAGTACAGTTTGTAACAGGCGAATAACCAGAGGTGTGCCTCGTCACCCTGGGTTGCTGGCAGGGACTTAGGGAGCCCATTCAGACTGCTCCAATTTTTAGTATCATGCACGTGACTCTACACACAACTGCAACTGTCGGTCCATTGGGTGGAAACCGGTTTGATTTTTTTGAGTGTTTGCATGTGACGTCATCGGTCTGTTGACCTGGTTCCCCTGCTAGGATTGCAATATGAGAATTGTTATTATGCTATGGACCAACATGGCTGACAAAACAGTGTTTTCAGTGGCACTCCTTGACATCCATTCTGCCTGTGCATCACCCATAAAAAACTGCAAGGATTCTAAACAAAAGCACAAGATCCACACAAGTTAATATTGGTTCAACTTTAATAGCACATTGTTTGTTGTGTGCAGCATCTCTATGCTGCTATATTGGTCAGTCAGTCAGTAAAAACATATTACTGTAATTCATTACATTGTATTGTATTGTCATATGTTATATTACCACAACATCTGAAACCTGTGCAGGCGAGTAGCCTGTAGGCAGTTCAATGACAGCCAGTGCATTCACCTGCAAACTGCTGGGCTGGCCACAGATGTGTACAGTGGAGAGCCACAGTTTACACAGATTAACTTCAAAGGTCCCACTACACAAATACACACACAGGCAGCAACACACACACACACACACACACACACACACACACACACACACACACACACACACACACACACACACACACACACACACACACACACACACACACACACACACACACACACACACACACACACACACCAAGCAGCAGCAGGTTCACACATGCATGCGCACACAAGCACGCACACACAACACGAGCACGTGCACACATACCCACCACTAAAGAACTAGGTTTCCTCAACAGCCTCGTAGTGACAGCATGCCTGTCCGTCTGTCGGCTTATCACTGCAGATAACGGCCCTCCTCCTCTAACCTAATGCAAAACACAAGTCACACACACTCCAACCGTCCCCCTTCCTCTTCACGTCTATGAATCACCCCCCCCCCACACACACACACACACACACACACACACACGCACACACACACGCACACACACACTTATCCCCTGTCCATCCACTTTGCCTTTCTCTCAGCTGGCATCCATTCCACTTCCATTTCCTCTGGCTCTCCTCCTCCCTTTTTTACCCCACTCTTTATTTTGCTCTTCTGATAGACATCACAGGTGCCTGAGGCACAGTTATCTAAGTGAAGGAGCAGCACTCAAAGCACTGCACGGGGATGGACGAACAGAAAGAAGTGATGATGGAAAGGAGAGAGAGAGAGAGAGAGTTTTGAAAGGCCAGTGCCTGTGGGCACGCATGTAGTGTCGTGTGCACACATATCCACATATTCACTAACATTAGAATGCCTGACATACACACACTTCTGTGTAGTGCAATGCGTCCAAAAGACACGTGCTGCTGATGCAAAATGGAGCAGTATTCCAATGTTTAAGGTCAAAAGTGACGTGTGGGTGTGTGTGTGTGTGTGGGTGTGTGTATTGTTGTTTTGTTTCTTCCATGCCCTGTATGTACTGTTCATAAATGTTGAGTGTGTGTTGGGGTCTAGCCTATAGAGTTCAAATGTATTTATTTTTTTTGTTCAGTATGTAATCATAGTACTTACATGTCTTCAGAACCCACATGACATCCACGCATGCGTGTGCGCGCACACACACAAACAAATCGGCTTGTATACAGTGCAGATAAAATAAACCTCATCAGTGGTTAAGGGTTTGCTGCTGCTGCATGGCCCAAAACAGAGAGAAAGGTCTGCATCCTCTATATTGATTAAAGTGCTTTCAAGTTAATTCCTGTTACTTGAATTAATTAGAAGGGGCGAAAAACAAATACCTCAATGGCACAGCCCAAGAAACAGAGGTAGCCTAAGCAATTCGGTCTCAGTATTCAGCACATGTTTAAGGGTGCATGCCAGTGCCTGTACCAGTAAACAACATACAAACACCTACAGCAAACATCTGTGTGAGAGCCTTCGCTAAAATTCCTCTGGCTCAATTTACTGGGGGGGGGGGTGTTTTGCTAATCTGCCAATGTAAACACACACACCCACCACCCACCCATGACTCATGGCCTACCCATTAAATCTACTACATGACGTGACATAACGCAATTCCTACATCACCTAAATTTCAGAGGGCATGTTTCCACCCAATTCCTAAAATAGGTCTACCAATGAAGAAGCAGGACAGACACACATGATGGGCCATCTCGTCTTGGGAGACGTATCAAAACCGCATCAGAGCAAGCAGAGGAGCCTCACGCCCGTGGAAACCACAGCCACCTCCCATCCCATCTCGAGATCAGTCGCGGCAAACCCCTGGCTGGCTCCGTTCGGGGGAAATTGCTAGCCCATGAGACACTTTCATCCTGTCTGATCATCACAAATATGAATCAGCGCTCATCCTTTAGCTATTGCGCAATGTTGTAGTGTGGACTTCAATTTCACCAAATTACTTAATGCCGTCATTATTTTAGAACAAGCATCAGTGAGTCATGAAGGGTTTTTAACATAGTAGACTAAGGTGTCTGACATGTGTTGTGCCATAACGGAAAGCGACGCTAATATTAAACCAGCACAAACCAAACGGAGGAAATTGCAAGCATTCCTGCATCTTGAAGACACTTGGGTATGTGCGGCGACCCAAGCATAGCCTCCAGCTATAGGCAATTTAAAAAGCCATAAACTTGAAGACAAATGTGCAGTCCAGCGGCACGACTGGCGCTCTAGTGATGCGATTATGACTACATTGATTGTGATCACAGATTAAAACCCTTCTGAACAGATGCACAAGTCATCCTCCTCCAATCCCAACTCAGACCAACCACACAAACTATCTTCTTGTCTACCGTATCCATTTGGCATGCAGTGATTTCAAATGGGCGCAGGCTGTCTACCATTCCTGCTTCCACACAATCAACCACAAACAAGGACTCAAACGATCCATTTCCACAATTTCCCTTTATAAGACGTTGTAACCGGAGCCAAGATTACATAGTATAGGCGTCCGTATGGCGCGCTATGCCCGTTAATCCGTCTGTAACCTTTACGGTTACTGCAGTTATTTGGGAACAAGCCGTTGCTTTTCCAGCTAATAATAAGATGTCAGATTCCATTCCAAGGCACATATAGACGATGAGCTAATTTAAAATAAAAACAGCGTGACTCTAGGAGCGCCATGAGAGCTGCGATGCGGAGGAAAAGAACGTTCGCAGCGCGCAACTTTACCCAACTTCAGCACAGCAGACCACAAAGTGAAGTCTATTTTTTCCGATGTCGTCTCACTCAGTCTGGATTCACAGCTCTTACCACGGAAGCCAAAATAAAAATTACAGAGCTGCACGGATAGGGCTATCTCCGAGCAGATGCGCAAAGTTGACAAAACAACATGGTAGTCTACACACGAAAAAACAATTAGAACTAAGTAGGCTACACTTAATTCCCGTGCCCACAGATCAGAAGGACAACGTAACCAAAACCGCATAGCAGGCTACGTTTCTCGGATAGCTGTTAAAATGCTTCTCGCTGGGTGAGGAAATAACTTCGGCTCAACAGCAGGCAGGCACGTAAAGAAATTACCCAATAAACTAAAGCAACTCAAAATAAAGTGTTCTCAATATAATGACCAAACCCCAAACATTTAATTACGCATGCCAATCCATAATCTCCAGCATGAGAAACGTCAAAAATCGAAACAATCCCCTTACCAAAGGCTGAAGACAGCGGATCACTGAAGTATAGTGACTTCTAATGTCCTATTACAACACAACTGTAGACCAAGGCTCCAGTAACGAAAAAAAACAGCTGTGTTTTCATCGCATAACAGTTCTAACTTCACGATCAGAAGAAGAATGGTCACTGCAGTACGCAAACATAGGGTTTGGGGTACACATTCGACTGAATGGCAAGACAATGTAGCTTAATCGTTTCCCTAAAAAGTTTGATTGTCTGAGCGTTTACGGTGAGTAGGCTACGGGAGCACCGTTGGGAAGTGAAGACAACAATGGCCATTCCAAAACGAAGGAATTCCAACAAACTCACCTTTTTTGAATACCTCAACGTTCAAAATCCGATAAAGACTAGTAATCCCAATTTAAATCTCGAATGCTTTAGCTCAATTCCTTATTTTCTGTTTTCTTCCAAGCGCGCCGTTACAGCCACGGTCTGGGATACATGGCTTCTGAAACCAAGTATGTTCAACTGCAGTTTGCAGGGCTGGGGGCAGGTCTGGATCACATCTCCCTCCTCCCCCCTGAGCAGATCTCCCTCCTCCCCCCTGAGCACATCGAGTGCCTCCCCCTTGTCATTCAGCGCTAAGCTTGTACACGGGAAGAAAAATAGCTCTGGAAGTACGGGAAGAAAAATAGCTCTGGAAGTCACTGCACCGTGCAGAGCAAAGACAGAGTTTTCACAAATAAAATCGTAGATCCACTCTCTCTACTCCACTAAATTATAATGGTTTGGTGAGTGTAGGAAACACGAGCGGTGAGCTTTGAGTGTGATGAACAGCACGCGACCCTGTTTAGTATAATGTATTAATCCCGAGGGAAATTAATATAAGGACAGCTACATATAGTATTTGTTAACGCATGGGTCTCATTTGAATTAGGCTATTATTAATTAAGTGTCTCTTCTTAGTATCTTAGTTTGAAGACCAGATATTTGGTGCCAGTTTTCTAAAATCGAAAGATGGGTGCTGAAAAGTAATATGGCAGTAAAACGCCTGTGCAGTGGCGAATTATTCCATGTGATCCGCTCGAAATTAAACATAGGCCTACCCATCATTGAAAAGCATGAGCACATTCTTCAAAAGTCCCAAAGCCTGGATGCTGAGTAATCTCCACAATCTCTTTAGGATTGGGGACTGGACTCTGAGCAGGCCATTGCAGTAGCCTTTGGTATCCTTCGTGCATCTGCTCCACTTCCAAACTGACACATTTAGCATTAACCTTTTCTTTTTAACCGTCTGACAGCGCTTAACATTATCATTAAATCAATGGAACCTAAAGCAGTTGCAGAGACCGTTTCTTATTGGATCAATCCCTTCTCCTTTACTATGAAGGACAAGGTCAAGGACAAATTATTATATGCAAATGGAAATAAACATTCATGAAATTGGAAATTTAACAAAGTCAAAACATTTGCTCATCATTTTATAACACTTTATTACACACACACATCACATATCACTAAGGACTCAATCGAAGAGTTTGTAAATTGTGGTTAAATAAAATGGATGCAGTTGCATAGACTGTTTCTTTTTGCATTAAGCCCTTTTCCTTTACTATGAAAGAAAGTTCAGGCAAGAAAAAAAAAAATCTTTGCAAATGTAGTAACACTTGTGAGAGCTGAGTGGGAATTGAATAAACTCAGAACATTTGCTTTTCCTTTTATATCCTTTATTATACCCACACACACAATCACAGATCCAATTCAAGAGTCAAGTCATGGGAAAGAAAAAAAGGCAACAGTTTTTTTGAGAGCAACATTCAGTAGTAGCTGCAGATTTCCCCACCAAAAAGTGCATACTAGGTAAAAGTGACAGTGCTTGAGTGCATCAAGTGCCAAAACGGTCATCGTGTGCTAGTCATTGAAAAGTTAAGTACCATAGTACTACAATACTATGACATAACACAGGGCCTTTAGTAATGCCATTCTGGTAACAGCAATTTTATAACATCTCGTTAAAATATTGCTCCCAGGTTAAAATGGACAAGTTGCTAGAAGCAGCTCAGCCTCATGCCTTCCGCAGCCACCACACTCCAGGATATTAATGAGCACCTGAAAAACAGTCAATCATACAGATGTGTCAGTTAATAAAACAATTACAATTGGGTAGACATGTGTTAGTGTTCAGTATTTATGGCACAGTGGAGGCTGTGTATAATGATCAAAGGGACAATAATATATTGACCAACTCACCTCTGGGAACATCACATCCATGACAAAATCAGCATCCCTGAACAAGTTGTCACGGGCCCCACTGCCTGGTGTCATGCCAATTGCCGCTTCAATGGCCTTCAAGATTTCGTGGGACTAGAGGTAAAATGCAGAACAACCTTTTAGGCCATGGACAATAAGAAAACCACTATTCACAGTCACAACTGTAGAACTGAATACTGAAACTTTTGCTGGAGGCAACAGAGCCATCTGTCCCCCACATTACATGTTCACCCAGCAAAGGCAATGAATCCATTTACGGTCAGCGACAATAAGAACACCAGAGATGAATATACAAAAACAGATCACATGCTTAACCGTTCCTCACTGAACAGTAGCATCTTCATTTTCAGATGCACCAGTAGAGCAAGGGAGACAGGATACTTCCACAGGAACATCCTGTTGGATCGTCTGCTCCCAGACAGAAGGTCATCATGGAGGGTCTGATATGGTAGAGCAAGTGCAGTAAGTTATGTACTCGTTTAAACTAGCAGCCCTTAAGAAACATTGGCATTTACATTTGATGTGATAATTTGAGGTGATAATTACCTTAATATGGTGCATAGAATACACCGCCTGAAACCCCCCTGTCTCAACAGCATCCAATATCCTGTACATGAGAGAGACAATGTGGTTTGTGTTATGGTACAATAATAATAATAATAATAATAATAATAATGATAATAATAATAATGCATTTTATTCATATAGTGCCCTTCTAGACACCCAAGGTCACTTCAAATAATATCACTGTAAGTGTGTGTAGGTGTGTGCTTGTGGACACTAGAAGTCAAAGGCCTCCAAAAAGAGATGGGTTTTAAGGTGTTGTTTAAAGATGACCAGTGAATGGGGCATTTTGAATGTGGCTGGGTAGGTTGTTCCAGAGGAGTAGGGCAATGAAAGGCTCTGTCACTGGTGGCCTTGAGTCTAGCGCGGGGGGTGACCAGCTCGCCCTTGGAGGAGGACCGCAGTGATCTTGAGGGGTCATAGGAGTGGAGGAGGTTGGCAAGGTAGTGGGGAGCCAGACCATTGAGGGACTTGAAGGTGAGGAGGAGAACTTTGTAGATGATCTGAGACTTGACAGGGAGCCAGTGTAGCTGTCTGAGTGCGGGGGTGATGTGCTGTCATGGGCCTAGTGCCTGAGAGAATCCTGGCAGCAGAATGCTGGACATATTGCAGTCTGTTTATGGCATTATTGGGTAGACCAAGCAGAATGGCATTGCAATACTCTAGATGGGAGGAGATAAAGGCATTCGTGAGGATCTCTGTAACTGCCAAAAATATTATTGTCCAAAAATATTACATGATACAGGGAGTTGCACCTTTTGACATCAACAGTCTTTGTACAGCCACATGAAAAAGTGCCTCGCACACCAGGGCCCAAGCAGTCCTCATGCAGCCACTTTCGACACATGGTGCACTGTCGCCATTCTGGCTTGACATCTGGGTATAAGAGCCTACAATCAGAATAGAGAGAGAAAAAAAATGCATGGTAAAATACAAAAAGTTCATGCTCATATGCTCTAGGGTTAGGGTTATTTAAAAGAATATTTGTTGTTAAAAGAATAATTTCTACCCATTACATCTGTATAGTAAAAAAGGCTTCTCATTTGCGTAGATCCTAACTTGACCTACCTTTGTCCATTGATGGCTATCTGGAAAACACAGACACTACTGTCTTCAGTCAGACAGCGTCTTGACTGTGCTTTGCTGGAGTGCGCTGAATCCGAACACTCCACGATGTATGTGGATGCACGCAACACTTTTGCTGCGACGCCATCGCCCTAAAAAGGTGACATTGCTGCATTAAATTACGGCTTAGCTTGCAGTCAAGGTTGCGTAACTGGGTGATACATAGTCTAACAATTTCAGATCCTCCTCATGACTGACCTCAGATTCCTGGTCACGTCTTCTCTTCAGCCTCAACACTGGGGAAAAATTCCCTCTTAGCAGGCGTTTGCCTTCTGCTGTCCAGTGTGTGAAGACTGGTTCACTACAAATAGAAATGTGAAGTTGAGTTAACATCCATCATAGCATAGGCTAGGAATTATCTGAAGAGGATAACTTGCCTGATGAAGGTCTAATACCGAAACGTTGTTCATTAACCCCTTTGTGCTGAGCCTATGTTATAACCTTACTGTCAACTTGAAGAAACTCCCGCACACTGACCATTTTGCTGTTTTTTTTAATGAACGACATTTCGGTACTAGAGCTTCATCGGGCAATCTCTTCCTAACATAACCTAACTGTCACCAAAATTGTAATGGCTATGTCTTAATCTGTTAAGGCTCTTGGTTCTGTCATAGCAATGTTGTTATTGTGTAGTTGAGTATTTTCAGCAAATAGTGAAGAAGATTAAAAGCTATTCATGAAAGGAGTGAACTCTTGTACAGAAAATGTGACAGCAGTGCCATGACCATCAGGACATCTAGTGTGTCAGACATCTAACAAATATACCCGTCAAGAGTGTAGTTTTCCAGTAGCAGCAGACACCACCATTTTCTCAGGGCAGGCATGTCATGCTGAAAAAAAATAAATGTTGCTTCAAAAGGCGTTTGCTTTCCCACAATGAAAGAAGTGTAATGTCATACTGAACAATGGCACTACTTACAATGGAGTAAACAAATTCAGCATCCAACGCAATGTAAAAGGCAGCCTGTAACCCCCCCAGAAAACACAAAGAAAAAAAAAAAAACAAATCAGAATGTATGCAGCACTGGAGTAATACACAGTGAATTTAAAGCCAACCGGTTCTACCAATAAAGCTGAACCCACCATGATCATAAAGATGCCACAGTCCAAACCCATTGGTTGGCTAGGGAAACCCTACATAAGGGAAGTAAAGCAGTCATGAAAGGAACACAAACACATATTGCACGTGCAATTGAATAACTACTCTATTAATAACTAAACATACAGTAATAAATAAGCAAACACGTACCACCATGTCTTTCCCTATTAGCTCCTCCCAGCAACCAACTGAAATATTCTGCGCAATGCTCCTAGAATAATTAGAAGGGAAACAATGACTTGGGGATCCACAAGAGGTACATGATGGAACTGAAATGCAGACTTGCCTCACAATGACATGGAAAAGCCATAATCCACAAATATCCGGGGGACAATGAGTGTCAAACATCAGCAACAACAGAGGGTCATAATACTTGCGTGGTCAACGATAGTGGTACTGGCTACACCTTCAATCCCAAATGCAAGTGCCACAAGTACTGTAAATTCCCACTATCAGTGTCAACACACCACAGAATAGTGCACAACATATTGCATTTATGCTTCACTCATGCAGTGGGGGGCAACCCAAAAAGCACCACAGGTGAGCAGTGTAGAGGAATGCTACTTAGGAGGATGGGGGCGAGCAATGGATATTAACCCCCCACTCACCCAGTGTGTCAGGAATCGAGCAAACAACTCTCCAGCTACAAGCCCGACTACCTAAACAATTGCATAAGGCTACACCCTGGTGACAGGCAATAGGAGTGTGACCAATCCCAAATAACTATATGAATTGGTATATACAGTAACCTCAGTAGTGGAATATACTGTTGCCCTCCAAACCCAGACTCGCAGTTTGCAAAAAGCGAGTCCAGGAAAAGGATTTGTCTCTGAGCTGGCTTGATAACCTGAAGAGAACAACTGTCTTTAAATACAAAAACATGTACTGCAGCCAGAGATGCATTAAATGTTGGAAACAAGTCTGGATGGACCTTGAATGGACCTTGTCTGTATTCTTGTTAGCTTCCGACTTTGTCTGCGCTAACAACAATGGCATTTCCCACTTCTTCCAAATTAAAGTAATAATTGACAGAAAACACTTACACAGATCTGGTAGTGGCCAGGAGTCCACATTTTTCCGGTACACACCCATGTTCATCATAGAATACAGTAGATAATACAGTATTAAAGTACAGTAGACTACAGAAGAGTATAGTGCAGTACAGAGTACACTGCCGTATATTACAGTACAATATTATTACATTAAAGCAGAGTACTAAATTGCACTACAGTAGAGTACAGTAGGCTACAGTAAGTGCAGTAGGCCGATATAGTGACAGCTCAGTAGCCTATACTCTGACAGCTCATGATTTCCATATGCTGCTTTTGTATGACTTAGTGTGAGAGGGGAAGCGGACAGTTTTAAAGGACCACAAATAAGAAATAGCAATCCAAGGTTAGATAGCCAACATGTCATCTAGGTTAAAGCCCAAACTATAACAGAATACATACTGCCACATTTCTCTTTTAAAATACAGGCCAAGGTTTTTTTTTGTCAATATGCTACCCCCACATCGCCAGCTGGTTCCGGCCGGATTAAACCACTTCACACCGCAATTTCACAGCATTATTAATGTCAAAAGCAGTCATCATTATGTGTTGTGCTACACTTAGGCCTACCGCTATTGAATGGTCTATGATTAATTAATCCTAGTAGCCTAATACGCAAACCACTTCACACCGCAATTTCACAATGCATTATTTAGAGCCTATTATTGTCCAAAGCATCTATAAGAGTCATCAATGTATGTTGCTGTGCTTTTACCGCCATCGAATATCCTATTATGATGGATGAATGACTCTATATGTCCAGTGATTAGTAGATATATATATTTAATTAGCACTCCAAACGACGAGACATGATACAAGCTGTGTGCATAGAATACAGTGTAGCCAACTACGCATTAGCTATTATTGATGAATGAGTCCAGTGTTTAGTAAATGTAGGCCTATTTAATTAACACTCTAAACGACGAGACACGATACAATCTGCGTAGAATACAGGGTAACGCATACGCTATTATTATTGATGAATGATTCTATGTCCAGTGTTTAGTACGCCTAAATATATTTACTTAACACTTCAAACGACATGACACGATACAAGCTGTGTGCATAGAATAAGCCTACTGCATTCGCCAGATAAGACATTTGGGGCCATTTCTCAAATATGGTGCGCTATTATGATTGATGAATGATTCTATGTCCAGTGTTTAGTAAATATATTTACTTAACACTCCAAACAACGAGACATGATACAAACCACTTCACACCGCAATTACACTAGGCATTATTATTGTCCAAAGCAGCTATAAGAGTCATCAATGTATGTTGGTGTGCTACACTTACCGCCATCGAATATCCTATTATGATTGATGAATGATTCTATGTCCAGTGTTTAGTAAATATATTTAATTAGCACCCCAAACGACGAGACACGATACAAGCTGTGTGCTTAGAATACAGTGTGCTATGCATTCGCCGGAGAAGACATTTGGCGCCAATTCTCAAATAGGGTGACGTCGGGATGGTGTGGGACTGTACAGACTACCATAATAGGAAAAATAGGAGGGGCGAGATACAAAATGGGAGGGGCGGGATCTCAGAGATCTAGACCTGCCCACTTCTGCAAACTGCAGTTGGATGCTACTCTCTGAAACGGACCGCCTATCCCAGAGAACTGTAACAAGTAACGATCCATGTGGACCTTAGGAGGATGTATGGTTTGTTCCAGGGGAGGGCTTTGCGCAGATAAGTTAAGATAAATCTCTAAATGTCATCACTAAAATAATTGTAAAGCTGTGCGCGATAGGCATTACTTCAGTTGAAATATGAACTCAATAGAACAAAACAAGGGAGGGAGAAGTTTAAAAACTACAAGGCGTCCCTCCCCGTTGTACCCAAAGTTGGTAGCGCCCACGACTGGCTGTCATGCCATTCTTCCCGACTGTAGCAGCCGCGCTGCAGCAATTTTGAATGCCTGGGAAAAGGGAGAGGTGGGGGGGGTTGGGAATGTTGATGCCCAGAGTTCCTCTGATGACTCCTTAAAGGTGTACTGTGTAGGATGGTGGCTAAAGCAGGTATTGCAACTATACTGCTCATTCAAACTATGCTGCCTTTAGGGACATTTTCATGGATTCCTAAGTAATAAACTAATATTTCCTAGTATGACCAAAGTGCAGTAAACTTTTCAGCTAAAAATGTCTATTTCTGGAAATTATAAATGGCAGACCATGGGGAAAGATCCCCTTTTTCATGTATGAAAAACGCAATAGTCCCAGTCATAATGATTAGGCCTACTTAGAATTTCAAGGTCATGGTAAATATTCATGAAAAAGGTAACAATTGTGAATGGACAGCATTACTTCCGGAAATAAACTACTTAACATATTACACAGTGCACCTTTAAGACTAGGCCTAAAGCAATTGTTTCTCATTCACATAGTTCATACTTGGTAA
>NC_085875.1:37966239-37968739 GCF_034702125.1 Engraulis encrasicolus
CAGCAGCAGCCAGCAGGAATCTGCCCCACACACATAGCACTCTGACCACAGAAGTTGTGTTTTTTGCAGAATGCTGTTGACCCCCCCCCCCCCCCCCTCCCCTCCCTCTCTCTCTCTCTCTCTCTTGCGCTCTCTCTCTCTCTCTCTCTCGCTCTCTTTTTTCTCTCTCTCTCTCCCTATCTCAATCTCTCTCTCTCTCTCTCGTGCTCTCTCTCTATCTATCTATATCTATATCTCTATCTCTCTGTGTACATGTGTGTGTGAGTGTGCACGTTTATATTTGTGTATATCTGACTCTGTGGAGACTCTAGATTATATACAGTGTATGCTGGATGTTTCATTAAATGTGTCTGTCTGTGTTTGTGTGTGTGTGCTGTCTTGTGTGATTTGTCTGTCTGTGTGTGTGTGTGTGTGTGTGTGTGTGTGTGTGTGTGTGTGTGTGTGTGTGTGTGTGTGTGTGTGTGTGTGTGTGTGTGTGTGTGTGTGTGTGTGTGTGTGTGTGTGTGTGTGTGTGTGTGCGCGCGTGCATGCGTGCATGTCTGTTTGTCTGCATACTTGTGATTCCTCTGTCCCCTGCTTGACCTCCCAGTCCCAGCTGCAGAAGTGCGAGGCAGAGGCAGTAAAAGTGAAAGGGGTGAAGTTAATCTGCCCGTTTACCTCTACTCCTCCTCCGAGAGAGAGAGAGAGAGAGAGAGAGAGAGAGAGAGATCTGCTGTGCTTCAGTAATCTGAGGAAGGTTTGAGGAGTCTATGCTTTGAGTGATCACCTCGAGGAGGCCCTACCTAACCTAAGCCTCTGCTGTTTCCCCTCCCAACTTCCACACTTCCACCAGTGAGTCATGAGGTGTGTGTGTGTGTGTGTGTGTGTGTGTGTGTGTGTGTGTGTGTGTGTGTGTGTGTGTGTGTGTGTGTGTGTGTGTGTGTGTGTGTGTGTGTGTGTGTGTGTGTGTGTGTGTGCGCGTGTCTGCGCGTGCCTGCGCATGCGTGCGTGCGTGCATGCATGCGTGCGTGTGTATGTGCGTGCCTGTGTGTTTGTGCATGAGAGAGAGAGAGAGATTTTGTTTATATGTGTTGCTTTTTCTGTGTGTGTGTGTGTGTGTGTGTGTGTGTGTGTGTGTGTGTGTGTGTGTGTGTGTGTGTGTGTGTGTGTGTGTGTGTGTGTGTGTGTGTGAGAGAGAGAGAGAGAGAGAGAGAGAGAGAGAGATATTGTGTCTGTGAGAGTCAAGTCAAGAGAGAGAGAGAGAGAGAGAGAGAGAGAGAGAGAGAGAGAGAGAGATGTGTGTGTGAGGGCACACGAGTGCGTGCATGTGTGCGTACAAACTTGCGGTGTGGCAATATGCATGCAGGCAAACACAAACTTGCGCTTACATATGAGTTTTATTCATACACATGTACTTTTTAGACAGAGACCGGTGCGATATTCCTGTCTCTCTCTATCGGTGGCGTCCCAACCTAACGAAGGGTTGGGGAGAGGGTTGAATAACGATGCATTACATATACAAAAGTGAAAGACCACCTGTGGAAATCCCAATGTCATTGTGACACAGTACTCTACAGCACACAATCCCCAGTGCACATAACAAAACTGCATTTACAACACACCCGTGCCAGAGGGGCAGCCCGCAAACACCCGAAGGGAGCAGTGTGGTGGGAAGGTATTATGCTTAGGGTACCTCAGTCATGGAGGAGGAGAGAGCACAGGTTAATTTCTTCCCCCACTAACCTGGTGGGTTGGTAATTGGACAGACATCCTTTAGGCTACAAGCTTAACACCCTAACCGCTTACCCATAACGTACATAACCTCACAACCCAACGTTAGCAAATCAGATACAGGGCTCACCCTTCCCATCTCATATGGATGCTCAATGGAGATACTTAAGATTTTAGATGATTATAAAATCATCCTGCATTTGGAATGACCCTTCTTCCCTCAGGCAGATGTTTTAGGATATGTACGCACTCAATAAATATAGAATATTTATTATATAAGTCTCATATATATATAACAGCCCTTCATGCTGCTGTGTCCCATCTAGAGCAGCAGGGGAGCTATGCCAGGCTGCTCTTTGTGGATTTTAGCTCGGCATTCAACACTATCCTCCCCAACAGACTGGTGACCAAGTTATTGGACCTGGGGCTGTCACACTCCATCTGTCGGTGGATACTGGACTTTCTGACAGGCCGCTCCCAGAGGGTAAGAGCTGGCTCCCACCTGTCCTCAGTCATAAACACCAGCACAGGCTCCCCCCAAGGTTGTGTGCTAAGCCCACTCCTGTACACCCTATACACTTACGACTGCACCCCCTCTCACTCCAGCAATAGTATCATCAAGTTTGCTGATGACACCACCATCGTAGGTCTCATCTCCAAGGGAGACAAAACTGCATACAGGGAAGAGGTGCAGCGTCTATCGGTCTGATGCAAGTAGAACAACCTGTTCCTAAACATCTCAAAAACAAAGGAGTTGATAGTGGACTACAGGAGGACAAAGGCTAAAATT
>NC_085875.1:37981239-37983739 GCF_034702125.1 Engraulis encrasicolus
GGTATCCCTTTAAAATCAAGATCACGAATTTGAGCCCTGCGTGGCAGACAGGAAGACCTTGGTTGCATTTGTCTGACTAAATTGACAATGTAGTGATATACCGTACGTATATTTTGTTGCACAAATATTTTAATGTACATAATTTTCAAATGAATTATCATTTCAATGGCTAAATGACTATAGTTGCATCGGTTAAACAAGATGAAACAATAATAACATAATTCATGTACTTTTTTCCGTATGAGGTAGATAGGATAACAGGAAAGCTGTTTTGTCATAGCATAGTTTCCCTCTCAAGGCTTGCCAGTGGAGCTCCATGTTTGTCTTTTTTCTTTATTTTTCTCATTTAATGTGATCAGCGCTTGTGAAGCTTATGCCCCACTTTGTTGGATCTGATTTGGTTCATTTCTGCAGCCTCGCCCCACTTGCCGAAGATGCTTCTGGAGGGTAGACAGATAGCAGCAAGGATGCTCATTTGCAAAATTGCTACCGGCAAGAAGTTACGTAACCCCTCAGCATGAACAAGACAGTCTCAGAGGGATGGAAGAGAGAGAGAGAGAGAGAGAGCAAGAGAGGGGTGGAGAGAAAGAGAGAGAGAGAGAGAGAGAGAGAGAGAGAGAGAGAGAGAGAGAGAGAGAGAGAGAGAGAGAGAGAGAGAGAGAGCGAGAGCGAGAGCGAGAGAGCGAGAGCGAGAGCGAGAATGACTAAATGAATGACTGAGTGAATGAAGGTGAAAGAGGACAGGCATGTAAGGAATTTTTACTGACCTCTCTGGTAGGAAACGAGGGGCCAACCTGGAAACAATGACCAACCAATCAGTGAGTCAAAGGCAACAAAGAGCTTGTCTCAGCTTGTGTTGTGTTTCCAGAATTAATTACAGCCCTTTTATCTGCTGGCCAAGACTGTGTGCTGTCGTGTGTGTGTGTGTGTGTGTGTGTGTGTGTGTGTGTGTGTGTGTGTGTGTGTGTGTGTGTGTGTGTGTGTGTGTGTGTGTGTGTGTGTGTGTGTGTGTGTGTGTGTGTGTGTGTGTGTGTGTGTGTGTGTGTGTGTGTGTGTGTGTGTGTGAGTCCTTTCTTCCCTGCTCTCTAGCGTGCAGCCCATGTCCACTAGAGTGAAATGAAGTGTTCTTTTGAGAGAGTGTGAATGCCCTGTCAAAAATAAACTCTCCCATGCCAAGCAGCTCCTGCTCCTGCCCCTACTCCTGCCCCTGCCCCTGCCCTTGCCCGTGTCTAGAGTCACGTGGCCCCATAGCCGTGCCAGCGCTGGCAAACTCGTGTTTTGGCACAGGCTGGGTATCAGAGTGCTGGCGTGGTGCCCAGCAGCTCAGTGGGCATCATCGTTGGCAAGGCCGGGATTCCAAGCTATGGCATATCCTCTGCCTGACATAACTACCTACCAGCTCCCTTGCACTACCTGCCTGCCCACCTGCATGCTTTCTGGGAGAGATGCTCACGGCTAAATAAAGCAGGCCTACAGTTTAGGAAGTCTGACACGTGTCAATGAAGGACACCTTCAAAAGCCCTTTCACGATTTTGAGTAATCCTCAGCCAGTTCTCACAAGACAACTATTGACTATTGACATACACACATTATTTTGTTGAGTAACACTCCCCATGTCTCGCACAGGGAATTGTGTCGTACCAGCTTAAAGGGTTTTTTTTTTCAGCATATTTTTACATTGTGGAATCAAGTGTTTCGACCTTGGCAGCTGTAATCCCCTCCATGCTATCAGCCTGTGTGTCATAATAAAACCAAGACCTTGAGAGATTAAGAATATGTCCTCCACACTGAGGGCAGTTAAATGTCATGGCCTATGAAATTCTTGTCACTACAAAAAATACAAAACATTTCCAGTGTGTTTCAAAGGTTTATGGACGTCTTTGGAAAGCATGTATTTTTGTGGACGTCTTAAGAAGAACATATTTTGGAACACTCATTCAAACAATCTCTCAGACGAAGACGCACGCACGTGCACGTGCACGCACACACACACGCACACACGCGCACACACACACACACACACACACACACACACACACACACACACACACACACACACACACACACACACACACACACACACACACACACACACACACACACACACACACACACACACAAAGAGTTTGTTTCCTCTTTCCTTCCATGTTATGACTGCCAATGAAGGCCATCAGAGACTGGAGCCTGTCTGGCCCTCATTTTAGATTTGAGCATAATCAGCACGTTTCCTATCCCATCAACCCTTTAAAAGAAATATCTGTTATTCTTCAGCAGTGGGAAGGATATTTACTCCCAGCTGAAGCTACTGCATTATTTATATTATCACATTCGTATTCTCACATTCGCCGATCTTTCAAATGTGTTTGTTTTGTCTCATCTTGGGTAGAGTGCAGTCTGACTTTTACACCTAGCGTATAGGTGGACCTTGGTCTGGAATAAGTTCTCTGAAGCGGAACCAAGAAACATTGCTACAAGGGGCCAGGAGAAACTCAAAACAGCC
>NC_085875.1:37993739-38068739 GCF_034702125.1 Engraulis encrasicolus
AGTGATTTGGCCCATGATGACACACAAAGAGAAACATGCCGGGCCATCTGTATCTGCCCCAACAGCTCAGTGAGCAGGAGTCACCAGAGAGGAATCCAGCAGTGTGTCAGACAGAGCAGAGGGGGCAGAAGAGGAGAGCAGCAGAGTCAGGCAATCTCAGTGAAGATTGAAGGTGAAGATTGTGCACATCCCAGGAAAAGGTGCAGGAAAAAAGGCTTACTGCAATTTTCGGAGTCTGCACACTTAAAATGCTTTTTTGCTGTTTTTTTTTATTATTATTTCATGGCTGGATTACGTTTCGACTTCATCAGTTAATCAGATTATCTAGAGAATCTGATGAAGTTGAAATGTTAAAAAAACAGCAAGAAAAAGATTTTAAAGGAGCAGTTCAGCCAATTTCAATATGCTGTTGTATTGCTCACGCTACCTTTGACTTATCAGTACACGCTGCATCTTTTGTCTCAGCCCTCTCCGAGATCTGAGCTATTCTAATGGGGGCGTTTGTTTACATTAGAGATGCACTGGATCCTGATTTTTAGGATCCTGACGGATACCGGATCCACTGCTTAAGATCCTGCCGGATCTGGAACCGGATACCAGATCCTACAAAAGGGTTGAAACATATAGTCTACTCACACATGTGGGCCCTTTTTATTACTTTGGCACAAACTATTTTTTAGCCTCATTGGCTAATTGCCACACTGCCTGCAATGGCCGCTTCCAAAGGGCTTTCACTCCATGCAGTGATTGGGGTTGTGAAAGACTGACTGAAAAGCCTAGGCTAGAGATGCACCAGACCCTGATTTTTAGGTAACATGCCGGATAACGGATGCACTGCTTAAGATCCTGCCGGACAAGGATCCTGTGAAAAACCCTATTATCCTGCCGGATCCGGAACCGGAACCAGATCCGGTGCATCTCTAGTTTACATTAAATATTTTCTTAACATAGGCCTTCTCCAAATATTTTCCCAAAAGGTCGGCCTATTGTTGTTTGCTACTTGTCTGCTGATGTTGCATAACCTTTTTGATGTTTTTGGGAATAAATAAAGATGTTGTTTTGAAATGTAAACAATCACCTGCCTCCATTACAATGACCAGGATCTCAGAAAAAGTTGAAGGAAAAAACAAATCTCAGGTAGGCTACTGACAAGTCAAGGATAGTGTGAGTATTACAACTGCATGTTGAAATTGGCTGAAGTTACCCTTTAAATGTGCAGACTTCTCACTCTGAAAATTTCAGGCAAGCTCAGTGCCAATCCAAGTGATCTGGACCCTAGGAGATGACCCCTCCAGCGTCCCAACCCTGCCATGACCCTGACGAAAAAAAAACAGATTTTTTTTTTTTTACAGAATGATGAAAAAAACCGTCTATAACTTCTAATAAAAATAGCTAATGTTGTAATGGCAATGTTAATAGTGTGTCGAATGAATTAATGAATGAAAGCGCTAATGAATGATTTTTGAAACGCCATCCGATGTCGATGTTTCACAACTGGTGCTGCCCTGTGCAATTGAATTCAATTGTTCCAATTGAAAATGGAGAGAGAAAAGCACACACACATGAACAGAAATTACGGCAAATCAGACTTAAAAACACAAGCACAAGTCTCTCACACACATCACACACACAGTCATAATCAAATTCCAAACTATTACATGACCAAACATGCAATGAAAGCATGAAGGAAGATGTCACCATCTTGAGATAGAGAGATAGACGCGAAAGGATTGGGAAATGACCTCAGGTTGGAATCGACTGCGGGTTGCTGTGGCACCATAGCTCCGGGCAGCTTTGGCGGGGCCCGGGACAACATACCCATTTGTCACACTCATTGAGAGTATATATATACCAGTTGTTGTTTTTTTAAATGTAAACAAACTAGGGATGCAAATTATCGATTAATTCATTAATCATTAGTTGATAGCCTTATTGATCGACTTACGATTAATTGTTAAGCGGCGTTTTCCCCTCGAAATCTCAATGTTTCTCGAAAAAAAACTGGTAAATCTAAACATTTTAATAAGAAATTGAGATAAAATACCACATTTAAATAAATTCTATTTCAATTCTTTAATCCAAATGTGATTTAAATATTCCCCCTATTCACACCCCTCTTCACACACACTCTTCACATGCCCATTTCACCTGGGTCTCTTGAATTGTCGATTAATTGCGATTAATGTTTTTCAATCGATTAACGCATTGATCGATTAATCGTTTGCATCCCTAAAACAAACACCTGCCTCCATTACAATGACCAGGATCTCAGAAAAAGTTGAAGGAAAAAAAAATCTCAGGTACTGACAAGTCAAGGGTAGTGTGAGCATTACAACTGCATGTTGAAATTGGCTGAAGTTACCGTTTAAATGTGCAGACTTTAGGCCCCCTTTAGGCAGACCTAAGGACTGTTCTATTCATTCTAGGAGCATTATGACACGCCCCTTTAGGCAGACCGGAACCTGGTCACGTTAGGTGCCCATAGAAATCTATTATGTTGGCATATCTCTATACTTAAAGAATCTCTGGTAAAAGTGTCTTATACAGTGGCTATCCAGATGAGTGCACTAACGAGGTCAGGCTGTGACATCCCATAATGACCCCATAATGTTTACATCAGACGCTGTAGACACAACAGGAGCTAATGATGGCCAAACCCCAAAGCCCAGCTAGGCTGTCTTTATCGCCATGGTTACCATTTATTTTCATTTATTTTTTCTCCAGGAGGGCTTCCTGTCTGCAGCCTTTATTATGGCTTGCAGCTGTTGTAAGCATCCAGGAGTTTTAATGGCATCAACTGTAAGCTGTGGTTTTTCTGCCCACCTGAGTGAAAATGCTGAGCTTTTATAGGCTACATATAGTTTTGTTTTATGGCCCTTGCCTTGATACATTTCGGTGCAAAAAAGAGCTGCGGTGAAAATAGGCCATTCCACTGAGAGGAAGAACTGTTGAGCTTCATACACGCCATGTTTCCATGTTGGCATTGGCTGCACAGCTGTCCTACTGTTAAATCAAAGTCCCATAGCTCTACCTTCCATTCTTGAGATCTACCAGGGCTAGGGGGGCGTGACATGATGCTCATATGTACACAGCTATTTTTCATTACAAAGTCAGACCAACACTATACTCTTTAAGAGTTAAAAAATGACACTGCAAAATGAGATCATCATTTCATGTAGCAAGTGGGAAATGAGAAATTCGGACATGCATGCAGGTTAGGTAACACAGGAGTCAGAGGAAGGGCCGTGGTGGCCCGAAACATCACGAAAATAAAATAGGATTAAAAGGGAGATCATAGGTATGCGGGTCTTCCTTGCCTTGCATGAATTTTATATTTATATTTATTTTGATCCTGCGCCCAGCTAAAAGAAAAAAGATTTGCACAAGATTAGACTAAGTAACACAGCTAAACACCTAAAACACTTTACTATACACTAGTTGTACATGTTCTCATTATATATGTAATAATTATATACTATGTAATAAAATCACTATGACTTTGTGCATGTTATGTTGTCCTTTCCTGGCCCTTTAAAGCAAGCTTGAAAATGAAAGAGAAATATGGACCTTTACTGTACTGTAAGTGTATGCCCTGTAATATAGGCCTATATATTTTTTTTTTAATTATGCAATGGTAACTGAAAAGCCCACGGTTGGTCAAAGAGCTCATACCATTTTTTTCCTAACCTTCCTAAACTGGATCGAGTTGAAAACGAAATTTATTGTCAGTGTCACTTGCCAGGGGAGCCCTGCTGAGTTGAATCAAATTGAATTATGATGGTTTGGCCAACAATAACAAACTCACTCCGCTGTGTGGATTTTTTTTCTTTCCTTCTTCAACATTGCTTCTAGCCATCTACGCTTTATTTCATGAGAAATTATTCCGTTGTCCTGTCCAGATTCAGCTTGAGTTTCTGTAACAACCTATCTCTGCACGCATTCCATTTATTTTCATCAAGGTCCTACAGCACTGTGCAGCATTCTGTGTAAGCATTTGGTAGTAATGAACAGACATGGTGTATGGCACAATCCTCTGAACATTTTAAAGCAATAACATACCACATTTCATTGGTTTTCTTGATCCCCCCCGCTTACAGGTAGAGAGACAGCGGTCATTTTCCCTGTAATTAATCATTTACTTTACTGTAGTCATCATTTCATGAGCTACCAAGATGACACGATCTCTAAAATGTTGTGTTGTGTTGTGTTGTGTTCAGTGGTGTAGTCTACATAGAATTACATAGAACATAGAACATAGAACTACATTTCAGGGATTTCAGTATACCCACTTAAAATTGATTGATCCATTGTTTTGAATAGCACAAATATATACAGTACCCACTTCAAAAAATGCTCAAATATACAGTATACCCACCATAAAAAGTAGACTACACCACTGGTTGTGTTGTGTTGTGTTGTGTTGTGTTGTGTTGTGTTGTGTTGTGTTGTGTTGTGTTGTGTTGTGTTGTGTTGTGTTGTGTTGTGTTGTGTTGTGTTGTGTTGTGTTGTGTTGTTATAAGGCTACATAGGAGACATGGCTGCCTGGGAGAAAACTGCCTGTGTGTGGTGCTGCATGCGACCCGACTAAATCACAGATGAAAGGGTCTACAGAGGTCTATCCAGCTCATTCAAATGCAGGACACCTCAGACCACACAGCTTCCCATGTGATTCACAGAGGTTTTTTTCACCCGCTCCTTCTTTGTGACCATTTTTGCCACAGGAATGAAATGAAATGATTAAACAAATATTCCTTTACTGTTTTTTTTTTACTGCAACTGTTTTAATGCATGCAAACAGCATGCATACATTAAATGCCCTGGTGTCTTTCCACAAAATGTCATCAATTTATAAATATGCAACAATTTCCAGACATGGAAAGGTCATTACTCTATCTTAAAGTAGTCAAGGGTCACCACTCTTCTGCAGTGAAGGTGCAGGATTTAGTTGAAAGTAAAAATGTCTTTGCTGACTTCATGCTGCCTAAAATCTATGATTTCACTGCAAGATTCTGGTTATTCTAACCTACACACACCAACACATTTGTCCACACAGACAAACAAAAACACATAAAATCTTGATCCTGCGCAGACTCATTCTCTTATCCACGTGCAGACACACTGGGTGTGTTGTCTTACAAGTGTTTCACATGGCGCCAGCTTTAGTCCCCCTTGCCAAGTGATAACCCAACAGGTTGCCGTCGGCAACTACAAACAAAAGCCTGTCTGCAACCCCCCTCTGTAGTGTCGTTATCGTGGCAGCAGACTGGAGGGGTGTCAGAGACAGAAATGAGATATAGGCAGCGATGGGGTTAGTCAGCTGGGATCTTGATTGGTCAGCTGAGGAGGATGTGGGGTAGGAAGTGGAGTAGTGCACAATACACAGGGTCTGGTCCCCTTTTTGCCAGTGTTTCCTTCCTTTCATCCCTCTTTCTATCTCTCTGTCTGTACGTTGCCGTCTCCCGTCTCCCATGTTCTCAAGACCTTGCTTATCTAATCTACATAACCATACCACTTACAGAACTCTGCAAACGGCACTTTTCTCTCAAACCATTCCTATTTCCCAAGTCTTGCTCTTTTTCGTTTCTTTTCTGATGTTGGCTTTTACTCTCTCTCTTTCTCTCCGTCCTGTAGGAGGTGTTCTGTGGTGTGGTCTGTCGCTGGAACAGAGTGAGACCTGATCGCCGGCTGAGCTCTAAACGGAACCAGATGTTCCACCCGCTGTGAACTGCAGAACATGAGAACCTCCACTGGCCCTTCTCCTCCCTCTGCTCTCCTCTAAAGCGCACAGCAGAACACTCGCAAGAACATAGCAATGTGCCAAAGAGTCTCACAGAATCAGAAAGTGTGAGAGAGGGAGAGAAAGAGAGATATAGAGGTAATAAAGAAAGAAAGAAAGAAAGAAAGAAAGAAAGAAAGAAAGAAAGAAAGAAAGAAAGAAAGAAAGACATCCGTTTCTTTCCTTGTGAAAATATTGTGGGCGGCCAGGCCAGGCCAGGGTGGCTGGCAGAAATCAGGGCCTGGGATTTGGTCCTGAAGGCGGCGTGACAATGAGACTTTGGGAAGAGGCACAACACAAACACAACAGGAATAAAAGTAAGGCTGAAGTTCTGAGAGAAGGGGGCTTTGTGGGAGTTTGAGGGGAGCTCGGGATAATGCTGCCAAGAACTGGGGCTAAAACCCCTGCAGACTAGGGGAAGGGAAGGGCTGAAGGAGACAGGGAAACAAAAACATTAAAGAAGGTAGATTTTAGTAATGTCCCAGCTCTCTCTCTCTCTCTCTTTCTCTCTCTCTCTCTCTCTCTCTCTCTCTCTCTCTCTCTCTCTCTCTCTCTCTCTGAATTAAAAGCAGCTGTATTTCATTCTGCAATATTTTAAAGACAGATTTGTGTGTGTGAGAGAGAGTGAGAGAGTGCCATGTGCATGCACGTCTGTTAGTGTAAGAGTGAGTGCACATGTGCAATGCTGATGTTCATTTGTTTTTCTACGTACTGTACTGTATGTGAGTGTGTATAGGCGTGTGCTGTGCATGTGTGTATGTGTATGCTCACGTGCTTGGTCGTGGGTGTGTGGTGTGTGACGTCTGTGTGATGATCTCAGTAAAACCACTTCCACCAGCTCGAAAGACATACAATTATGGTCTCTCACCACAGCGTCTCAGTGCTACACAGATGCCTTCTTATGGAAGTCCTGTATTGAGATAGACACATACAGCAGCCGCTGTCCGCTGTGGAGGGGCAAGGACAAAATCATTTGAAGGGCCCCCCCCACCCAATGCATACACATGAAAGCCAACTGGGAAACTCCAACTCCCATTGTCATTGTGACACAGCACACAAGTGTTCACTGCACACAACGAAATTGCATTTATGCTTCACCCGTGCAAGGGGGTAGCCCCCAATGGCGCCCCAAGGGAGCAGTGCGGCGGGACGGTACCATGTTCAGGGTACGTCAGTCATGGAGGAGGATGGGGGA
The DNA here is from genome assembly GCF_034702125.1 of Engraulis encrasicolus. Lineage (NCBI taxonomy): Eukaryota > Metazoa > Chordata > Actinopteri > Clupeiformes > Engraulidae > Engraulis > Engraulis encrasicolus. Next base: position 38,000,711 of record NC_085875.1, read on the forward strand.
GAGCACTAATTTGGGGTTTGGGGTCCCCTGGAGGGAAAATGGCCAAAATAAAGAGTGGCCTCTTGTCCCGATGGACCCGCCAGTGGGCCTATTCACTATTTGCTGAATAGACTCGACATCATAACAACATTTCTATGACATTATCGAGAGCCTTAAAGTGATACTGTACCATTTTTGGAAATAAAGTGACAGTTTAAGTGACAGTCAGTGTTGCCAGAATGGGCGGTTTCCCACCCAATTGGGCTGCTTAGGGGGGCTGTGTGCAGGTAAAAATGAATTTTGGAGAAAAACCCATCCAGTTTTTGGCCATAGAAATCAATAGAATTGGGTGGGATTTAGTGTTTCCAATCGGGTTTTGAATTTTTTTTGGGCTGGAAATCCTCAGCCCCATCTGGCAACCCTGGTGACAGTTTATTACGTAGACTCTGCGCAAAGGCCTTAAGAACTATAGTTTTCCCACCGTCCCCTTCCTGATCCCCAACCTGTCAGTTTCTGCTGCTGTACTTTTGCAAGCAACAGCGAAACAAGCAGGGAAAAAGACAACATTGTGTCCAAACCAAAACCAAAACCACCCCTACACGTAACCTGAAGATCTTCTCAGAACTTTTGGTTTTTGCAGTGTTAACTGCAAGTGATGTTCTCTCTCCCTCACGTTTTTCTTTATTGCATTTCAGTCTTTCTGTAAATCCCACAGTTGTGTTTTTTTTTCTTTATCCCTGTCCCCGCCCCCTCTCTCCATCCCTCCTTATTTTTTTTATGCAGATGATTTGCAGCTGCTAGGGGGGCTTTTCCAAGTATCTCCATTGATATTCTGCTGCCACTCTCCCTCAATGACAATTTCTCTACTTCCTGTCCTCCTCCTCCTTCTAAAGTTCTGTCGGTGTGGTCCTGGCATGATCCTTGACAAATCCATCCCACCACTCCCCACCGACCCCATCACCCCCTACACACACACACACACACACACACACACACATACACACACACACACACACACACACACACACACACACACACACACACACACACACACACACACACACACACACACACACACACACACACACACACACACACACACACACACACACACACACACACACACACACACACACACACACACACACACACAAAAACACACACACACACAAAAGCTGCCAAGAGAGGCTGCTGGATCAGCTTGTCAACCACATCGCATAAACATCCAGTTTACAGGGGTTTTTTTTCAATTGCTTCCACATATTTAGGGGCCAAGCAGCGAAGCTGGCGAAGGCCCCTAGTGTTTTAGTTCCCTCATTGACTCCAGTCAAAATTCTTCTCCCTCTGCAAGTCTATGGCAGCCCATAGAACCGTACATAGGAAAGTTGTGAAAATTGGCACACATATTCAAGGCAGCATCAACATTACCCGCAGCGATTTATAGGTCCCCAGCCCCAACGCTCTAGCGCCACCAGCAGGTCAAAGTTGCAGGTACATTTCTGCTTGTAACTTTTGAACCGCTGGTCCAATTTTCAAAAATTTGGTATCCCTGGAATCCTTGGCCCAGGACAAATCCGAGAACTAGGATGATATTGTACCCTGCGTGTATAGTTTTCCCGCAATTTTGAATTTTGTAAAATTCAATAAAAATGCTATTTTTCCCGCACTTTTTGATCAATTCGCCCGAAACTTGGTACATAGTATCTCTGGACTAAGCTACACATGGGGTCTCAAGGAATATTGGATATCTTTTATCGTTTAGCCGTGACAGCCAATCAAAATTGTCGTAAAAGTGGCGAAACAGGAAGTGAGGTCATATCTCAGTAACCGTTTGTCGAATTAGGCTAGGATTCTTTACACACACAGAAGTCCATCCCATGACCCACCACAAAAAAAATCAAATCCCCAGCTCAAACTCTGTAGCGCCACCAGCAGGTCAAAATTTTAGTTACATTTTTGCCTGTATCTTTTGAACCGTACTCCCAATTTTCAAAATATTGGTACACAGGTCATCTTCACACTATGTTGCACCCAGGTATGGATTTTCGTAACGATTGAAAAAACTATCAGCTCACAGCAGCCATTCAAAATTGTGGAAAGAATGGAGGGATTTTTCTCATCTCTCTGTCCCCTTTGCCAACGGCACCTGCGCACGTTCACTGACACCATTCTCAGCAGGGGGTCTCTGGACACACAAGAGACGAGAGCTTAGGTGTGTGCGTAGTTCTGCTATTGCTCTAGTGTCAACCAAAGCCCCACTGCCCCAGCCCCTGCACATACCCCCCCACCCCCCACCCCACACACACAGACAGAGGGAGAGGGAGAGGGAGGGGGAGGGGGAGAGGGAGAGAGAGGGAAGGAGGGAGGGAGGGGGAGAGAGAGAGAGAGAGAGAGAGAGAGAGAGAGAGAGAGAGAGAGAGAGAGAGAGAGAGAGAGAGAGAGAGCATTGTTGTTCTCTCGGTTCCTCTGTCTCTCACACACTCACACACACACACACACACACGTTACTTCTATGTACACCAATTCCTCAGACCAGTCTCTCAAAAGACTGGCCAACATTACATTGCAGCCTATAGGATTCTTATGTTTAGGATTTCAAAGACCATATCTATTTTCAGTAGGCTCCTGATTCTTTTCCATAATATTGTATGTCATATAAACAATTTACTAAATAGAATGATCACAGAGGATTATAATTGCTGTCCAAAAAGCAAGCCTCTCAAGTATAGAAATTACTTGCTGATATTTTATAGACTAATTTGAGAGGGAATGGAAATGTGTTACTCAATATAAATCAAGGGCAGCACAGGCCCTGCCGTGGCCAACCGGTAGGGCACTCGTCTATCATGCGGCTGACCCGGGTTTGATTCCCAGCCCAGGTCCTTTGCGGACCCTCCCCGTCTCTCTCCCCATTTTCCCCTCCAAGGAATGCACCCCAACATTGGCGAGATTTGGGCCAAAGGGGGCGCTACAGTTCCTTCTGTTGCCGTGGCAACTTTGCCAAGTTTACTGCTTGGCCCCGCACTGCTGCTTGCAGCTATATTGTTCACAATTGTTGCGTTCCTTGTCCTGAAATACTGCTCACACAAAATGTAAAACTGACAGACACAGGAGGGGAGGACTGCAGGGTGCCAGAACAGAGTGAAGGCATAGGCTATGGTAGGGGTACAGGTCTGCAATAAGGAGTTGAGGAAAAGGGAAAGGAAAGATGGAAAGATCGTAAGTGGGAGAAGTAACTATGGCAGGGGTGATGAAAGAGATGAGGGGAAGGTGGGAAAGCAAGAGCAGAGGGCGGGAGGGGGTGGGGGGGTGGAATCTTCTCTACTTCTCCAAATGAATGTTGTTGCTCCGAGTCTGTCTGTTTGTGTCTCTCTCTCTACTCCTGTGTGTGTGTGTGTGTGTGTGTGTGTGTGCGTGCGTGCGTGCGTGCGTGCGTGCGTGCGTGCGTGCGTGCGTGCATGCGTGCGTGCGTGCGTGCGTGTGGTGGTAACACAACAGCTATGAAAAGCCTAGGATACTGGCCCCAGACAGCATGCGCCCAGGGAACTTGGGCCATGCCAAAAGGCTAAACATGGATTCTAGAGTTCATACTGTATCTATGCAGTACAACCACACAGTCAGAATGAAACATTCCAGGGTGAATGCTCCAGTTTGCCACTATGGGAGAACCCCAAATAAAAAGAGAGAAGAGATGATTCAAACTCCGCCCACCCAATGCAAAGGAGTGTGCTTAAGCTCAGTCTAGGGGGGCGTTGTCTCCTCCTCCTTCTTCTCTTTCTGTGGCATTTGGTGACGGCTTGCATAAGATGTGCGCTACCGCCATCTACAGAGCCAAGGGAACTCTAAACCTAACCTAAAGCCTCCAAAGGTCTCCTAATCACAAGTATCCTGTAGGGGTGTTCACATGACATCACAGGGATCCAGGAAATGCTTGAATCATCTTACTCTAGTAAGAAAATCTTTGCTTAAGAGGTTCTCAGTGGAATCTTTCCAGTTGTTAGCTAAATGGTTCTTGTTTTAGAAGGTTCCTCAGAGAAGCATTGTGTGCCAGAACCAGTGCTGGTTCCCGCACAAGTTATATTCGATATGTCATCTGGAGAGAGCCTTCCACCCCTGAAGAAAAGGTTCACTTCAACAATTTCATGTGCTGAGCTTTGTTTGTTTCTGTGATATGATGATTAGACTTAGACTTAGACTTATTTATTGTCCATTAAACTTGCATTAAATGGAAATTTCTCTTTGGTAGTGGACAAACAAAGACATAAAACACATCACACTCAACATAATAAATAAATAGGCCTAGATAGGGGGGAAGAATAGCTCAGTCCACTGTCTATATTACGTAATGTATATACTAGGTCTATACCTATGAGTGATGACGATGACATCTACAGGCAGCGCCGCATGTTATATGCACAAGCTAACATGCTGGTAAGGAAGTTTCACTGGTGCACTGATAGTGTGAAAATTAGCCTGTTCAAGGCATACTGCACCCCTCTGTATACTGCCCCCTTGTGGACTAAGTATAAAAAGGGTAGCTTACAGAAACTCCAGGTTGCATATAATGATGGTCTGCGCATACTGCTTAAGAAGCCCAGGTGGAGCAGTGCTAGTGAATTGTTTTGTGGTCAAGGGGTCAACACATTTCATGCATTGTTGAGGAACTTGATGTATAAATTTATTTGTAGACTGGATGGCTCATGTAATCAAATTATTATGCTGCTGTCAAATCCGGCGCTTAGCGCAGTGCGATACCAGTCATACATGTGGAAACACTGGTACAAGTGTCTTTTATAAGTGTGTTTTGTATGTTTTTTTAATGTTCTGTATTGTGTTGTTGTTGTTGATAATGGACCTTGAGTCTGGAATAAAGCTGATGATGATGATGATGATATACAGTGCCCTCCATTATTATTGGCACCCCTGGTTGAGATGTGTTTTTTAGCTTCCAATTATTATTATTTTTTTCTAAATAATATGGGCCCTTAATGGAAAAAAAGAGAAAAATCCAACCTTCAATACAAGTGCATTTATTCAGTGGGGAAAAAATCCCACATAAAGAAATAATTATTTGACATCAAATAATGTGTGTCACAATTATTAGCACCCCTGTTGTTAATATTTTGTACAACCCCCTTTTGCCAACAAAACAGCACCTAATCTTCTCCTATAATGTTTCACAAGATGGGAAAAAAACAGAAAGAGGGATCTTCAGCCATTCCTCTTTGCAGAATCTCTCTAAATCATCCAGAGACCTGGGTCCTCTCCTCTGTACTCTCCTCTTCAGCTCACCCCACAGGTTCTCAATGGGGTTGAGGTCTGGGGACTGAGATGACCATGGGAGGAGCTTGATTTTGTGTCTGGTGAACCATTTCTGTGTAGATTTGGCCATATGTTTAGGGTCATTGTCTTGCTGAAAGACCCAGTGACGACCCATCTTCAGCTTTCGGGCAACAGATTTTGATTTAAAATGTCCTGGTATTTCAAAGCATTCATGATGCCATGCACCCTAACAAGCTTCCCAGGGCCTTTGGAAGCAAAACAGCCCCACAGCATCACTGACCCACCCCCATACTTCACAGTGGGTATGAGGTGCTTTTCAGCATGCGCATCTTTCGTGGCACGCCAGACCCACTTAGAGTGTTTGTTGCCAAAAAGCTCAATCTTGGTCTCATCTGACCAAAGCACACGGTCCCAGTTGAAGCCCCAATACCGCTTGGCGAACTCCAGACATTTGCGTTTATGATTGTGGGTGAGGAAAGGTTTTCTCCGTGCATGCCTCCCAAACAGCTTGTTGGCGTGTAGACAGCGCCTGATGGTTCATTTGGAGACTTTGTGACCCCAGGATGCTACCATTTGTTGTAATTCTGTAACAGTGAGCTTTGGAGATCGTTTGATTTCTCTTACCATCCTCCTCACTGTGCGTGGTGGCAAAATAAACTTGGGTCCTCGTCCAGGCTTGTTTACCACTGTTCCAGTTGTTTTGAACTTCTTAATTATTCCTCTCACAGTGGATATGGGCAGCTGCAGTTGAGTGGCAATCTTCTTGTAGCCTCTACCTGACCTGTGAAGGTCGACGCACATCTGCCTCACTTGTATGCTGTGTTCCTTTGTCTTTCCCATGTTTAAGAGTGGATAAGAGAAATGGCCTCTGTGTCACGCCATATTTATACCCCAGGGAAACAGGAAGTGATGAATTACTAATTAAATGTTCCTACATACTCTGGTAAACTTTGTAAACTACTGTAGATATGACAGAAATGCTTCAATTATATTTATTTCCTGGGAATTGTTAAGGGTGCCAATAATTGTGGAACAGGTGATTTAATGAAAAATAATTCTTTTTTAGTCAGGGATTTTTTTTATTTTCCTACAATTCATTTGAGTTGAAGGCTACATTTTCCTAAAATTTTCAGTGTGACAGTATTCTTCTGCAATAAACACTGAATTTATTTTAAGGCTTTTAACACATCTCAACCAGGGGTGCCAATAATTATGGAGGGCACTGTATATATATATAGAGAGAGAGAGAGATATGAACAAATGGGCTGGCCCTTCTAATTTACGTAAGTGCTGGTCTCTAACGGGGACAAAATTACATTATGGGCCCCTGGGGACTTCCGGCCCACCGGGAATATGCCCAGTATTCCAGATTACCAGTCCAGCCCTGGCAGGGGCAGAGCAAACGAGGGAGAAAGCTCACATGGAATGCAGTGTGGTGAAAATGCTGCCTTGCTCCTCTGCCTTGCTCAGCCTGCTTTGGCCCACAGAGGAAACTAGTCATTAGGGGGAGAGCAGTCGGGTTGGAGCGCTCACTCCATTATATCTGAGCAGGCTAGGGGTCTGGAGAGGAACTCAAAAATAGAGCACTGGGGGGGAAAGAGAGAAAGAGAGTGTGTGTTTGTGTGTGTGTGTGGGGGGGGGGGGGGCATAAACAGGAAGCAGGACTGGAAGGGGCTGTGCAATATGTTTTTGAAAGGGAGTAAATGAGAGAGACCAAAACGTCCACAAATGTCTCGAAACCTCATCTCTCAGACCAAACACCATATGAAACAACAGAGACGGGGTCCCCACCTCTGAAATTGCTTCATACAAATATGGCCTGCGTTATCTCTTTACCGTAATATTTTTTATATTTTTAATATTTTAAGATGTTTAGTGACTACGCCACTCTCATTTGTTAGGGTGAGAGAACCCAACCATCAAACACTTGATTTGACTTTCCCCGCAACAGGTTAGTGAATAACAAGAGATACAACTGTCATACAATTCAGAGTTCTTTTTATTTTCTTTCTTTTCGTAATGAATCTCTTCTTTCTTATCGTAATGAATCTCTGTACCTTAAGTATGCCTCAAAGGCTCAGTCAAATATAAAAATATAGAATATGAACATTCACAGTACTTATAGGCACGTCATCTCAAGATACAAAAATGTGCAAATGTGCTAGTTATGCAAAAGTGCTAATGACAATTGGCATTTGCACGAGGGGTAGACCAAATAACAAAAATTGCACGGCAAACAAAGTTAGTAAAGCAAATTGTACAAAAGAAAACAAACTGCCAAAAGGGCAAAATTGGTAATGGCCACCACACACACACACAAGCTTGTTAGACACACGTCTTTGGTCTCCCCCTACAGCAAGTATAGGTTCCAAAAGGAGTCTGAGATTTAAGATACGTCTCCCAGTAATACCTCAGTGTTCATACCCTAATCATATACACAAGCTCCGTCTTGGCGGTTACTAAGTAGAAACTTACACGAGCCCCTTCGTCTCGGATGTTAGAGTGAAACTTACACGAGCCCCTTCGTCTCGGACGTCAAAGTGAAAGGGTTGCACAGGATGAATCACTCACACAATAGGACAAAACAAGAAAAAAAGGTTGGGAAAAGAACAGTGATGCCCCCCTTCTCTAATGACACTGCATCAGTGTAGTCGAAGGCACCATCTCCTCCTATGTACATTTAACGAGAAAGTTACCATTAGGCACGGCATTATAAATCGATTAAACAGGAGTTGTGTATTGTGGAAATGCACAACTCCCTACACAAGTCAAGAGCTAAGCGTCGAGACTCTTACAGAAAATGCCGGCATTACCTCTGGTTCTCTCGAAGCGGCACGCAAGCAGTCAACCCCAAAGGACACAGAGTGGAGACACGCCACTAGCGACACTTGAGTTTGCCCGGCTCGGCACACCATCCCAGAACAGCAGCCGACCCCACGCCAGCCGCCGATGGACAGGGCTACGATTAAGTTAAATGGTGTCAGTAACCAACAACTAAGTACATTACAATGCACCAAAAAGAGCAATACACCAACCGAGAAGGACGCCTACCTTTCCTGTACGATGGCTCAACCAGAAACGGAGGGACAGAGAGAGAGCGGTGTACCCCACGCTACACTCTGCAGCATCAAAAACATAGCCTCTTTGCTAGCTAGTTACCACCGCAATGATATACGCTACCCACCGGAAGGAAAAGGGGAGCGTCGTTACCCCGTCAGAATAAAGGTTCAGGATAACCACCGGTTACACAAAGTATGTTTACAGCTAATGGAATTCAGGAGAGCCTATCACCACAGGGGGAACTTTACAGTATTTCTCAATTGGTTTTGTACATTTCTCGAATCTCTCTCGCAATTTTCAAAACACAGTATTCATTCTCAAAACAGCTTTAACAAATGGCAAAACACCATGGATGACCTGCAAAACCAAGTCTCTTCCTCAAAATCCTTAGTTTGTCTTTCAAAACCAAGTTTTTGTGTCAATGAACGCGTCAGTCCCAGCAGAATGGTTAGTCATTGTGTCATAGTGTATGGACAAGCTAGTCAAATTGATTTGTCATGTTGTCAATTGATTATTACACTCTTGAGGATGTTTTCTGAAGTGAAATGTTGTTTAGAATAGATGGAAAATGTTGTAAATTAGACTTTATATTACATAGATCAGGTAAGATTGTACTAGATATACATTTAGAGTATGACATATTTATTGAAAGGTTTTCTCATTGCAAAATCAAAAAAATAGTCAACTCTGATTGATGTGTCAAAGTGCGCCCTCTACCACCCCTTTTTACTTGTCTTGCAGGCCCATGTGGAAAAAAATATAGAACTGTAAAGCAAAATAAATTTGAAACAATACACTGATACTGTATAAAGTGCACTTACTGTCTTGTGAAATTCTAGGGAAATATTGTAATTTTGCGTGGAGCGTAATTATAAAGGGCACATGAGGCATAGAGTAATGTAATGCAGTACAGTGCTTATTGTTGTATTGCATGCTTTTTTCCTCTTTCCCTTCTACTGCTTTTAATAAGAGAGAGTCAATATTTACCTGCGAGCAATTCACCAATTCAGATCACATTTATAGACACAAATCCAATGGAAATTATACAGTGCTTAACACATTATGGCAGCTTGGTAAATCATTTTGCATGTCAAGACTTATACTATGACATAGGGCCTAAATGTTTTGGGGTTTGAGATAGTTTTGTGTATTCAGTGACAATGCTTTTTGAGTGATATGACAAAAGCAATTGCTAATGTACAAAAAAGCTGAGAATTGTACACAACCATATGCATGATGATGAAAGCATTTGCTAAATGCTGAAAACTATGAGAAACGTATTTTACCATGTGCACAGATAACAGCAGGAAGTCACAATTGAACAAGACGTTTTGAGAATGATAATTCTGTTGTGAGAAATGTACAAAACCAATTGAGAAATACTGTAAGACTATGCAATTTTCAAAGCACTTACGTGTTTGTAAGTCTCAAAAACAACGAAGTTTTCCTTTAATTATGGACAAAGGAAAAGAAATCAATTTCTTACACCTGTGGAATTCCTTTTTCTGGACATTCCCACTGAACCCCATCATGCCCTCCATGGGGAACGATGCTTCACCATTCTCCAGCACCTGTGGTCCAGGACTTTTGCCCTTCTTTGAACTAAAGCATGGATTCCACAGTAAGTCTGGAAAACACATGGACACACAAATGCATCGTGCAAGGCTCTTTTTGCATGCATCTGTCTTTCTTTCAAACAGCACGTAGACGCACACATTCAGACACACACACGGACATGTGCACACACACACGCATGCACGTGCACAGGCATGCACACACACACACACACATACACACGCGCGCGCACGCACTATTGTTGTGGAGACTGCCATATCAAAGTGGCTCTGTCATAGTAGTTAAAAATTAGGAGTTCCAGAGAGGCTGGTTCACAACCTCTCTTTGTCCAAGGACTTTCTTTGTGCGTAATTATTAACTCCTTTGCCAATACAAAATAGCCTACATGTTTTACTTATTATTAGTTGTTGACGTACTAGTAATCTGTTAAAATGTTGACAGAATTAATTTCAACACAACAGCTGAACTATTATCGCCACAACTTGTGAACTTGTTTGAATTTATTTAGCGGATAAATATCTTGTCTTATAAATCCTAAGAGACAGCCTGGAACATGATGTAAGTTATCCATCAATTTGATTTCTTACAGCACATGTTGGACTTCTCGAGAACTTAAGTTCTGACCTCAGTTCAATTCATACTAATTCCATAGTATTCTCACTCAGTATGCTGTGCATGTGTACCGGTTCATAGGACTACTTAAAAATACAAGTGAAGAGAAAAAGGCAAACTGTTATCTATGACTATGATGCAATGCTAATTGAACATTTTCATCCATTCTGCTTCAGCCGTTTTCCCAAGGCTGAGACAGACACTGCGTCAGAGATAGATATGATAAGGTGAAGATACTGGATGACCCAGGCTGTATTGAAAGTAATTATGTTTTGCTACTAATTCATATTTAAGACCAGATCCAGTGGGTCCAGTAGTTGGAATTCAGAAATGCAAGGTTTATTTGCTTGAGAGAGAGGGAGAGGAGGTCATAGGCACGAAGGCCCATATCCAGGCACCCTCATCCCCTCTCTCCAAGGTGTTGACAGCAAAACAGGTAAAGGCAGAAGATAGAGAACAATGCCAGTGGCTGAATGGGGCACCTAAGTCACACCCTTCTACTTCCGAGTCATGGGGCTGAAGCTCTCAAAATTTTGAACGGGAGTGACTGGAGCGAGTCAAGCTACATCCTCATCCCGTTTGGCATGTGGTCCGAATTTCACATATGATGGCAGTGTATTTTTAAGGTTTGGATTTGCAACATAAGACCACTCATTTTCGTCACGCAAGAAAGGTTATTTTAGCTTTTGTGCAAAACTGTGTTAGAGACTACAATGTGCGCCTCGCATATTTGACGTGAACCGAGGCGCAGCCAACCCTACTGCTGCACCGCGGCTGAAGTGGCTTCACGTCGGACATGCGACGTCTGTTGTGTAGTCCAAATAATTACATATTTTTGCACGCACACAACTAAAAAATCACTTGCCAAGTGAAGTCAACAAGCACACCATTGGTTGTTATTAATTCTGAGGCACAGTATATGTGTGATCGACGGGGAAATTGCAATTGTAATTGTAATTGTGAAATTGCAAACAAAGAGAGAGAAAAGACTGCTCATTTTGGCACATTTTATTTACAAAATGAAACCATTTCTGAACCATCAGGCAAGTGCAGCCACAATACGTTGTTTCTGACAGACGTATCCATATGCAATGTCACACAGCTCATTGGCCCAGCCCCAGCTATCTTGGCCATCTAAGATAAAGAAGGCAAAACAGGAGAAAAATGTCAGTTAAATCATATACATAGGCCTACACTTAAATTGCTTGTCTATCTTGAATGTGTGAGCCACAGAGGTTCAGTAGGAAAAGGGATGTTTCACTTACAAGGATGATAATTCATGAGAATGCACAAGTTTTGAGGGCTTGCTGCCGGTTGCTTTCTTGCCCAGTCTTGGTAGTCAAATGGTGTCTGGTCATTCCACTGCCAAGTTAGCTATAGAGGGATAAACTGTGTGTTACAACGAATTGCTGGTGTGGTTGATATAGAGATTTTCTCAATATTCCATGACAAGGAAACACATTTTGACATGTTTAAAACGTTTACCGCAGCCTCATCATCTTTTCGTCCTCCGATCCAGGCCATAGTGTTTTCTGTAAGTTTCTGCAGAAACACATTCAGCTCCTCGCTGTGTACCGAGGCCAGGTTGCCACCGTCTGCAGAGCAGTTTTTCTAAGCACATGTATGGAAACATACATTAGTGCGGGGAGCAGTGCTGGAACAATTGCACACAGGGCCCCAGGACAAAACACTGATGCCCCCCCCCCCCCATATGACCTGAAAAAGGCCATAATAGGGCCCCCATAAAGGACGTCATTCACACGAAGGTCAGAAAAAGTTAGATCATGCAATGTATTTACCTGTGCTGCTCCAAATCCCAGCTTTGCTTCTTTGAAGGCGTAGCACTGAGACCCATACAAGTAGTAGTCATCGTCACAAGTGGGCCTTTGACTCTCTTTGCATATGAATGCATATCTTAGAGTACCATCCTCATTTCCCCATGTCCCTAGAAAAATTAGACACATTTCAGAAATCATTCATTTTACAGCAGCAGTACTGCAACCATTATTGGCAGTGTTGGTAAGGAAACAAAGACATAGTTACCATCTTTGAACATCATCATGCTGTTTTTTTCTCTGAAATTACGCGGTTGGCCTGCACCCCAGTTGTCATATTCCATGTTGGCTCCATCAACCCATCTCCATGATAGGTGTCTTTGCTAACACATAAAAAAAAAACAAGTCAAATCTGACTTGAAGAAATGTGTCATTTTCAAGATTGCGTCCAAGATAGCATCAAGAATATAATTCTGGTTATATCGTACGTGTTATTTACATTATAAAGATGTCAGTGTTTAAACACATTTAAAAGGTCACCAGATGATGCACATCACACTACAGTCTCACAATTACACAATTTCTAATAACATTTTAAACATTGTTGTACGCTAGATTATTAGATTATTAACTAATTTCAGGTGGTCTGTTACCTTTATATTGGAAACCCAGAAATGTTGTGTACATTTATAATTTCATGATGCAAGCAATATATAGTCTTCATATAGAAATTCCCAGATAATAACTTCCTCATATTGTTCAACCAGGTTGTAATCTTACCGGTTCGACTCTCTGTCCTCCAATCCATACAACCTTGTTGTCGGTTTTTTCAAAAAGAGACTTCACAAACTCGTTTTCCTCCTTATTACTAATAGAGACTAGATGGCCACCAGAGAATTTGCATTGTTGCTACAAACATAAGTGAAGAGAAAAAGGCAAATTGTTATCAATGACAGTAATGCAATGCTAATTGAAAAGTTTCATCCTTTTCATGATATGCTTTATGCTCCAGTAAGCCATTTTCCCAACGCTGAAACGTAAGGCTTAAGATGGCTGCTTACCTCTGCATTAGCCCATGTATCGTCACTTGCACCAGTTAGTGAGTAGCAGGAATCCTGGAACTGAACATAGCCTTCTTTACACTGCAGCTGACTGCTGGCCTGACCGAAAGCCAAGGCAACAAGTAGAGGGAAGAGAAGAGGGCTCATGTTGATCACCTGCGGGAGTCAAAGCCATGGTAAGATTGCAAAGAAAACCTTCAGCCTGACAGCATGTCAAGGAGTCATTTGATATCATTCTTCATTGTCGTAGGTAGTATATCACAGCGGAATTGGAATGAAGTTAAGGAATAATAATTTGATATTGAAGAAAATTGTCTCTCAGAACATTTATTTGATTTTTCAAGTATAAAATAGCTTTGAATTATTTGTGAACTGAAACACCAGGACAACATTTTTTGACCAAAAGATAAAAAAGACCAAAAGCCTGAAAAAAAGGTAAGAGAAAGAGATGCACCAGACCTGAACACTGAGGCTTTCTGATGCTCTGCTGCTGAGGTGTGAGGTAAAGATATGTGCTGTCAGGGCAGGTTTTGTACACGACCGTCTGTTTGCAGAAATGGGGGCAGAGTAGGTTGTACCACTGAACGTTAACCTTTCCAAAACATTTGTTCATATATTTGTTAGGCTGATACACTGGAATTACCAACCCCCTCTATTACCTCTGCCCATGTTTGACCCCTACACGTACACTTTTCTGGCCTTCCTGCAAGATTTGCACTGGCCCAAGTTCCATTCATGTTGGGCGTGCAGCCTATATAAGCACAACAGTTTCGAAGGAATACCACCCACGCATTCAGTACAGCGTAAAGGTTTGTGTACATTCGTGCACAGATCTGGACTGGGGCCATTGGGAAACTGCGCTGTATGCCAGATTACCAGTTCAATCTTGAGGCGCTGTCCCAGATTCCTCTCAACAGAGAGAGCAATTGGATATGGTTAAGATACTGGATGACCCAGGCTGGTCTTGCACTACAGTCTCCATGGTCCATGCATGGAACAGATGAGATAGCACAGGATGTCACAACAACTCCCTGAGAGGTTTTCAAATCACGAAGGTCTTCATGCATGTGTGTGGGGGGTAAAGTATTGAACTACATCAAACAAGCACACAAAAATACAACACAAAATGAAGAACACTAAAACATGCAGGCTAGTTTTGTGTCAGGGGAAAGCTCAATATTTTAGTATATGTCTTGGAGATACAAGTCTTGAGTACTGAAATATGAAATCAGACATTGTGAAGTAGCCTCTTAGTGCAGATGGGGTTGCCGGCGGTCCTATTCACTATTTGCTGGAGATACTCAACTACATCATAACAACATTGCTATGACATTACTGAGAGCCTTAAGTAACAGATTAAGACATAGCAATTACAATTTTGGTGACAGTAAGTTTATAACGGCTCTGCGCTAAGGGGTTAAACTGTGGGTATTTCACCATCCTTCACGACGGTCACGACCCTCTGTTTGCAGGAATGGGAGCAGAGTAGGTTGCACCACTGAAAGTCAACCTTTCCAATGTTGATATATTTGTTGAGCTGATACACTGGAATTACTCTTGTCAACAAGTTTGGTTTGGATTACAGGAGGACCGTGGGTATAGTTTTAACAAAATATAAATGTTAAAAATTAAACTTACTGATATTTTAAATGTTTTGATTAAAATACACGCTGGTATGAATTAATATGAATCCTATTATATTTTTGTAATACATTATTATTCCTATTCCTGTATATTTTTGCTAATGTCAAACTCTGAGGAGGACATCATGAGACTGACAACAGGCAGGCTTCCGGTCACCTCCTGATAACATTTGCCCGAGTGGAAAAACACTGTCTTCCTCATAACTACAAACTGTAGACACAAATGCATTAAAAAGTATCATTTGTGAGTGTCGATTATTTATTTATTATTAAATATTAAGTTATTTTGGCATCTAAACAGTGGGCAGGGCACAACTCAGAGCAAAGTTCATTGCCTGCCTCTCATCATAACTTCCATGGAACTGTTCACCTTGTAGGCTATTCACCTTTGGATGGTTTCCAGTTGTCCTACTCCAACACATCTTCAAATACCTTTCACCGGAAATTCTTTACAGGTTTGCGATCAGTCATGGAAGCCAGAGACATCGTTATGATAGATATGAAAAGGCATGTAATGTATCCTCAAACCTAAGGTCCATCTTTCAGATAACAACCTCTATAGACAAACTGCTTCCAAGACATATCAGACTACAATAATGGAACAGTACAATATTGGACATAGTAGATTTGGGCATTTCTATTTTTTTACACTTCTCGGTCATTACAAATTCTCAGCACGAGTGTCTCCTCAACTTGCATGGCTGCATCAGCTGAAATGAGGTATAAAATCATGAAAACAAACATTTATTTGAAATTGTAAGACTCACTCAAAATGTTGATGTCCACCACAGCATTTTCTGATTCCCTCTAAGTCCCTACTTAAAATCAATGTAGGGTACTTTTCACAACACACCAATTTCTTAGGGTGCTTTGGAAAATATTGTGAGATGAAACAACTTATATTAAGCCCTTTGTCCAGAGCTTTTTTTGTTAATGTATGTCCAATGTGTTAATGTATTGTTAATGAATACAATGTCCAAGTCTTAATCTGTCTGTACTTAAGTCTCTCTGTAATGTCATAACCATGTTGTTACGATGTGTAACCAGCACCCTGTTATATCTGTAAGTATAATGCAATGTCATGTAGCGATGCCAACAAGATTTGTATAGCACATTATCATACATAATGGTCATTTAATGTGCTTGACAGGAGAGAAAAATAAGAGAGAAGAAAAAATACACATAGGCTACATGACACACACATATTCCCACATGCACACACCAGCTCTGGAGGCTGCCATACAGCGCCAACTGTCCGGACTTCACGTGAGGAAGTGTGCGCGCCCGCGCTCGCGCCCGCACACAAACACAGACACAGACACACACACACACGCACACAAACACACACACAGACACACACACACACACACACACACACACACACACACACACACACACACACAAACACAGACACAGACACACACACACACGCACACAAACACACACACAGACACACAGCCATTTAAGCAAACTCAGACCTGTGACACAGCATTTTCGGTGCATATGTGTACACTCAAAGGTCTACCCAGACCCCTCGGAAGTGAGCTGTACTGAGACCTTTATTGACGTGGTTTCAGTATGGTTCGCTTATGAGTTCTGACAAGTTACACTTGTGACAGGGTATTATCACTGAAGGAGAGTGCTAGAGGACCGGGTGTGGTCAAAAAGCGGACTGACACACCACTTCCCCATTCTGATGCTCAAGCTGCATCAGATCATCTCGACCCTGTCTACATGCCTAAATGCATTGGGTTGCCACCATTTTGGCTGACCAAAAATTTGTGTGAATGAAAAGTTGGAAAGATATGCCTATTAAAATGGCCAGTGAATGTGTAGCGCAACTCAATTTTTGGAACGATGAGAGAGCATTTTATTCTGTAACATGGACCCAACCCCCTCTATTACCTCTGGCCATGTTTGACCCCTACACGTACACTTTTGAGGCCTTCCTGCAAGATTTGCCCTGGCCCAAGTTCCATTCATGTTGGGCGTGCAGCCTATTATAAGCACAACAGTTTCGAAGGAATACCACCCACGCATTCAGTACAGCGTAAAGGTTTGTGTACATTCGTGCACAGATCTGGACTGGGGCCATCGGGAAACTGCGCTGTATGCCAGATTACCAGTTCAATCTTGAGGCGCTGTCCCAGATTCCTCTCAACAGAGAGAGCAATTAGATATGGTTAAGATACTGGATGACCCAGGCTGGTCTTGTACTACAGTCTCCATGGTCCATGCATGGAACAGATGGGATAGCACAGGATGTCACAACAACTCCCTGAGAGGTTTTCAAATCACGAAGGTCTTCATGCATGTGTGGGGGGGGTAAAGTATTGAACTACATCAAACAAGCAAACAAAAATACAACACAAACAGCTCAATATTTTAGTACATGTCTTGGAGATACAAGTCCTGAGTACTGAAATATGAAATCAGACATTGTGAAGTAGCCTCTTAGTGCAGATGGGGTCGCCGGCGGTCCTATTCACTATTTGCTGAAAATACTCAACTACATTATAACAACATTGCTATGACATTCCTGAGGGCCTTAAGTAACATATTACAGTACCACATAGCCATTACAATTTTGGTGACAGTGAGGTTATAACGGCTCTGCGCTAAGGGCTTAAACTGTGGGTATATCACCATCCTTCACACAGACTTTCTTCTAGTGTCCGAGGAGATGGCGACACAAGTGGCGCAAACGTGGGACCGACTGTGCTCGATGCTCTCACCCACGCTGGGATTCTCCATGTTCGGCACGGACAACATGGAAGAGGGATGGGACGGGATGCCTGCACTTGAGACACTTTTCGGCTGATACTTCGAGCCCCAGCCAGGAAGCCTGGGGCCGTCCTCATAAATAATGTCAGAAACTAACCGAACCGAACCTCTTCTTCTAAAATCCCCACTGGCTTGAGTGTGGTAGACCCCACCATGGTCCAGCTTGTAATGCAATAACTGTAGTGAGAAAAAAATCATAGCATGTAAATAGTTGTGCAGCACTATCTGACATAGCACTTCTACCACAAAAGACTCGATAGACGAAATGAAATGAAAGGTATTTATTAATAAACAGGGAGGCAACATTTCTCTTTCGCGCAGGTCCCCGACCTGCAGAATAAAATTTGTAAAGGGGGGCTCATATCCTGCCGATGATGAGGCAGGGGGCGAAGCCTACCCCCAGTAGAGGACAGGGACTGGTGAGTGTGGCTAAGGCTGAAGGAGGCTGAAGGGGAACAGGGAACCAGGACATCTGGAGATGGAGGTTGAAGGAGATGGAGGTTGAAGGAGATGGAGGTTGAAGGGGATGGAGGCTGAAAGCTGAGGATAAGCGAGTGACATGGTGGGATCCCCCGACCGGGAGCTGTGATTGGAAAATTAAGGGCAGTGATGAGAGTGAGGTACCGTCTCGTCTTCCTAGCAGAACTTAACGCCACAGGCTTACATTTCTAATGTGCTTAAAGTTTGGACTCTAGAATGATGCCTAGATCTGCGACCAATGGGCCTCAACATCTAAATGGGTCAGTCTCTAACGGGAAAAAAACAAAAACAATAACAAAGAACTGTATGTGTGTGCGTGCATGTTTGTGTATCTGTGTGTGTGTTTTCTTTTCTCTAAGATTATACCAAACAACAGATTTATGGCCACATGGTTATTACTAGGCTCAGCTGCTGATACAGCTATCAGGAGGGGGAGAGAGAGAGAGAGAGAGAGAGAGAGAGAGAGAGAGAGAGAGAGAGAGAGAGAGAGAGAGAGAGAGAGAGAGAAAGAATTGTACTAAATCAAGGTACAGCTTGTCAGGAATTTTGTTGGGTGGTTGACCTTGGACAGACATGCAGAGAAGCAATGAGTTCTGATGATAAGTTTTCTTTACTTTCAAAAAACACAGGATACAAAAAGGCAGTTCTTCAGTTCAATTCAGTTCAGTGAAAGTTCCCAGAGTCAAAACAAAAAGGTTCACAGCCAGCAGTCCAATGGCAACAAAAATCTTCAGTCAAAATTCAAAAGTTCCAACAAAAAGTATTTCGGCACAAAAAATAGGCTTTCAAGTTCTCAAAAAATGCAGGCAGAAGTCAAAAATCAAAACAAGTGTTCAGGATTTGGCAGCACAGAAAAAAGGGGTACTCACACTGTGGCTCGCAGGAAAACTCAGCAAAGACAAAGGAAAAATCAGGATCTTAAATAGGCCGGTACATCATCAACAATAATCCAATCATCCAATCACAAAGAGGGGCAAATTAACAAAACACACAAAGGCAGAAGGGCGACATCATGTGGGCAGGTAAGTGCATGGCGAGCAAAAAAGTTCATAGGAATTCAGAGGCACACAGTGGCAGAATGGCGGCATCTTGTGGGCAGGTAAGTACATGGCAGGCACAAAAGTCAGTAGGATTTCACACAGCTGTCTGTATTCTTACATGCTTTGATGGCCCATATAGCTGCATCGCATATTGGCAATAGTATAATGTTGCTTCGTACATACCTTACAAGTTACTTATACAGGTACATTGTATGTATTAGTGCTAATAGATGTACCCCAAAAATAAAGTGTTACATATAATGGAAATGTCAGCAATGATCTATGCACAGCACATGCAGCTGATCATTGCTATTTCAGATGAGAGATGACTCCGTGTGTGTGTGTGTGTGTGTGTGTGTGTGTGTGTGTGTGTGTGTGTGTGTGTGTGTGTGTGTGTGTGTGTGTGTGTGTGTGTGTGTGTGTGTGTGTGTGTGTGTGTCTGTGTCTGTGTCTGTGTCTGTGTGTTGTTTTGTACGTAGGCTTTTAATGTTTCCCTTGTCAGTACTGCAGTTAGTCCCTTGTCACTTGTGCCATTGCTATGTTGCACAAAATTGATTCTGCATGGAAAAAGTCGGCTCCGTTGCCACCAAAAAAATCCGGATTTTCAACTTTGATGGTTGCGGCAGATCCATCAGCCATTATAAAGTGTTACCAATTAGCCTATTCGTACAATTATGCTACATGGGCTACTGATTCACATACTCTTCTATAGTACTGTGCACTATTTGTATGTGAGAATATCAGCAGGTGTAAGAGAGAGTATAGTTGTGCATCACAGAGAATACTCTGATGAGTTGAGTGGGACAAATTCCATGGGTGCGCGCACAGACACACACACGCTTGCCACTCTGCCTTCTCTGATTACAGCAGTCCTTAGAGATCATGATTTTGCCCAACAACAGACATAAACACACAGACTAAACCTGCACATCCATGACTAAGTCAAAAAAAAATTGTATAAAAAAAAGATGGTGGGTCATAAACCCTCATTCTCGACAGTGAGAGAAAATGGTACTTTTGGATAGAGAAAGACAGT
Organism: Engraulis encrasicolus; assembly: GCF_034702125.1. Classification (NCBI taxonomy): domain Eukaryota; kingdom Metazoa; phylum Chordata; class Actinopteri; order Clupeiformes; family Engraulidae; genus Engraulis; species Engraulis encrasicolus. The sequence continues at coordinate 38,021,039 of NC_085875.1, forward strand.
ACACTCTATTAAATATTTGGAACAAAAACAAATAATATTTAAATGCAACATTTAGCATCGCCTATCTCTTTCCTTGTGCCAGGTGGAACAGAAAAAACACTGCCAGAGCCCTGCAAAATGAGCTTTGATGGCCACTGTTGTGCATGTTTGTGCTCCAATGGACTTCATGAGAAGGGCATATGGCCTGGTCTTCACGCGTGGAGCCTATGCTTACAGAGTGGCACTGTAGTAATTTGCGTATACCAGATAACATCAAGATTTGACACATTCACCATTGGTGCCCACTGTTCATCACAGATGAGAGAAGGTTCACACTGACCACATGTGACAGGCATGGAGTCTGGGGATGCCATGAAGAATGTTATGTTGCCTGCAACATCCCTTTTAAAGAGCACGGGGTGTCAATGGTAAATGTGCCAATTTCTGTGTTATCTGGTATATGCACATCACTCTGTGTGGTGGACCTCTGTAGGCACATTCAGACCAACTGAGAACCGGGCCGGAGGCCGTTCCTGCACCTAATTGTGATGCAGCCACCGTGTTCATGTCAGAGATCTTAGCATTAGCAAACCGGAAAGTTGTGTGGAAAAAGTTCAGGGCACGGTATGAACACAGGCGGTTCGCATATAAGCACTTGAGTGCCGAACGTAGGCCTATCTGGTGCGGGCAACAGCATCGACTCCTTTCTGGTTGGCCTGAAAACCCTATGTCAGAATAGGCATGCACAGCACATTTTGCAGGGCATTGGCACTGGATTTTCTATGCCACCTGGCACAAGAAAGGAGATGGGGATTCCATTGCTGGGCTGTAAACCATCCTATGGCCTCCTCCTTGCCCCCTGAAGTAGTGGCATGTCTTTTAGCATCTCCTTTATGCTCTGGACACTGCTGGTTGACACAGCAAACTGTCTTGCCACAGCACACTTTACTGTGTTATGTAGTACTTATTTGTGAGTCACCGCCTCATGGTACCTACAGGGGTGTTAAACTGTCCAAATGCATCGGACCAAAAAAATCTGAAAATGTGAAAGGTGAAATAGTCTGTGATACCGCCTGATGAATAGCTCTATTTTGGGGCGTATTTAGGTTCTCTAATTTCCACCTATTAATTATTATACAGTATTTGCAAAGCAGTATGGACAATGGATTCAAAATGAGTGTTGCTTCCTAACTGGACAGGCTGATATCACAGTATCACTGTGTTGCATTTCTTTGAGTTTGGCATTCCCTTTATTTTTAACCATTAAAAATGTTGGCAATGCATTTTTTTTTTCCCGAACATGCAGGAGCATTCATTTGGAAATAATCATAATAGCGTAATGATGACATCATAAGGCTGTAGGCACGTTGAAAACAGTATAATTAATTCTATGACTTTCCACAGCTTTCATTGAATGTTTAAAAATGTCGTGCCTTTTACAGGCCTGGAAAATGGCATGTTCAATGTCTATGCATTTGCAGGATTCCCATTAAAGGTGCACTGTAATTTTTTTTGTTGATTTCTAGAATTCATGCTACCCATTCACTGTTACCTTTTTCATGAATACTTACCACCATCATCAAATTCTAACTATTTATTATGACTGGGAAAATTGCACTTCTCATACATGAAAAAGGGGATCTTCTCCATCGTCCGCCATTTTTGCAAAGCAGTGTGGAAAATGGATTCAAAATGAGTGTTGTTTTTTTCAAACATGCAGGAGCATTCATTTGGAAATAATGATAATAACGTAATGATGACATCATAAGGCACATTGTAGGCACGTTGAAAACAGTACAATTAGGCCTAATTCCATGACTTTTCCACAGCTTTCATTGAATGTTTAAAAATGTCATGCCTTTTACAGGCCTGGAAAATGGCATGTTCAATTTCTATGCATTTGCAGGATTCCCATTAAAGGTGCCCTTCGTCCTGCACCTTTCCCTGGGATGTGCACAATCCTCTCCTTCAACGGACTACAAAGCGGATTCCAAAAAAGTTGGGACACTTGGTATTTTGTGAATAAAATCAAAATGCTGGCATTTTCAAAACATTCAATATGTCAGTAAGGTAGAGCATTGCGTATAGACAACATATCAGTTGTTAAAGCCAAGCAGAATGATTGTTTTGGGGTAATTATGTGATCATTTAAAATTTCACCCTTGCAACAAATTCCAAAAAAGTTGGGACAGGGCCAATAAAATGCTTTTTATGTTCGATAAGACTAAACACAACACAAAGGAGGAGACTTAACATTTAAATACTTTGACTGATGGCATGATTTTATTTAAAAAATAGATATTTTGATATGCGAGACATGATTTCAGCAGCTCACCTGATAGGTGTGTTCTTCGACTTCTTTACCTTCTTGTTATGCTTAATATGTGGCATATCCTGACTGAAACCGTTTTGTCACCTGTCTTATGATGGAACCACGCGGTTGGAATAAGTAGAGATTGAAATTTGCCATCATTGTGGGGCAATATCTAAAGGCTGTGCTCCAAAATATAATGCCTTGGTAGCTATGTATGCTGTTTAAAGTCTGAATATATAATTCAGCCCTCATTTTAATGCTCTACATGAGTAAGAAGACCATAACCAAGGCATCTCTGCACCCCTTTACCATATATGCTGTCTTTCAGACTGACCACTAAATCAAGCTGAAGTATTCATTTTCTTCATAACCTGGAGGGTGCATGACTCCATGATTTTAAAAAAGAATGAAATATTTTCCATTCTGTAATCAGAGGACAGTTTCACGTGTCTCCTATGTCCATCTAGAATGAGCTTTGCCACTTGCAACACTGTTTAATGTCTGCATCATGTGCCTTAATCAAGTGTTGTGTTTATGGTCATTTTTTCAACAGCTGTCATTGTTGGAGTGTCATAGTTTGTTTATTGATGATGGGTATGTCATGATCTCATAACTCGTTCAATGATTTTACAGAACTCTACATTACAGAAATAGGCCTTATATGCCTGCAATTTTGATCATTCAATCTTTCTGTGTAATAGATCAGTAATTAGTCCCTCAAAATCTTCGCTACTGAGTGCCACAACCTCTCTGTGGTGGTATTTTATTTGTGCATTTATGTTGGCAGTCAATATAGTTCTTTTCAAAATATTCCTCCTTGTGTTATTTTTAGAATGATCCAACTATTACAACATTTTTTGTAAAGATTTCATTTCAACACAACAGCTGAACTATTATCGCCACAACTTGTGATCTTGTTTGAATTTATTTAGCGGATACATATCTTGTCTTATAAATCCTAAGAGACAGCCTGGAACATGGTGTAAGTTATCCATTAATTTGATTTCTTACAGCACATGTACTTGTTGGACTTCTCGAGAACTTAAGTTCTGACCTCAGTTAAATTCATCCATTTTCATCCATTCTGCTTCAGCCGTTTTCCCAAGGCTGAGACAGGCACTGCGTCAGAGATAGATATGATAAGGTGAAGATACTGGATGACCCAGGCTGTATTGAAAGTAATTATGTTTTGCTACTAATTCATATTTAAGACCAGATCCAGTGGATCCAGTAGTTGGAATTCAGAAATGCAAGGTTTATTTGCTTGAAAGAGAGGGAGAGGAGGTCATAGGCACGAAGGCCCATATCCAGGCACCCTCATCCCCTCTCTCCAAGGTGTTGACAGCAAAACAGGTAAAGGCAGAAGATAGAGAACAATGCCAGTGGCTGAATGGGGAACCACCCTTCTTCACACCCTTCTACTTCCGAGCTGAAGCTCTCAAAACTTTGAACGTGAGTGAATGGAGCGAGTCAAGCTAAATCCTCATCCCGTTTGGCATGTGCTCCGGATTTCACCTGATGGCAGTGTATTTTTAAGGTTTGGATTTGCAACGTAAGACCACTCATTTTCGACACGCAAGAAAGGTTATTTTAGCTTTTGTGCAAAACTGTGATAGAGACTACAATGTGCGCCTCGCATATTTGACGTGAACCGAGGCGCAGCCAACCCTACTGCTGCACCGCGGCTGAAGTGGCTTCACGTCGGACATGCGACGTCTGTTGTGTAGTCCAAATAATTACATATTTTTGCACGCACACAACTAAAACATCACTTGCCAAGTGAAGTCAACAAGCACACCATTGGTTGTTATTAATTCTGAGGCACAGTATATGTGTGATCGACGGGGAAATTGCAATTGTAATTGTAATTGTGAAATTGCAAACAAAGAGAGAGAAAAGACTGCTCATTTTGGCACATTTTATTTACTAAATGAAACCATTTCTGAACCATCAGGCAAGTGCAGGCAAAATACGTTGTTTCTGACAGACGTATCCATATGCAATGTCACACAGCTCATTGGCCCAGCCCCAGCTATCTTGGCCATCTAAGATAAAGAAGACAAAACAGGAGAAAAATGTCAGTTACATCATATACATAGGCCTACACTTAAATTGCTTGTCTATCTTGAATGTGTGAGCCACAGAGGTTCAGTAGGAAAAGGGATGTTTCACTTACAAGGATGATAATTCATGAGAATGCACAAGTTTTGAGGGCTTGCTGCCGGTTGCTTTCTTGCCCAGTCTTGGTAGTCAAATGGTGTCTGGTCATTCCACTGCCAAGTTAGCTATAGAGGGATAAACTGTGTGTTACAACGAATTGATGAGGTGGTTGATATAGAGATTTTCTCAATATTCCATTACAAGGAAACACATTTTGACATGTTTAAAAAGTTTACCGCGGCCTCATCATCTTTTCGTCCTCCGATCCAGGCCATAGTGTTTTCTGTAAGTTTCTGCAGAAACACATTCAGCTCCTCGCTGTGTACCGAGGCCAGGTTGCCACCGTCTGTTTTTCTAAGCACATGTAGGGAAACATACATTAGTGCGGGGAGCAGTGCTGGAACAATCACACACAGGGCCCCAGGACAAAACACTCATGCCCCACCCCCCCATATGACCTGAAAAAGGCCATAATAGGGCCCCCATAAAGGACGTCATTCACACGAAGGTCAGAAAAAGTTAGATCATGCAATGTATTTACCTGCGCTGCTCCAAATCCCAGCTTTGCTTCTTTGAAGGCGTAGCACTGAGACCCATACAAGTAGTAGTCATCGTCACAAGTGGGCCTTTGACTCTCTTTGCATATGAATGCATATCTTAGAGTACCATCCTCATTTCCCCATGTCCCTAGAAAAATGAGACACATTTCAGAAATCATTCATTTTACAGCAGCAGTACTGCAACCATTATTGGCAGTGTTGGTAAGGAAACAAAGACATAGTTACCATCTTTGAACATCATCATGCTGTTTTTTTCTCTGAAATTACGCGGTTGGCCTGCACCCCAGTTGTCATATTCCATGTTGGCTCCATCAACCCATCTCCATGATTGGTGTTTTTGCTAACATATTAAAAAAAACAAATAAAATCTGACTTGAAGAAATGTGTCATTTTCAAGATTGCGTCCAAGATAGCATCAAGAATATAATTCTGGTTATATCGTACGTGTTATTTATATTATAAAGATGTCAGTGTTTAAACCCTTTTAAAAGGTCACCAGATGATGCACATCACACTACAGTCTCACAATTACACAATTTCTAATAACATTGTAAACATTATTGTACGCTAGATTATTAGATTATTAACTAATTTCAGGGAGGTCTGTTACCTTTACATTGGAAACCCAGAAATGTTGTGTACATTTATAATTTCATGATGCAAGCAATATATAGTCTTCATATAGAAATTCCCAGATAATAACTTCCTCATATTGTTCAACCACGTTGTAATCTTACCGGTTCGACTCTGTTTCCTCCAATCCATACAACCTTGTTGTCGGTTTTTTCAAAAAGAGACTTCACAAACTCGTTTTCCTCCTTGTTACTAATAGAGACTAGATGGCCACCAGAGAATTTGCATTGTTGCTACAAACATAAGTGAAGAGAAAAAGGCAAATTGTTATCAATGACAGTAATGCAATGCTAATTGAAAAGTTTCATCCTTTTCATGATATGCTTTATGCTCCAGTAAGCCATTTTCCCAACGCTGAAACGTAAGGCTTAAGATGGCTGCTTACCTCTGCATTAGCCCATGTATCGTCACTTGCACCAGTTAGTGAGTAGCAGGAATCCTGGAACTGAACATAGCCTTCTTTACACTGCAGCTGACTGCTGGCCTGACCGAAAGCCAAGGCAACAAGTAGAGGGAAGAGAAGAGGGCTCATGTTGATCACCTGCGGGAGTCAAAGCCATGGTAAGATTGCAAAGAAAACCTTCAGCCTGACAGCATGTCAAGGAGTCATTTGATATCATCATCATCGTAGGTAGTATATCACAGCGGAATTGGAATTAAGTTAAGGAATAATAATTTGATATTGAAGAAAATTGTCTCTCAGAACATTTCTTTGATTTTTCAAGTATAAAATAGCTTTGAATTATTTGTGAACTGAAACACCAGGACAACATTGTTTGACCAAAAGATAAAAAAGACCAAAAGCCTGAAAAAAAGGTAAGAGAAAGAGATGCACCGCACCTGAACACTGAGGCTTTCTGATGCTCTGCTGCTGAGGTGTGAGGTAAAGATATGTGTTGTCAGGGCAGGTTTTATACACGACCGTCTGTTTGCAGAAATGGGGGCACAGTAGGTTGCACCACTGAGCGTTAACCTTTCCAAAACATTTGTTCATATATTTGTTAGGCTGATACACTGGAATTACCAACCCCCTCTATTACCTCTGCCCATGTTTGACCCCTACACGTACACTTTTGTGGCCTTCCTGCAAGATTTGCACTGGCCCAAGTTCCATTCATGTTGGGCGTGCAGCCTATATAAGCACAACAGTTTCGAAGGAATACCACCCACGCATTCAGTACAGTGTAAAGGTTTGTGTACATTCGTGCACAGATCTGGACTTGGGTCATCGGGAAAATGCGCTGTATGCCAGATTATCAGTTCAATCTTGAGGCGCTGTCCCAGATTCCTCTCAACAGAGAGAGCAATTGGATATGGTTAAGATACTGGATGACCCAGGCTGGTATTGCACTACAGTCTTCATGGTCCATATATGGAACAGGTGGGATAGCACAGGATGTCACAACAACTCCCTGAGAGGTTTTCAAATCACGAAGGTCTTCATGCATGTGTGTGGGGGGTAAAGTATTGAACTACATCAAACAAGCAAACAAAAATACAACACAAAATGAAGAACACCAAAACATGCAGGCTAGTTATGTGTCAGGGGAAAGCTCAATATTTTAGTATATGTCTTGGAGATACAAGTCTTGAGTACTGAAATATGAAATCAGACATTGTGAAGTAGCCTCTTAGTGCAGATGGGTTTGCCGGCGGTCCTATTCACTATTTGCTGGAGATACTCAACTACATCATAACAACATTGCTATGACATTACTGAGAGCCTTAAGTAACAGATTAAGACATAGCCATTACAATTTTGGTGACAGTAAGTTTATAACGGCTCTGCGCTAAGGGGTTAAACTGTGGGTATTTCACCATCCTTCACGACCATCACGACCCTGTGTTTGCAGGAATGGGAGCAGAGTAGGTTGCACCACTGAAAGTCAACCTTTCCAAAACATTTGTTGATATATTTGTTGAGCTGATACACTGGAATTACTCTTGTCAACAAGTTTGGTTTGGATTACAGGAGGACCATGGGTATGGTTTTAACAAAATATAAATGTTAAAAATTAAACTTACTGATATTTTAAATGTTTTGATTAAAATACACGCTGGTATGAATTAATATGAATCCTATTATATTTTTGTAATACATTATTATTCCTATTCCTGCATATTTTTGCTAAAGTCAAACTCTGAGGAGGACATCATGAGAATGACAACAGGCAGGCTTCCGGTCACCTCCTGATAACCTTTGCCCGAGTGGAAAAACACTGTCTTCCTCATAACTACAAACTGTAGACACAAATGCATTAAAAAGTATCATTTGTGAGTGTCGATTATTTATTTATTATTAAATATTAAGTTATTTTGGCATCTAAACAGTGGGCAGGGCACAACTCAGAGCAAAGTTCATTGCCTGCCTCTCATCATAACTTCCATGGAACTGTTCACCTTGTAGGCTATTCACCTTTGGATGGTTTCCAGTTGTCCTACTCCAACACATCTTCAAATACCTTTCACCGGAAATTCTTTACAGGTTTGCGATCAGTCATGGAAGCCAGAGACATCGTTATGATAGATATGAAAAGGCATGTAATGTATCCTCAAACCTAAGGTCCATCTTTCAGATAACAACCTCTACAGACAAACTGCTTCCAAGACATATCAGACTACAATAATGGAACAGTACAATATTGGACATAGTAGATTTGGGCGTTTCAATTTTTTTACACTTCTCGGTCATTACAAATTCTCAGCACGAGTGTCTCCTCAACTTGCATGGCTACATCAGCTGAAATGAGGTATAAAATCATGAAAACAAACATGTATTTGAAATTGCAAGACTCACTCAAAATTTTGATGTCCACCACAGCATTTTCCGATTCCCTCTAAGTCCCTACTTAAAATCAATGTAGGGTACTTTTAAGTAACAACACACCAATTTCTTAGGGTGCTTTGGAAAATATTGTGAGAAGAAACAACTTATATTAAGCCCTTTGTCCAGAGCTTTTTTTGTTAATGTATGTCAAATGTGTTAATGTATTGTTAATGAATACAATGTCCAAGTCTTAATCTGTCTGTACTTAAGTCTCTCTGTAATGTCATAACAATGTTGTTACGATGTGTAACCAGAACCCTGTTATATCTGTAAGTATAATGCAATGTTATGGAGCGATGCCAACAAGATTTGTATATCACATTATCATACATAATGGTCATTTAATGTGCTTGACAGGAGAGAAAAATAAGAGAGAAGAAAAAATACACATAGGCTACATGAAACACACATATTCCCACATGCACAAACCAGCTCTGGAGGCTGCCATACAGCGCCAACTGTCCGGACTTCACGTGAGGAAGTGTGCGCGCCCGCGCTCGCGCTCACGCTCGCGCCCGCACACAAACACAGACACAGACACACAGACACACACAGACACACACAGACACACACAGACACACACACACACACACACACACACACACACACACACACACACACACACACACACACACACACACACACACACACACACACACACACACACACACACACACACACACACACACAAACACAGACACACAGACACACAGCCATTTAAGCAAACTCAGACCTGTGACACAGCATTTTCGGTGCATATGTGTACACTCAAAGGTCTACCCAGACCCCTCGGAAGTGAACTGTACTGAGACCTTTATTGACGTGGTTTCAGTATGGTTCGCTTCTGAGTTCTGACAAGTTACACTTGTGACAGGGTATTATCACTGAAGGAGAGTGCTAGAGGACCGGGTGTGGTCAAAAAGCGGACTGACACTGCCCATCCTGATGCTCAAGCTGCATCAGATCATCTCGACCCTGTCTACATGCCTAAATGCATTGAGTTGCCACCATTTTGGCTGACCACAAATTTGTGTGAATGAAAAGTTGGAAAGATATGCCTAACAAAGTGGCCAGTGAATGTGTAACGCAACTCAATTTTTGGAACGATGAGAGAGCATTTTATTCTGTAACATGGACCCAACCCCCTCTATTACCTCTGCCCATGTTTGACCCCTACACGCACACTTTTGTGGCCTTCCTGCAAGATTTGCACTGGCCCAAGTTCCATTCATGTTGGGCGTGCGGCCTATATAAGCACAACAGTTTCGAAGGAATACCACCCACGCATTCAGTACAGCGTAAAGGTTTGTGTACATTCGTGCACAGATCTGGACTTGGGCCATCGGGAAAATGCGCTGTATGCCAGATTATCAGTTCAATCTTGAGGCGCTGTCCCAGATTCCTCTCAACAGAGAGAGCAATTGGATATGGTTAAGATACTAGATGACCCTGGCTGGTCTTGTACTACAGTCTCCATGGTCCATGCATGGAACAGATGGGATAGCACAGGATGTCACAACAACTCCCTGAGAGGTTTTCAAATCACGAAGGTCTTCATGCATGTGTGTGGGGGGTAAAGTATTGAACTACATCAAACAAGCAAACAAAAATACAACACAAACAGCTCAATATTTTAGTATATGTCTTGGAGATACAAGTCCTGAGTACTGAAATATGAAATCAGACATTGTGAAGTAGCCTCTTAGTGCAGATGGGGTCGCCGGCGGTCCTATTCACTATTTGCTGAATATACTCAACTACATCATAACAACATTGCTATGACATTACTGAGGGCCTTAAGTAACAGATTAAGACATAGCCATTACAATTTTGGTGACAGTAAGGTTATAACGGCTCTGCGCTAAGGGCTTAAACTGTGGGTATTTCACCATCCTTCACACAGACTTTATTCTAGTGTCCGAGGAGATGGCGACACAAGTGGCGCAAACGTGGGACCGACTGTGCTCGATGCTCTCACCCACGCCGGGATTCTCCATGTTGGACACGGGCAACATGGAAGAGGGATTAGACAGAATGGCTGCTCTTGAGACACGCTTCGCCTGATACTTCGAGCCCCTGCCAGGAAGCCTGGGGTCGTCCTCATAAATAATGTCAGAAACTAACCGAACCGAACCTCTTCTTCTAAAATCCCCACTGGCTTGAGTGTGGTAGACCCCACCATGGTCCAGCTTGTAATGCAATAACTGTAGTGAGAAAAAAATCATAGCATGTAAATAGTTGTGCAGCACTATCTGACATAGCACTTCTACCATGAAAGACTCGATAGACAAAATGAAATGAAAGGTATTTTATTAATATACAGGGAGGCAACATCTCTCTTTGGCGCAGGTCCCCAACCTGCAGAATAAAATGTGTAAAGGGGGGCTCATATCCTGCCGATGATGAGGCAGGGGGCGAAGCCTACCCCCATTACAGGACAGGGAGGACCAACTGGCGACGGTGGCTCATGAGAATAAGGCTGAAGGAGGCTGAAGCGGACCAGGGAACCAGGACATCTGGAGATGGAGGTTGAAGTAGATGGGGGTCGAAGGAGACAGAGGTTGAAGGAGAAGGAGGTTGAAGGGGATGGAGGCTGAAAGCTGAGGATAAGCGAGTGACGTGGCGGGATTCCCTGACCGGGAGCTGGGATTGAATAATTAAGGGCAGAGATGAGAGTGAGGTACCGTCTCGTCTTCCTACAGTAGCAGAACTTAACGCCAAAGGCTTACATTTCTAATGTGCTTAAAGTTTGGACTCTAGAATGATGCCTAGATCTGCGACCAATGGGCCTCAACATCTAAATGGGTCAGTCTCTAACGGGAAAAAACAAAAACAATAACAAAGAACTGTATGTGTGTGCGTGCATGTTTGTGTATCTGTGTGTGTGTTTTCTTTTCTCTAAGATTATACCAAACAACAGATTTATGGCCACATGGTTATTACTAGGCTCAGCTGCTGATACAGCTATCAGGAGGGACAGAGAGAGAGAGAGGGGGAGAGAGAGAGAGAGAGAGAGAGAGAGAGAGAGAGAGAGAGAGAGAGGGAGAGAGAAAGAGAGAGAGAGAAAGAGAGAGAAAGAGAGACATCATCGTGTTCATGCCACAGATCTTAGCGTTAGCGAACTGGAAAGTTCTGTGGAAAAAGTTCAGGGCCCGGTATGAACACAGGCATATAAGCACTTGAGTGCCGAACGTAGGCCTATCTGGTGCGGGCAACAGCATCGGCTCCTTTCTGGTTGGCCTGAAAACCCTATGTGAGAATAGGCATGCACAGCACATTTTGCAGGGCATTGGCACTGGATTTTCCATGCCACCTGGCACAAGAAAGGAGATGGAGATCCCATTGCTGGGTTGTAAACCATCCTATGGCCTCCTCCTTGCCCCCTGATGTAGTGGCATGTCTTTTAGCATCTCCTTCATGCTCTGGACACTGCTGGTTGACACAGCAAACCATCTTGCCACAGCACACTTTACTGTGTCATGTAGTACTTATTTGTGAGTCGCCGCCTCATGGTACCTACAGGGGTGTTAAACTCTCCAAATGCATGGGACCAAGAAAATCAGAAAATGTAAAAGGTGAAGTCTGTAATACTTACCGCCTGATGAATAGCTCTATTTTGGGGCGTATTTAGGTTCTCTAATTTCCACCTATTGGACTAATTATTATACAGTATTTGCAAAGCAGTGTGGAAAATGGATTCAAAATGAGTGTTGTTTTTTTCAAACATGCAGGAGCATTCATTTGGAAATAATGATAATAACGTAATGATGACATCATAAGGCACATTGTAGGCACGTTGAAAACAGTACAATTAGGCCTAATTCCATGACTTTTCCACAGCTTTCATTGAATGTTTAAAAATGTCATGCCTTTTACAGGCCTGGAAAATGGCATGTTCAATTTCTATGCATTTGCAGGATTCCCATTAAAGGTGCCCTTCGTCCTGCACCTTTCCCTGGGATGTGCACAATCCTCTCCTTCAACGGACTACAAAGCGGATTCCAAAAAAGTTGGGACACTTGGTATTTTGTGAATAAAATCAAAATGCTGGCATTTTCAAAACATTCAATATGTCAGTAAGGTAGAGCATTGCGTATAGACAACATATCAGTTGTTAAAGCCAAGCGGAATGATTGTTTTGGGGTAATTATGTGATCATTTAAAATTTCACCCTTGCAACAAATGTCACAAGTGGAAAACCAAGTCCAGGTGCTCATTAATTTACTTGGGCAATCATTAGTAAAATGTCACAAGTGGACCAGGCCAAGTTCTGTGCTACCTTTTATGAAGTTTGGGCCATTTTTAACAGTGTCACAATTACTTTTTTTTTTTTTTTTTTTCAAAATCCACAGCAAGCAGGTTAGATAAAAACTTAAAATGCACTGCAAACAGGTTTGGTAAACAGTGTTGCCAGATTGGGCTGTTTCCCGCCCAATTGGGCTGCTTGGGATGGCCGTCTGCAGGTAAAAATGGCATTTTGCAGGAAAACCCGCCCAATTTTGCCCATAGGAATCAATAGTATTGTGCGGGATTTAGTGCTTCCAGGCGGGTTTTGAGCACATTTTGGGCTGGAAATCATCAGCCTCATCTGGCAACCCTGTTGGTAAAACCACTAAACACTAAGATAAAAACACTCAGTCAGTCAGTTAAAAAAGCACACGGGTTAGAAACACTGCAAAAAATAAGTAATTGTGACACTGTTAAAAATGGCCCAAACTTCATAAAAGGTAGCACAGAACTTGGCCTGGTCCACTTGTGACACAAATTCCAAAAAAGTTGGGACAGGGCCAATAAAATCTTTTTTATGTTGGAAAAGACTAAACACAACACAAGGGAGGAGACTTAACATTTAAATACTTTGACTGATGGCAGGATTTTATTTAAAAAATAGATATTTTGATATGCGAGACATGATTTCAGCAGCTCACCTGATAGGTGTGTTCTTCGACTTCTTTACCTTCTTGTTATGCTTAATATGTGGCATATCCTGACTGAAACCGTTTTGTCACCTGTCTTATGATGGAACCACGCGGTTGGAATAAGTAGAGATTGAAATTTGCCATCATTGTGGGGCAATATCTAAAGGCTGTGCTCCAAAATATAATGCCTTGGTAGCTATGTATGCTGTTTAAAGTCTGAATATATAATTCAGCCCTCATTTTAATGCTCTACATGAGTAAGAAGACCATAACCAAGGCATCTCTGCACCCCTTTACCATATATGCTGTCTTTCAGACTGACCACTAAATCAAGCTGAAGTATTCATTTTCTTCATAACCTGGAGGGTGCATGACTCCATGATTTTAAAAAAGAATGAAATATTTTCCATTCTGTAATCAGAGGACAGTTTCACGTGTCTCCTATGTCCATCTAGAATGAGCTTTGCCACTTGCAACACTGTTTAATGTCTGCATCATGTGCCTTAATCAAGTGTTGTGTTTATGGTCATTTTTTCAACAGCTGTCATTGTTGGAGTGTCATAGTTTGTTTATTGATGATGGGTATGTCATGATCTCATAACTCGTTCAATGATTTTACAGAACTCTACATTACAGAAATAGGCCTTATATGCCTGCAATTTTGATCATTCAATCTTTCTGTGTAATAGATCAGTAATTAGTCCCTCAAAATCTTCGCTACTGAGTGCCACAACCTCTCTGTGGTGGTATTTTATTTGTGCATTTATGTTGGCAGTCAATATAGTTCTTTTCATTCAAATATTCCTCCTTGTGTTATTTTTAGAATGATCCAACTATTACAACATTTTTTGTAAAGATTTCATTTCAACACAACAGCTGAACTATTATCGCCACAACTTGTGATCTTGTTTGAATTTATTTAGCGGATACATATCTTGTCTTATAAATCCTAAGAGACAGCCTGGAACATGGTGTAAGTTATCCATTAATTTGATTTCTTACAGCACATGTACTTGTTGGACTTCTCGAGAACTTAAGTTCTGACCTCAGTTAAATTCATCCATTTTCATCCATTCTGCTTCAGCCGTTTTCCCAAGGCTGAGACAGGCACTGCGTCAGAGATAGATATGATAAGGTGAAGATACTGGATGACCCAGGCTGTATTGAAAGTAATTATGTTTTGCTACTAATTCATATTTAAGACCAGATCCAGTGGATCCAGTAGTTGGAATTCAGAAATGCAAGGTTTATTTGCTTGAAAGAGAGGGAGAGGAGGTCATAGGCACGAAGGCCCATATCCAGGCACCCTCATCCCCTCTCTCCAAGGTGTTGACAGCAAAACAGGTAAAGGCAGAAGATAGAGAACAATGCCAGTGGCTGAATGGGGAACCACCCTTCTTCACACCCTTCTACTTCCGAGCTGAAGCTCTCAAAATTTTGAACGGGAGTGACTGGAGCGAGTCAAGCTACATCCTCATCCCGTTTGGCATGTGGTCCGGATTTCACATATGATGGCAGTGTATTTTTAAGGTTTGGATTTGCAACATAAGACCACTCATTTTCGTCACGCAAGAAAGGTTATTTTAGCTTTTGTGCAAAACTGTGATAGAGACTACAATGTGCGCCTCGCATATTTGACGTGAACCGAGGCGCAGCCAACCCTACTGCTGCACCGCGGCTGAAGTGGCTTCACGTCGGACATGCGACGTCTGTTGTGTAGTCCAAATAATTACATATTTTTGCACGCACACAACTAAAACATCACTTGCCAAGTGAAGTCAACAAGCACACCATTGGTTGTTATTAATTCTGAGGCACAGTATATGTGTGATCGACGGGGAAATTGCAATTGTAATTGTAATTGTGAAATTGCAAACAAAGAGAGAGAAAAGACTGCTCATTTTGGCACATTTTATTTACTAAATGAAACCATTTCTGAACCATCAGGCAAGTGCAGCCACAATACGTGGTTTCTGACAGACGTATCCATATGCAATGTCACACAGCTCATTGGCCCAGCCCCAGCTATCTTGGCCATCTAAGATAAAGAAGACAAAACAGGAGAAAAATGTCAGTTAAATCATATACATAGGCCTACACTTAAATTGCTTGTCTATCTTGAATGTGTGAGCCACAGAGGTTCAGTAGGAAAAGGGATGTTTCACTTACAAGGATGATAATTCATGAGAATGCACAAGTTTTGAGGGCTTGCTGCCGGTTGCTTTCTTGCCCAGTCTTGGTAGTCAAATGGTGTCTGGTCATTCCACTGCCAAGTTAGCTATAGAGGGATAAACTGTGTGTTACAACGAATTGATGATGTGGTTGATATAGAGATTTTCTCAATATTCCATTACAAGGAAACACATTTTGACATGTTTAAAAAGTTTACCGCGGCCTCATCATCTTTTCGTCCTCCGATCCAGGCCATAATGTTTTCTGTAAGTTTCTGCAGAAACACATTCAGCTCCTCGCTGTGTACCGAGGCCAGGTTGCCACCGTCTGCAGAGCAGTTTTTCTAAGCACATGTAGGGAAACATACATTAGTGCGGGGAGCAGTGCTGGAACAATCACACACAGGGCCCCAGGACAAAACACTCATGCCCCACCCCCCCATATGACCTGAAAAAGGCCATAATAGGGCCCCCATAAAGGACGTCATTCACACGAAGGTCAGAAAAAGTTAGATCATGCAATGTATTTACCTGCGCTGCTCCAAATCCCAGCTTTGCTTCTTTGAAGGCGTAGCACTGAGACCCATACAAGTAGTAGTCATCGTCACAAGTGGGCCTTTGACTCTCTTTGCATATGAATGCATATCTTAGAGTACCATCCTCATTTCCCCATGTCCCTAGAAAAATGAGACACATTTCAGAAATCATTCATTTTACAGCAGCAGTACTGCAACCATTATTGGCAGTGTTGGTAAGGAAACAAAGACATAGTTACCATCTTTGAACATCATCATGCTGTTTTTTTCTCTGAAATTACGCGGTTGGCCTGCACCCCAGTTCTCATATTCCATGTTGGCTCCATCAACCCATCTCCATGATTGGTGTTTTTGCTAACATATTAAAAAAAAACAAATAAAATCTGACTTGAAGAAATGTGTCATTTTCAAGATTGCGTCCAAGATAGCATCAAGAATATAATTCTGGTTATATCGTACGTGTTATTTATATTATAAAGATGTCAGTGTTTAAACACATTTAAAAGGTCACCAGATGATGCACATCACACTACAGTCTCACAATTACACAATTTCTAATAACATTTTAAACATTATTGTACGCTAGATTATTAGATTATTAACTAATTTCAGGGAGGTCTGTTACCTTTACATTGGAAACCCAGAAATGTTGTGTACATTTATAATTTCATGATGCAAGCAATATATAGTCTTCATATAGAAATTCCCAGATAATAACTTCCTCATATTGTTCAACCACGTTGTAATCTTACCGGTTCGACTCTGTGTCCTCCAATCCATACAACCTTGTTGTCGGTTTTTTCAAAAAGAGACTTCACAAACTCGTTTTCCTCCTTGTTACTAATAGAGACTAGATGGCCACCAGAGAATTTGCATTGTTGCTACAAACATAAGTGAAGAGAAAGAGGCAAATTGTTATCAATGACAGTAATGCAATGCTAATTGAAAAGTTTCATCCTTTTCAGGAAATGCTTTATGCTCCAGTAAGCCATTTTCCCAAGGCTGAGACGTAAGGCTTAAGATGGCTGCTTACCTCTGCATTAGCCCATGTATCGTCACTTGCACCAGTTAGTGAGTAGCAGGAATCCTGGAACTGAACATAGCCTTCTTTACACTGCAGCTGACTGCTGGCCTGACCGAAAGCCAAGGCAACAAGTAGAGGGAAGAGAAGAGGGCTCATGGTGATCACCTGCGGGAGTCAAAGCCATGGTAAGATTGCAAAGAAAACCTTCAGCCTGACAGCATGTCATGGAGTCATTTGATATCATTCTTCATCATCGTAGGTAGTATATCACAGCGGAATTGGAATGAAGTTACGGAATAATAATTTTTATATTGAAGAAAATTGTCTCTCAGAACATTTATTTGATTTTTCAAGTATAAAATAGCTTTGAATTATTTGTGAACTGAAACACCAGGACAACATTGTTTGACCAAAAGATAAAAAAGACCAAAAGCCTGAAAAAAAGGTAAGAGAAAGAGATGCACCGCACCTGAACACTGAGGCTTTCTGATGC
Organism: Engraulis encrasicolus; assembly: GCF_034702125.1. NCBI lineage: Eukaryota > Metazoa > Chordata > Actinopteri > Clupeiformes > Engraulidae > Engraulis > Engraulis encrasicolus. The sequence goes on from NC_085875.1 coordinate 38,038,655, forward strand.
TCTGCTGCTGAGGTGTGAGGTAAAGATATGTGCTGTCAGGGCAGGTTTTATACACGACCGTCTGTTTGCAGAAATGGGGGCAGAGTAGGTTGCACCACTGAACGTTAACCTTTCCAAAACATTTGCTCATATATTTGTTGAGCTGATACACTGGAATTACTCTTGTCAACAAGTTTGGTTTGGATGACAGGAGGACCATGGGTATAGTTTTAACAAAATATAAATGTTAAAAAATGTAAACTTACTGATATTTTAAATGTTTTGATTAAAATACACGCTGTTATGAATTAATATGAATCCTATTATATTTTTGTAATACATTATTATTCCTATTCCTGTATATTTTTGCTAAAATCAAACTCTGTGGAGGACATCATGAGACTGACAACAGGCAGGCTTCCGGTCACCTCCTGATAACATTTGCCCGAGTGGGAAAATACTGTCTTCCTCATAACTGCTTACAAACTGTTGACACAAATGCATTAAAAAGTATAATTTGTGAGTGTCGGTTATTTTGTTATTTATTTATTATTAATTATTAAGTTATTTTGGCATCTAAACACTGGGCAGGGCACAACTCAGAGCAAAGTTCATTGCTTCCCCCTCATCATAACTTCCATGGAACTGTTCACCTTGTTGGCCATTCACCTTTGGATGGTTTCTAGTTCTTTACAGGTTTGCGATCAGTCATGGAAGCTAGAGACATCGTTATGATAGATATGAAAAGGCATGTAATGTATCCTCAAACCTAGGGTCCATCTTTCAGATAACAACCTCTACAGACAAACTGCTTCCAAGACATATCAGACTACAATAATGGAACAGTACAATATTGGACATAGTGGACTTGGGCATTTCTATTTTTTTACACTTCTCAGTCATTACAAATTGTCAGCACGAGTGTCTCCTCAACTTGCATGGCTACAGCTGAATCAGCTGAAATGAGATATAAAATTATGAAAACAAACATTTATTTGAAATGGCAAGAAATGACAAAGAAAATGTTGATGTTCACCACAGCATTTTCTGATTCCTCTGAGTCGCTATTAAAATCAATGTACTGTAAGGTACTTTTAACAACACACCAATTTATTAGGGTGCTTTGGAAAATATTGTGAGAAGAAACATCTTATATTAAGCCCTTTGTCCAGAGCTTTTTTTGTCAATGTATTGTCCAATGTGTTAATGTATTGTTAATGAATACAATGTCCAAGTCTTAATCTGTCTGTACTTAAGTCTCTCTGTAATGTCATAACAATGTTGTTACGATGTGTAACCAGCACCCTGTTATATCTGTAAGTATAATGCAATGTCATGTAGCGATGCCAACAAGATTTGTATAGCACATTATCATACATAATGGTCATTTAATGTGCTTGACAGGAGAGAAAAATAAGAGAGAAGAAAAAATACACATAGGCTACATGACACAAACATATTCCCACATGCACACACCAGTGCTGGAGGCTGCCATACTGTTCGGACTTCACGTGAGGAAGTGTGCGCGCCCGCGCTCGCGCCCGCACACAAACACACACACACACACACACACACACACACACACACACACACACACACACACACACACACACACACACACACACACACACACACACACACAACAATAATAATAATGTAATAATAATGGTCCTAAATAATAGAATGTAATATACCCCACTAATGTTTACACTGGAGGTTAACAGGTGCTACATTAACCCTACCTACACTAACCCTTGAGTGTAGCCTACATACAGTAGTCTGGCACAACGGAAACTAGGGGTGTTTTAATACCTGGTTCCTTTCAGCCATTTAAGCCAACTCAGACCTGTGACACAGCATTTTCGGTGCATATGTGTACACTCAAAGGTCTACCCAGACCCCTCGGAAGTGAACTGTACTGAGACCTTTATTGACGTGGTTTCAGTATGGTTCGCTTCTGAGTTCTGACAAGTTACACTTCTGACAGGGTATTATCACTGAAGGAGAGTGCTAGAGGACCGGGTGTGGTCAAAAAGCGGACTGACACACCACTTCCCCATTCTGATGCTCAAGCTGCATCAGATCATCTCGACCCTGTCTACATGCCTAAATGCATTGAGTTGCCACCATTTTGGCTGACCACAAATTTGTGTAAATGAGAAGAAAGTCATGCCTAATAAAGTGGCCAGTGACTGTATACTAGGGATGGAGCAAACCGCACCGAAAACCGAAACCGTACAATTCACAGACATACCGAACCGAACCGTGCAATCCGTCGCAAACCGCAATTCATGTAGTGCCCAGAGTATCTTATCCAGTCTCTCTGATTAAAATATTAGCGTAAGACCAATCAGAGGATGACACAATTCAAATCACACCATTTTCAAATTATAAGCCTACACAAACCATATGTAGGATATTTAGTAATAAGTCCGATTTTCTATTAGCCATTTGAAAGAGGGCATTTGGAACGCTCAGACAGCGCACATCAGCTGACGACAGTTTAAGTGCAAGCGCAGGTTAGCACAAGAAGCAGTTCTCAGACACATGTAAAAGGTCAAATTCAACTTGGGATCATCAAAATATTGTTTAATATTCTCAGTGCACCATTTATCAGAACCGTAGAGAACCGAAAACCGTGACTTTGACACCGTGATATGAAACGAACCGTGACTTTTGTGAGCTGTAACTCCCCTAATGTATACGCGACTCAATTTTTGGAACAATAAGAGAGCATTTTATTCTGTAACATGGACCCAACCCCCTCTATTACTGGCCATGTTTGACACCAACACATGCACTTTTGCGGCCTTCCTGCAATATTTGCACTGACCCAAGTTCCATTCATGCTGGGCGAGCAGCCTATATAAGCACAACAGTTATTCGAAGGAATACCACTCACGCATTCAGTACAGTGTAAAGGTTTGTGTACATTCGTGCACAGATCTGGACTGGGGCCATCGGGAAAATGCGCTGTATGCCAGATTATCAGTTCAATCTTGAGGCGCTGTCCCAGATTCCTCTCAACAGAGAAAGCAATTGGATAAGGTTAAGATACTGGATGACCCAGGCTGGTCTCCATGGTCCATGCATGGAACAGGTGGGATAGCACAGGATGTCACAACAACTCCCTGAGAGGTTATCTTGACACAATGGCCTTGTGTGGTGTGTGGGAGGGTAACCTACAAGTATTGAACTACAGCTGACAAGCAAACAAAAAATACAACACAAAATGAAGAAGACCAAAATATGCAGGCTAGTTATGTATATTTTAGTATATGTCTTGGAGATACAAGTCCTGAGTATTGAAATATGAAATCAGACAATGTGAATTAAACTGTGGGTATTTCACCATCCTGACACAGACTTTCTTTTATTCTGTCCAAGGAGATGGCGACATAAGTGGCGAAAAGTGGGACCGTACTCGATGCGCTCGCCCACGCCGGGATTCTCCATGTTGGACACGGGCAACATGGAAGAGGGATTAGACAGAATGGCTGCTCTTGAGACACGCTTCGCCTGATACTTCGAGCCCCAGCTAGGAAGCCTGGGTTCGTCCTCATAAATAATGTCAGAAACTAACCTAACCTCTTCTGCTCAAATCCCCACTGGCTTGAGTGTGGTAGACCCCACCATGGTCCAGCTTGTAATGCAATAACTGTAGTGAGAACAAAATCATAGCATGTAAATCAACATGATCTCTCAGAATTCTGTGGAATGGGCACAGATCTTTAGGACACGAAATCCGTGTCAGTTTCACAGATTTTGCCAAAATTCTGTGCTCCTCCTCGCTAAACACAGTCTTGTGTTTTCTTAGGATTTTTCATTTCATCTAATTTCAAATATTTTTTTCTCAAAAAAAGTTCTCAAAAATATGTCTTTACTGAGAGGTCAAGTTTAGGGATTGTTTTGGCCAGGGCACGATTTAAATTGCTCTAGCATTACTTTGTTTAGGATTAGCATTTGGTATGTGTTTTCTAATGATAGACTTAACACAGTGATGTGGGAATATAGAAAGCACTTCTGTGAGTCAATCACAGAAAACAAGGAGCACAGAATTTTGGCAAGATCTGTGAAACTGACACGGATTTTGTGTTCCAAAGATCCATGTCCATTCCACGAAATTCTGAGATCAGGCTGTGTAAATAGTTGTAGTAATGTTAGGGCAGCACTATAGACATAACACATGAGCTTAAAATTATAAAGATGAAATTATTATTTTTTTAAATGATCATTTTTAAATGTTTTTTGAAAGAAGGTTTAGACTCTAGAATGATGCTTAGATCTGTGACCACTTCTAGTTTTGTCGTAACTTAAAGTGACACCAGGCAGAGACATCATAACCGATGTGCCAATGTGACCAATGTGCCACACAACATCTAAATGGGTCAGTCTCTAAGGGGAAAAAAACAAAAACAATAACAAAAAATTGTATGTGTGTGCGTGTATGTTTGTGTATGTGCGTGTGGGTGTGTTTTCTTTTCTCTACGATTATACCAAACAACAGATTTATGGGCACATGGTTATTACTGGGCTCAGCTGCTGATACAGCTATCAGGAGGGACAGAGAGAGAGAGAGAGAGAGAGAGAGAGAGAGAGAGAGAGAGAGAGAGAGAGAGAGAGAGAATCGTACTAAATCAAGGTACAGCTGTCTGTATTATTACATGGTTTTATGGTCCATATAGCTGCATTGCGTATTGGCAATAGTATAATGAGAAATGTCAGCAATGATCTATGCACAGCACATGCAGCTGATCATTGCTATTTCAGATGAGAGATGACTCGTGTGTGTGTGTGTTTGTGTGTGTGTGTGTGTGTGCGTGTGCGTGTGCGTGTGCCAGGCTTGTACGAAATTCCGAATGGAAAGAATTTCAATTCAAAATAATGCCATAATACGAACACTAGGTGGTGCCATTACCTTGAATTTCTTTGAATTTAATCTACACCACCCATTGAAAGTACATAGAACACCACCACCTAGTGTTCGTATTATGGCATTATTTTGAATTGAAATTCTTTCCATTCGGAATTTCGTACAAGCCTGGCGTGTGCGTGTGTGTGTGTCTCTCTGTGTTGTTTTGAATGTAGGCTTTTAATGTTTCCCTTGTCAGTACTGCAGTTAGTCCCTTGTCACTTGTGCAATTGCTATGTGGCACAAAAATGACTTTGCATGGAAAAAAGTTGGCTCCGTCGCCACACAAAAAAAATCCGGATTTTCAACTTTGATGGTTGAGGCAGATCCATCAGCCATTATGAAGCGTTACATGGGCTACTGATTCACATACTCTTCTATAGTACTGTGCACTATTTGTATGTGAGAATATCAGCAGCAGTGCTTGACACTAACTTTTTCGCTTACCAGCCATTTTGGCTAGTGGTTTTCCTGACTCACTAGCCATTGGGCCTTTTCACTAGCCATAATTTTGCTTTAATGAATTATATAATATGCTGTAATAATGTAATGTAGGCTTATAACACAACATAATATAATATAATGTAATGTAATGTAATGTAATGTAATGTAATATAATATAATATAATATAATATAATATAATATAAGGCCTAATAATTAGAATTGTTAGACCTATTAACTGGCCCATGCATGCATGCTATGGAAAGAAAAGATTTACTGATCTGAGGAATGGTATAGCCTATTGACCATGCAGAAACACCAAGCACAGTGTTGTGGAAGGACACAAATGTAAGCTACACGAGAGCAAAATATTTTCGTCTTTGATCTGAAGGGCACTTTCTTCATATGTCTGTGGAGGTCGCCGTCCAAATTGATGCGCAAAGTAGGCTAGATAGCACAAAGTCATTGCCAAGTTCGCCTGCCCTCGGTCATGGATGTGGAATAACACCTCTTCTGGAATATTTGCTTATAAAAGTATCCACTAGAAAGCACTCACGAATGCAGTAACTACAGAAGGGGCTACGACTTCCTTTCATTGCGTTTAATAATGAGTTGTTTAAAATACAAACAGAGGGGCACCTGCGAAGGGACACGGGCTTTTGTGCAGTCTGGAAGGCTACTACTGCGCGTTGTTTAAGCCGTTTGACAGCGGGAAGAACAGCACAAGAAACGTGGAGGAATATTAAGGTATGAAGACATACAGGCAAATCAGAAAATAATTTAAACCGAACATTATTAATGCCGCATGTGTCCTTGTCTTAACACTGCACTAATTAGTCTCGAGACTTTCACAAGACGTGTTTTCCTCTCGCCTTGGTCATTTTAATGTCCACTACTACTAAGTAGCCTATTGTAGCCTACTAATGACAGATCGCAAAACAAGTCAGTTGAGATGAACTGCGCTACTTTATTTACACGTGAAGGTTTTAAGTGGCATTTCCAAACGCACACTGATGTGCCGGCTCGCTGCCAATCCTCTTCGCAAGAAAGACTAGAGCTGTCAGATTCTTGGTGTGCGTGAGACACAGGTGACACGTGACACAGGTGCTTCATGGGTAGTGTAGGCTCGCGAAATCGCATTGTATTGCTTTTGTAGCAAAGACGGTCCGAGGAAAAAAACTACAAAATGCGGTGCCTCATCATTCAGAATAGTAACGGACCCGCCAGAATGGCTAGTGAACCTTCGGTATCTACTAGCCAACGCCGATATTCACCCGCATTTGGCTAGCTGGCGGGTGTTAGTGTTAAGCCCTGATCAGCAGGTGTAAGAGAGAGTATAGTTGTGCATCACAGAGAATACTCTGATGAGTTGAGTGGGACAAATTCCATGGGTGCGCGCACAGACACACACACGCTTGCCACTCTGCCTTCTCTGATTACAGCAGTCCTTAGAGATCATGATTTTGCCCACTCACAGACACAAACACACAGACTAAACATGCACATATCATTAAGCGCTTACAAAGTCTCAGTGCCTCCCATCACCACCACCCACCGCCTAGCCCACACCCCACTGTTATCACTCCGTGCCGATCCGAAAATACATGTTACCACTGGTAGTCACCCTGCAATTAAAGAGTGGTGGCAGTAGGGCCACCAAAGGGATTTCGTCAGCCCTAGGAAACGAGAGACAAGGGGGCCCTTTTCTTCTCTTCAACCTATAGGTCAGGGGCCCCCCCTAAAGAGAGATTTTGATAGCAACGTCATTGCACTAGTTGGTTGTTGGTTGCCACACTCACAAAGATGTCATTGCTGTCATTTTAATGCAATTAGTACATACTGCAATCGGTCATTACACAGTGGTGGAAGAATTGCACACAGGGCCCCAGGGAAAGGCACTGATAGGGTCGGCCCATACAGCCTGCCAAGGTCATAATAGTGTCCCCACTACCAATACTGAAGCCCCCCCCCCCCCCCCCCCAAAAAGGTTGGGGGCCTTTCAACTGGGGGCCCTGGGCAATTTCCTTGTTTGCTTGCTTGGTTTTGACAGGCCCGGGTGGCAGGCCGAGGCCCTGTGTGCCACTGCTGGGAGCTTGAGGTATAATTAACCCCTCTAAATGGCAACGTCCAGGACGTCACAGGCAGGCAACCCACAAAAATACCCAAAAAAGGGGACACTCCCCATAACAACTCCCTCCTCTGTCCTCTCTCTCTCTCTCTCTCTCTCTCTCTCTCTTTATATATATATATATATATATATATATATATATATATATATATATATATATATATATATCGTCTCCCCCCCCCTCTTTGCTATTTACTATTTCAGCACCGTTGTTGTTTCTGTGTGTGTGTGTGTGTGTGTGTGTGTGTGTGTGTGTGTGTGTGTGTGTGTGTGTGTGTGTGTGTGTGTGTGTGTGTGTGTGTGTGTGTGTGTGTGTGTGTGTGTGAAACAGGAAAAGGGTAGTGAGAGACAGGAAGTGAGGAGTTGTGGTCATGATGGCTGTATGCCGTGATTGTGGACTCTTGTGTTTTGCAAAAGATCTCTGTGCGTGCTTTTTCTTGTTTTGATGAGCCGAAAAAAGAGCCAAAAGAGTTTTTGTCTTTTCTTGATGTACGCACAGTAAACACCACATTATGCAGTTTTTGTATTAAAAAGGATGACTTGTATGTCATTGGCACCACATCACCAACCTACCTTTACTAAAGATTACCAACCTAACCCCCACCCTCCCCAAGACACTGGAAACAGACACATGTTGATGTTGGCAGTCGATTTCTGCTGGTCCACCTAGACACTAGCTCTGACACAATATGTTGATATTGGCATTCGATTTCTGTTTGTCCATCTCCCACATGCAAGATGAAGATGCAAGTGTACACAGAGATTCAAAAATTGTGACATGCCCCCTGGCCAACGCCAGATGTAACCCTGGCTGGGACACCCTGGCTTCAGCCATTAGGAGATCTTCATATGAGACACAAGAAAAACGCAAACAAAACCAAAAACTAATACTAGAAATGCAACTTCATTGAGAATCAATGGGATGTTCTCAAGAGGACAATACACTAAAGAAATAAGTCTTGACAACAAATAAAAGCTAACAGGTAATGTGGGCTTTCAAAACTCAAGTGAAAAACAGGCAATAATGCTTTAAGCCAGGTACCTCCAGGACCCTCTGATGTGCCCATCAAGGATGTTAGTAAACAGCGACTACTGCAAGATTTTAGTTCCACAGTTAATTTAAATATGAGATTATTTCTTTATAACCGATAAGCAAATTATCCTTCAATCATAGTGTGATATGGGAATGATGTCAAGACATCAGTAGAGGATTTTGAACAAACAAGTAGCCATCGGGTAGCTCTCGAGTATCCCTTGGTAGCCCTTGGTAGCCCTTGGTATTCCTCGAGTAGTCCTCAGTAGCCTTCAGACCCAGAAAGGTTGGAGACCCCTGCTTTAAGCATTAAACCAGGTTATAGAAGTGGTAATAGAAGCTAATGGGCATTGACCTCTATACAGCATTCCAATTTTTTAAATGCTACTTTTGTGGTTTTTTTCTGACCTGAAAGCCTAAAATATAGGCCTACAAATAAACAAATACATACTTGACCTAGTTAATGCATCTATAATCTATGCAAGAGTTTTGATGAAATTATGGAAATAAACACACTTCTCTACTTTTTGAAAATGAGCTGTGTACAGTATAAAGGTAGGCCTACACACACTACACACACAATCTGATCTGAAACTCATGGCCCGGGCCTACTTGTGTATTTATGACCCGTTTTCCTGCATGACTGGTCACATACAGTAGCTCTGACTTGCCCTGACTTGACCAAGTACATGACGCCACCTGCTGGTCTGTTTGGGACATCACATGGTGACAGAAAAGATCAGATAATTTGTTTGTAGCCATGTCTACAAAACGAAAAATAAAAGGAGGCTTTGTTATTAACAGCACACTGAAGGCATGGCAAAAAATAAAGAGCATATTACAAACAGAGATCGGGCTACCAGGGACTGTAGGCCTATGGAATAATTCTGCAATTAGTATTCAGGATAAGAAACTGAATTGGAGTAGTTGGAAGGAAAAAGGAATATTAACACTGTCAGATATATGCGAAGACAGTAAAATATTGTCCTTCATTCAACTTAAACAAAAAAAATATTTAACAAATAACGATTTCTTTAAATATTCACAATTAAGAAGTTGGTTACAAGATCACCTGCAGTCAAATGGATCTTAAAAACTGGCAAAAAAAGGAAACTCATAGGAACTACATATAATGGACTGATTGATCAACTGGCTGACAGGTATTCACTGGACAAAGTAGGCTATATCAGAACTGGAATAGGCTAATGACCTTAAGACCACAGATTCAAATGTAAAATGCAAAGAGTGTTTACATGTAACAAATACTATTACCACTAATGAAAATCTGCACCTCATTCAATACAAATTAATGACAAGAATATATTATACTAGATCTAAGGTGCACAAATTTGATCCCTCTTCATCTGCTCTTTGTATAAAATGTCTTACAGAGGAAGATACATTAATAAACGCTTTTTGGGAATGCCCAGCAGTTAACCGGGTTTGGATGGAGATTGAAACATTAAAAAAAACAGTGTGCAGAGCTACAATTCATCTCACACCTCAGTTATGCATCCTTCACAATACAGAACAGGTAAGATACCCATTAGGTTGGCAGATATGTTTTTGTTCCCTGATTTATTAAAAAAAAACTCTTTTTAAAACATTGGAAGAACCCTGTAGCTGCGTCACTTTTTGAATGGAAGCGGCTGTTGAAACATTACTTAAGTATTGAGCGTACCATTTACGAAGAAAATAATAAAAAGCAACAGTTCAAAGAGGTTTGGGGACGTATATACGAAGCATTGTGAACACAGAGACAAGTAGAGGCGGGTGAGAGAGCATCTGAAGGGAAACCCTGAAGTGTGTGTGTGTGTGTGTGTGTGTGTGTGTGTGTGTGTGTGTGTGTGTGTGTGTGTGTGTGTGTGTGTGTGTGTGTGTGTGTGTGTGTGTGTGTGTGTGTGTGTGTGTGTGTGTGTGTGTGTGTGTACGTGTGTATGTGTGTGTGTGTGTCTGTGTCTGTGTCTGTGTCTGTGGGGTGGGTTGCGGGGGGCGGGGACTATGAATTGAGGGGATGAAGGGGCATTGGGCTGACTGGGTGGGGTGGGGGGGCACATGTGTACAGAGGGAGGAATGGGTGGAGAGGGGAAAAAAACAAAACAAAGTCATGGTGTGGAAAAAAAGAAATGGTTGGTGTTATTTTTCAGTTTGTGAAGCATGTGATGTTTGTGATACCATGACTAAGTAAAAAAAAAATTGTATAAAAAAAAGATGGTGGTCATAAACCCTCATTCTCGACAGTGAGAGAAAATGGTACTTTTGGATAGAGAAAGACAGTACACTCTATTAAATATTTGGAACAAAAACAAATAATATTTAAATGCAACATTTAGCATCGCCTATCTCTTTCCTTGTGCCAGGTGGAACAGAAAAAACACTGCCAGAGCCCTGCAAAATGAGCTTTGATGGCCACTGTTGTGCATGTTTGTGCTCCAATGGACTTCATGAGAAGGGAATATGGCCTGGTCTTCACGCGTGGAGCCTATGCTTACAGAGCGGCACTGTAGTAATTTCAGTATACCAGATAACATCAAGATTTGACACATTCACCATTGGTGCCCACTGTTCATCACAGATGAGAGAAGGTTCACACTGACCACATGTGACAGGCATGGAGTCTGGGGATGCCATGAAGAATGTTATGTTGCCTGCAACATCCTTTTTGAAGAGCACAGGGTGTCAATGGTAAATGTGCCAATTTCTGTGTTATCTGGTATATGCACATCACTCTGTGTGGTGGACCTCTGTAGGCACATTCAGACCAACTGAGAACCGGGCCGGAGGCCGTTCCTGCACCTAATTGTGAACCAGCCATCGTGTTCATGCCACAGATCTTAGCGTTAGCGAACCGGAAAGTTGTGTGGAAAAAGTTCAGGGCCCGGTATGAACACAGGCGGTTCGCATATAAGCACTTGAGTGCCGAACGTAGGCCTATCTGGTGGGGGCAACAGCACAGGCTCCTTTCTGGTTGGCCTGAAAACCCTATGTGAGAATAGGCATGCACAGCACATTTTGCAGGGCATTGGCACTGGATTTTCTATGCCACCTGGCACAAGAAAGGAGATGGGGATTCCATTGCTGGGTTGTAAACCATCCTATGGCCTCCTCCTTGCCCCCTGATGTAGTGGCATGTCTTTTAGCATCTCCTTCATGCTCTGGACACTGCTGGTTGACACAGCAAACCATCTTGCCACAGCACACTTTACTGTGTTACAGTATGTAGTACTTATTTGTGAGTCACCGTCTCATGGTACCTACAGGGGTGTTAAACTGTCCAAATGCATCGGACCAAAAAAATCTGAAAATGTGAAAGGTGAAATAGTCTGTGATACCGCCTGATGAATTGCTCTATTTTGGGGTGTATTTAGGTTCTCTAATTTCCACCTATTAATTATTATATAGTATTTGCAAAGCAGTATGGACAATGGATTCAAAATGAGTGTTGCTTCCTAACTGGACAGGCTGATATCACAGTATCACTGTGTTGCATTTCTTTGAGTTTGGTATTCCCTTTACTTTTAACCATTAAAAATGTTGGCAATGCATTTTTTTTCCCAAACATGCAGGAGCATTCATTTGGAAATAATCATAATAGCGTAATGATGATATCATAAGGCTGTAGGCACATTGAAAACAGTATAATTAATTCTATGACTTTCCACAGCTTTCATTGAATGTTTAAAAATGCCAAGCCTTTTACAGGCCTGAAAAATGGCATGTTCAATTTCTATGCATTTGCAGTATTCCAATTAAAGGTGCACTGTGTAATTTTTTTTGTTGATTTCCAGAATTCATGCTACCCATTCACTGTTACCTTTTTCATGAATACTTACCACCATCATCAAATTCTAACTATTTATTATGACTGGGAAAATTGCACTTCTCATACATGAAAAAGGGGATCTTCTCCATCGTCCGCCATTTTGAATTTTCAGAAATAGACATTTTTAGCTGCAAAAACTACTGTACTTTGGCCGTACTAGTAAATATTAGTTTATTACTTCGGAAACATTCATGAAAAGATCAAATTTGACAATAGGCAACCCAGTTTCAATGATCAGCATAGTTGCAGTACCCATTCTGGCCACAATCAACAGTGGCAACCCTTTGTAGTACATAACATGGGTGCGTTTCTCAAAAGCGTAGTTGTTAGCCAGTTAGCAACTTGGGTAGTTGCCAATGGGAAATTGCATTGCAACCAACAAAGTAGCCAACGTAGTTAGCAACTACGCTTTCGAGAAATGCACCCATGCAGCTGCTTCATGTAGCCTGTGATGGAAAGGTGTTGTGTTCTGTGTTTAGATGACGCGCAGGTTAGAGGTTCAGTTCAATTGCAGGTCTTTAGAGATGAATATCTCTGTAGGTCTACATCTGCATCAAAAGGATTGGTGATCTGTACAAAAGCAAGGCGCTCTACTCACAGCGATAAAGGTTGAGAACTCTGATGGGATCATCATCAATCATGACAGGAGCTCAGAAATAATAGCAATAAACGTGGAAGGAAATGTGCCCATTGTTTAAAAATATTATTATTCCAATACAATGTCGGTACACATCATTCCATTCCTGCACCAAGAAGGTGATCACTTTGGTTGACATTTTAGTCAAATTAATTTTGAGTTTTACTTGCATTTGTTAACAAACCATTATAATTTCAAAAACACAATGCAGTAATTAAATGCCTTAAAAAAGAATCATTGTAGACTAGGCCTACTTCCCAATCCTCATAGCCTATAAATTAAGTCTTTTTCTGTGCACTCTGAGCAGAGTCTCCTCTCCTGAAGCAAACAATGTCACCTATTTAGAGCAGAGGTGCCGCATTCTCCCATGCACACCCTACTATGCATTTCACACCCAAAAGGAGCAGTGTGTGTGAGTGTGTGTGCACGGCACGCACATCTTTTGAAACTACTACAATAAATCTACTAGTTCACTCTCCGTAAGGTGTGTGTGTGTCTGCCACAGTCTTTCACTGCCTTAGGTGCGTGTGTGCTCGCGTGCGTGCATGGGCAAGTTGTGTAGTTACTATATGTGAAAGTGCACACTATTGAAAGGCTACTGACATGTCAACAACACACCTTATGAAGCACTCTTCTTAAGCTGTATGCGAGTCTTCTACACTGTCCTTCACTCCCTTACAGATAGACCGTGTGTGTGCGTGTGCGTGTGTGCGTGTGTGCGCGCTCGACTGCGTGCGAGTGAGCGCAGGTTGTCCATTGTGTGAAAGTGCACACTATTGAAAGGCTGCTGACATGTCAACACATCTACTGTATATTCAACTCAAGCCGCCAGTGACAAGTCCAGACTAGAAGACTTAGTACATCCCTCATGGAAAGGACACTGCACTGTCATTCAGACATAAATCCCTTTTCTTAATAAGGGCAGACAATACACCTGCGAGTCCAAGGTGATTAGCAGAGTTGTATAAGGTAGAAGTACTCTTACAAATCTAATTAGGCCTAGTAATAATACTGGTAACTAGTAGTAACTAGTTGAAACTATTTAACATCATACCACTAGTGTTGTAATTACATTTGTAAGAGTACTTTTACTTTATACAACGTTGGTGATTAAGGACTGACACAGCTATAAATGAAAAGTTAAAAAATGAAGACATTGAAACCAAACTTCATATACAAGCGGCAAAAACCTCTTTATGATTTACAAGCAGTACATTCAAAATAAAAAGCTCAAACATATTTTTTTTTGCAAGTTTCTGGTCAAATGTTGCTTCTGAAGGATTTCTGAACAAACACCCACACGCACAAGCCTCATACTTTGATCCTGGACCCAACAAGTGGTCCTTGTCAATTAAATTAAACCGCCCATTGGTATAAGCATCTTAATCAGTCTACACTTGAGCCAAAACACTGGATTTTTTTTTTTTGCAGGTGTCAAAAATCCAATTAAGAAATAAAACTCCCGTCACGGTTGTCTTCCAACACAGGGACTTTTTTTGAGCCGTGAGGTGATTCCTAAACATCTTTCCAGTGGTGCCAAAGGTCAAAGTTTATGAGTTTCCTTCCAGCACAGGTGACTTCACAGAAGAACTGATCTGTAGACTACAGTACCTCTGTGAAAATTACCTGATTCAGACCCAATTACCTGATTCAGATAAAACACGTTTTTTTTTTTTGTCTGCAACACAGAGCATCCACATCAGTAGGTGCAGTGGAATAACCGGTGTAACAACTATGTTATCAAAAACTGGTGTTGTATTTGCACCATGAATTAACTTCTTTTACTTCTGACACCACACCTCTGCACCTTTCAAGACGCCTCATAAGAAACAACATGCGTGAAGCATGAATAATAATAAATACAACAAAAAAAAACATTAGGCAGCAAAAGTCTGGTTAGGGCCCCCACCCTAGTGGACACTACATAGAGGCGCTGGATGAAATTTAAGAGAGTGGCATAGTGTACGTTAGGTTCCCTCTGCCTTCTTTTCCTGCATCTCCAAACGGGTCTTCTTTACATTGTGCTCCAGGAGGAAAGGTGCAGGGTTAGAAGAAAACGCTTTAAGGCCTTGAAGCCACACACTTTTTGACCAGTGGTAAGCCAACCCCAGTGAAAAGGTGGCACTTGCCAGAGTCCCTTGGTTTGGTTCAGGGAGCAGTGCAATGTTTGTTAACCCTTTGTGTCATCCAACGACAGTTAAAAATAGTTCTTCTGTATTACAACTACTTTTGTACTACAACTCCTACTTAAGTCATCCCCACCCCCCAACCCACAGATGTAGACAACTAATGTTTCACACACTCACCCGCTCATATACTCACACTCACACTCACACGCACACACAGTCAAGTAAGGAGGGTGATGCTTTGAACAAGCCCTGGGCAAGAAGGAGAGGAGTGCTTGTCTCTACATGTGCATACTCAAATGAAAGTGTATGCTGTATCGGAGGTTTCTCACAATGTTCAAAAAGGTATTGACAAATATGTGGAATGACAAAGGTTCAAGACACACAAGCAAAGAGTAACGTGATGCATAGAGTATCGAGCTGGGTCCATGAACCGTAACACTTGAGCAGGTGATGCAAAACACAAAACAAACTGAACTGTAACATAAAAGAAAAGACTCCTAAACCAATCTCAGGCAACACCCTTCTTATCCTCTTCATTTTAGTTTTCATTAACGAAAAAAAAGTATATATTAATGATGTTTAAAGTCGTCACATTTGTACAGAGAGGATGTGTTTGGGTGGCACAGGATTTAACAGGTACAAAAAAAAGAATGAAAATAAAGAATGAAAATAAATAATATAGAATACACACAGAAAGATAGAGGAGAAAAACAGATATTAACAGAAGTAAAGAATAAGAAAATAAAAGGGATAGAGCAATGCAGAGACAAGAGACGTTGGCGCGGGGAGTGTCGTAATGGGCCTTATTGTCGGCACCATCTCTGTAAACGCGGCTTTTCACATCGGCTACGTCTGCACTGTGCCATTGCACTTGTATCGGTGCTGCTGTGCATGTCTGTCTGTTTACTTAATCTTCACACCTTGGGATGCCATCGCTTCTTCAGCCTCCCTGCTATATAAGAAAAAAACAAAGAAGGAAAAGAGAAAATAAACAAATCAAAGCTGCTGATTGAAGTTGCCGTGGTTTCATGGTTAGGTCCGTGTGTGCATCTTGGAGGTACCACCGCCTCACCCCTTCAACCATTTATTAAAAAAAAAAAAAAAAAAAAAAAACCTTAACTGCAACAAAGCTGCTGATTGAAGTTTTCCGTGGTGAGGCCTGTGTTTACATCTGGGGTTGCCAATGGCAGCGGCGGCGGCGGCCGTTTGAGATGCCTCATGCTGCGCAAATTTGCACAGCGAGCATGCGCACCACGCAATCACAATACATTCTTGGTTCGAAATTCCTAACCAAAATGCGTTGTCATTTCGCAGTGCGCATGCACTTTGCGCAGATTTTTTTGCAGCCTGCCCCATCACGAATGAGCCCAATAGCAACGTCAGTGTTAGCAGTGGGCTGCTCTAGGTGTCCTCCTCCTCCTCCTCCTCCTCCTCCTGCTCTCTGCGTGTTGCTAGCACCCTCCTCCGCAGGGCTTCATCCCCGAAGGTGTCGGGCCGCCCGTCGGCCGAGGCCTTGTGGTGCCACAGCTGCTCCCTGGAGCCTCGCTCATCCTCCTCCTCGTCTTCGTCGTCCTCCTCATCCTCCTCCTCTCCGTCTGCCATCTGCTCGTCCTCCAGCTGCTGTTGCAGACGAGCCTGCTCTGACAGCTGCTTCCCTGAAGGACCAACAAGACAACATGGACCAGACCAGAGTTAGGGCAGCACAATTCATCGAAAACCGGGATTTTGCTGCGATAATGAAAACATAAGAAACCTATGGGGTGCATTTCTGGAAAGCGAAGTTGCTAACTATGTTAGCTACTTTTTTGTTTACAATGCAATTTCCCATTGGCAACTACCGAAGTTGCTAACTGCTAACAACTATGCTTTCCAGAAATGCACCCCTGATTTGACCGTGATTGCACATGGGGCAATATTGTGATCTGCCTTCGGGCATCCTTAAAGACAGAACATGTTGACAAGCTGATGTTTCTGAACAAATCTGTAGGCCCACCTAAAAGTCATGCTATTGACTTTTACGTTGCAATTCAGTTTTATTTTGTTCATCCCTTATTACATTCTTGGTTATATATTGATTTTGTGATTTTCAATAACATTCTGCACAACATTAATTTGTTTATTGTTGGATAACCGTGATAACTTAATGTGATTTCAATTTTGATCCAAATAATGATATCATTTTTTCCATAACCATGCAACCCTAACGATAGTCATTTGTATTAATCCTGAAGAGAGTGTTCCACAACATAAATTATTTCACCAGAATACATTTGCAAAACTCAATTTGAATGGATGCATTGGACGTAACCAAGGCTATGATTCAAGTAGTAGACAAAACCCATCCATTACAAATGCATTTTTTTGCTCTGAAACAACAGAAGATTATGAGCAATAAAATGCATGTGTGTCGAATGGTGTGCGGAATATTGAATCGAGTCGTGCAAGCGTTCTGTGCTGAAATAATTGGTATCAGGAAGTACGGTAATTTATCAGGATCAATTCAAATGGTTCAAATGGCTAAGGTGTACCGCTACCCACAGCACACCCAGTTGCCTGGTTTCAATTCCAGCACAAGGCCGTTTATCAATCCGCAGAGAGCATGATAGATCTGTAAACAAACAATATTCTTTCATTTATCTGGTATGTCTTGTTGTCCCTCCCGAACCTATGTTTGGGTTCCCGAACTCGGCCAATTCAAGTCAAATTTACTACCATTTAATACCCTTTTTCACTACCTTTAGATCTTTTTTACAACCATCACGACACTCCGATGCAAGTACCAACAAGACATCTTTTGTAATTTTTACCTCCTTAACTTTACATTACACTTTCGTTTTTTTTCAAAAAGATGCCCGAAAGGGAGCAGTGTGGCGGGACGGTAGAATGCTCAGGGTACCCCAGTCATGGAGGAGGATGGGGGAGAGCACTGGTTAATTACTTCCTCCACCAACCTGGCAGGTTGACGCCCTAACCGCATAACCATGACCGCCCATACTGCCCTCAGATACAGAATCAATATTTTTCTTTGTCAAAATGGTACAACAACAAAAAATAATACCTAATTTTTCTAAAAATAATACCTTTTGAGAAAATTTACAACTTTTAAGGCCATTACATTTTGGCTTTTTAATTTATCACCTTTTAATACTTTTTAAAACCCTGCATACACCCTGATCATTTTATGTAATTTTTTGAACACCCACCGAATATTTTGTCTTCAACCCACAGACACATGTCAGGGCTTGTTCGAAAGTCCAAGGACTCAGCTGTCTGTATATTTTTACGGTTTGTTTCTAGCTTACTGGTTAAGGTAAAAATAGCGATTTTGAACATTCGAACTGAGATAAAGCCTTTTTTGTCACGGGTGCGCTCTGACTCTCCGAGTTTAAATTGCGGGTCTAAATGCATTTTATCACCCAAAGAACAACTCCAGTAGCTTCCAAGTAAACTATTTTGGTGCAAAAATCACCTGGTCAGGCAGTTCAGGGCATCTGAAATGCTAGCTGATGTCACTTGACTGGCAGTTTTCGTTCTGTAGATAAAAGTAGACGTGCCAAAGTACTCACCCAAAAGTAGGTTACTTCCTGCTGTGTTGCATGCTGTTTTTCATTACAACCTTCCTTTTTACACCTATCCTGATGGCAGCAAAACTCCCAATCCTTCCATATGTTTAGGAATAGGCTAGCTAGCAAGGCAAGTATGCTTTGATTCTCCAGCCCAGGAAGTAACTCAAGACATGACGTGACGTGATCAGGAAGTGGTTTGACTGGCTATAATAAAACTCAAATACTGTGTGTAATAAAATGCACAGATGATGAAATATCCAGATCCTGACTTTGTAGGAGTTTTCATGATCTATGTCAGTTCTGTTCATCACATTATTACGAAAATCACACAGAATGTGCATTAGAATGTGTAGATTCAGAATCCAATAAAAAATAATGTAAAAACCACATTTTACGGTTTGGGAGCAAACGCATGGGAGGCAAAACTTATTTTTACGTGACTTGGTAGTGAATGTGTTAAAACACAATTGAATTTGATCCTTGTCATGCATGGCCTTTTATTCAAGAGCCAGAAAGAAAGAAAAATATTGGTTGGCACATAGCCAAACATGGGGATAAGGGATGGGGACTCTTCCCTGAAACCATAAGGAACTTCATACACTTTCCACCCCTCATGCATCACTCACCACTTTCAATCACTCAAATAATAACAAATGTATCTAAAAATTACAAGAGGTTTACTGTATTTACATTTCTGTTCTGCATTTTTATAGACCACTTACTTTGGTAGTAATTACTTTGGAATCTCCTGGATGGGAAGACAAAGTCAGCAACGAACACCAATATCTGAAAGAGAGAGATCGAGAGAGGTCAGGTTTCACTTGCACACACACATGCACACACAGGTATGAATAAGTGGCTGCTGAACGACTGATGAGTGGACATCACTGTTGCCTTTGATAAAACACAAACACACAATTTCGGTCTGAAAATCAAAAATGTTCACATGGCCCAAAGCATATTGCCTTTTTTCATTTGGCACAACCCAGAGAAGTGGCTGTGTGCGCCTGTGACTTCTCTATTTCACTGTAAATGAACACTGTGTGACTGACATTCTTGTCTTTACAAAAGTTACAAAGACCTCTTACATGGGCCCAAGATTTAAGCAGTGTGTGTGTGTGTGTGTGTGTGTGTGTGTGTGTGTGTGTGTGTGTGTGTGTGTGTGCGTGCGTGCGTGCGTGCGTGCGTGCGTGCGTGCGTGCGTGCGTGCGTGCGTGCGTGCGTGCGTGCGTGCGTGCGTGCGTGTGTGTGTGAAATCAAACAGCAGGAATATAAGTTGCTGCATCCAAGAAGGACAGGAGAGTAAAGATGAAAGCAATTGATTGAAGAGAAGAGAAGAGAAGAGAAGAGAAGAGAAGAGAAGAGAAGAGAAGAGAAGAGAAGAGAAGAGAAGAGAAGAGAAGAGAAGAGAAGAGAAGAGAAGAGAAGAGAAGAGAAGAGAGCTCACCAGTCCCAGGATGAGGCCAGAGAAGAGGGTGGCCAGGGCAAAGATGACATACGAGCCCCACACAGGAATCCCCAGCTGTTCTGTCAGGTAGTTATGGCAATGCTGGAAACACACAAAACACAAGGAACCCTTAAGGGGGATTCATACTTGGCGTGACTGGTGTAAGTCTCCTTCATACTTCACTCGCGACCTCACTCGCGACCTCACTCGCGCCATCACGTGACCCAAAATGACGTCACACGCCGTGGCGCGAGCTGCCGTGTCGCGACGTCGTGCACTCCACATGTTTTGTAACATGTCGTGCGCCACCAGCGACCATGCAGGTAGGCAGACAAAGCAGGAGTTGCGAAGAGAGGCTACAACTACTGTAGGCTACTACAGAATGGATCCTGCACCATTTTAAGGATAATAAAATGTCATAGAGAGTTATTTTATCTTCTCTCTTAAATGTTGTTCAGTGAAACAATTGTTTACTTTGTTCAGAAGCACGTTGTGTTCGGCGATATATTTAAAAATTCTGCCGCCAGAACAATGCTCTCACATGGTCTTGGAATGATCTGGCAATGTAGGCTACAACAAAAAATATATGTTTCAATGTGGTAAGTCACAAGTCAGACGTTCAGTAGCCCTACAGCAGCCGTGTTTGGCTTTCTATTTTATACATCTGTAGAACTCACGCTGCGAGTTGCGAAAGAAACTGCCGTTTCTCTCATGAACAGCAGAGGGCACTTCCGACAATGCGAGCGAAAGCCTTCTGAAGTATGAATAGTCTGTCGCAAGTGATGACGTCATTAATGGTTCTCGCGCCACACGCGACAAAATGCGCACGTGAAGTATGCAGAGCCCTTTAGGCTGCTTACATAGTCGACGCCAGCAACGGAAACTAATGCATGTTGAAGGTGCACTGTGAACAGAGCAGGTACTGCAACTTCTATGCGACTCATTGAAACTGCTGCTGCCTATTGCCAAATTTAATATTTTCATGAATATTTACCAAATAATAAACTTATATTACCTAGTATGACCTACAGTACGTTTTGCAGCTAAAAATGGCGGACATGGAGAAGATCCATCTTTTCATGTATAAAAAGAGCAATTTCCCAGTCATAATGAACATTTGGAATTTTTGATGGTGGAGATAAGTATTCGTTTTTGTGAATAGGCAGTACAAATTCTGGAAAGAAACTGCTGAAAAATATTACGCAGCAGGGTTTTCCCCAGCACTTTACTGCTAAGGTAGACACCTTGACAAGACACGACTACCACCTTGACTGGGTCCCCTGAAAAGATAAAAATTTCATGCTGTGAAGTTCTAAAGTTGCAAAACCAAAAAATGTATACTTTTAACGCCCCACCACCTTGACTAACACAAATTTGGCGGGAAACACTTATGCACCTTTAACATGCATGAAAAACGCATGTTAAAGGATAATTTCAGTGAATTTCAGCATGCAGTTGCAATGGGGTACCTAAGTTCACTTCCATTCAATTTTTTGCAACTTAATGCCCCATGAACCATGAAGTAGAGGGTGTGACTTAGGTGCCCCATAATCACATTACCCTGGACTTGTCAGTACCTGAGTTTTTTTTTCCCTTTCTTCAGCCTTTTCCAAGATCCTGGTCATTGTAATGGGGGCAGCGGTTTGTTTACATTTCAAAAAAACATTTTTATTTGTTCCCAAAAACATCCAAAAGGTTATGCAACATCAGCAGACAAGTAGCAAACAGCGGTACTTTTTGGGCAAATATTTGGAGTAGGCCTATGTTAATTTTTAAAAAAAATGTAAACAAACGCTGCCCCCATTAGAATAGCTCATATCTCGGAAAGGGCTGAGCTGAAAAATGTGGCATCATCGGTACTGACCAGTCAAGGGTAGCATGAGCAATAAAAGAGCATATTGAAATTGACTGAAGTGATCCTTTAACGCCAAGGAGGTCTACATACTTACTGTATCATTGTTTAACGCATATGTGCATGCCTCGGCAAGCGTTGACTATGTAAGCCCCCTTAAAGGAACAGTCCATCACATTTCAAGAAATTGCTTGTATATAGTTAAGTCCCAGTAAAATATGACACTAAAATATTTCTGATACCAACAAACAGGGTGTCTACAGGATTGACCAAGTCAAAATTAATACCATTTTCCAAATAAAATTAAGACCAACTCGCGGCGTTTACAGGTTTTAGCAAGTCAAAATTAAGACATTTTAAGACTTTTTAATACCATTTTCCAAATGAAATTAGGACCAACTCGCAAGATCATACACAGGTTCAAATGAAGCACAAAAACCAATTGGTCATTTACATTAATGTAGCCGTTTGAAAACACAAAACTATACACAATGAAACTTTACACTAAATAAAATTCAATAATGCGTTCTAAATTACACTACATGGCTACAACTCCCGATTTCCGTCGCGAAGTTCATCACATGGCTGACATAATTATTCCTCCCTAAATTAAGCTCCACAAATTTAAGACATTTGGGTTGAAAATTTAAGACAAAATAAGACTTTTCAAGGCCTTATTTGGCGAAAATGACATTTAAGACTTTTTAAGACTTTAAGGACCCATGGCCACCCTGCAACAAATGTAAGTACTGAAAACACTGAGAAGAAAATGATATGCACATTCATGAATAATGCTGGGAAATACTGCAAATATGTGAAAATCAAAAAAGGGTGAACTGTGGTATTTCCAGTGTTGACATTGCAAACAAACAAATGCCCCGTTTCAACATTACAGTGATGAACATTCTTATCCACAAATGAAATACTTGCCACAAGATGCTGCATTTCAGCAACAAGGTTTTGACTGGGGTGATGCAGGAGTAGAACCTACCCGTATGAACATGGAGAGCTTGAAGAGCGCAGACATGGTGTTCATCCTGCCAGAGACAAACAAGAGCACAGCCAGGGTTAGCCAACACAGAGTCAACAGCTTGACACAGCTAGAGCACACTTAGGGTCCCATTCAATGTCTAACCTCCTGTCCTCTCATGATACGAAGAAAGAGGTAATTGACGACAGCAGTTTTAGTCAATATCTCACCAAGCATAATTCAAAGGTAACTTTCTCATTTGTGATCAGGATGTTGAATGGGGAAAAGTTCCCCAAAAGTTGAGCCGAGAAACTTCTTGAGTCCACAAGCAAGAGGAGAGGACGGGAGGGTAGGTATCGAGTTTGACCCTACCAAACTGTAGTCGTGCTGTGTGATGAGATGAGATGTGCAACTGTAGACTGCAAATTCCTCTAAAATTTGAATTATATTTACAAACATTTACATTTTCAAGCAACTGAAACATTTTAAGTATCTCAATCTCAGCATATCATTGATATTTCATACCTACAACACAATGCAGAGAGGCTCACTACGGACATGAATCACGTCGGACACGATTTCTAACCACCATGCAACATTTTCAGCCAAGATACAGCAGATACAGCTCAGGTCCAAACTCCCACTGTAGGAAATGTTTGTGGCCACTTTGCACTTCAAGCAAACCTCAATTCATGCTGCACAGGCCTGATAGAAAGAAATCCATCATATCTACTATGCATCATAATCAATTATATTTTATTCTCGCAAACAAATGGTCAATCCTGAAATAAGCCTCCGAGCCTGAATACTACCAGCCCCGGATGTATTAAGATGCAAGTGAAGACTCTTTTGTGACAATCTACACTAATGCTTGAGCTGCCCTAGTCCCAGGCCAGACTCTTTGACATGGTGTGTGTGTGTGTGTGTGTGTGTGTGTGTGTGTGTGTGTGTGTGTGTGTGTGTGTGTGTGTGTGTGTGTGTTTTCTGTATATTTCCTGTGCACTTTGTATCTAGTGATGTTGGCTATGATTATATCCTCGATTGTAAGTTACTTTGGTTAAAAAAAACGTCTTCCAAATGGAATCTAATTTAATAATGTATTACAAAACTCACACAACCAGTTTACTGAGAAGGCACACTGACAGACAGACTCACATGAGGGAGGAGGGACCAAACCAGGAAGACACTGGATCTATGGTCTGCCATTTCTTCTCGTCGACGAAGCTCAGGAAGTCATCTTTGGTCCGAGGGCCCTGATATCGCCGGAACACTCCCTCTTTACAGCTGAGAGGCAGAGGCAGAGGCAAGCAGAGACACACACACACACACACACACACACACACACACACACACACACACACGACTCATTCAGAGATTAACCGCTTCTGAGGAAACTGGCCACAAGGGACTTCCTGACTGAAAGAAAATGCACGGTATGTTTGAATGAAAGGTTTCAGTTCTGTCTCCAAAACAGAGATGTGGATTTCGTGGACAGTGTGAGAGCAAGAGCAAGCGAGAGAGAGAGAGCAAGCGAAACTCTGCACACACTCAGGAAGTGTGTGTATGAGATAAACATCAGCTCAATGTCTTCATGCTCATATTTTTAGTTAAGAGAAAGAATAGGACAACTATTCAGAGTACACCTTCATTGTGCTATGATAAATCTGCAACTGGTCAACTCATACTCATGACACCCTTGTTTTGTTTGGACTAAATACTCACTGGTAGATGGTGGGCAGGGAGGTGATGATGAATCGTCCACTGAGTCCTGACAAAAGAGATAACACACACAACCAGAGTAGTGAGGGAGGCAGTGGTTTGACGACAACTATTGCCAAATGTCATGTACTTTCATGAAATGTGGCCAGCTCTGTTCTTACGGTGGTGATTGTGTCACTTTCTAAATAACAGTCCGATTCTGCAGGGCCAGATGATGCAGGTTAGCAGGTGCAAAAGTCACCCCCCCACCCCCACCAAAAAAAAACTAAAAAAAAAAAAAAGAAAAAGAGAGCAACCTACTGTTGGCTGCAGGCAGTGTACCCATAGAACTCCGTACCTGGCTGTTCAGTGACATCCACCTTGGCAATGTTGATCCCCAGATCGTCCCCCCACTCGGCAAACTCCCCCCACACTGGCTGCAGCTGCCGACATGCCGGACACCACGGGGCAAAGCTGGAGGGATACAAGGTACAAGCAGAAAGAGTTGAAGAGTACAACAAGCAAAGGTCTTTGGTAACATGTCTGTAATATATCACTGACTATAATCTCTCTTGCTGGACCCAGAGCTGATCACAAACACCTCTCTAAGTTTGAGTGTAAAACCTACTGACATTATAGGAGTGGCTGAACACAATTAAAGAGAAAAAGATGTGGCAATGAGGCAGTTGTGGACAGGAACAGAAGTAACAGGAGACTAACAGAAAGGTTCAACATCACGTCACAAATTCCTGACGCCATCTCGAGACCCTGTTAAATGCGCTTTAAACATTCAGCTATATTCTCAAGTGGGTGCTGGCCATCACTGAATACGGAAATGTCCGAACACAAAATTATTTTGTGTCCATATCGAGGCTTTTTTATTTGAATCACTGCCCCATCAATATTATTGACATTATTGAAGAGTAAGTAGGCGGCATCCAACAAACTGGAAAACAGAATGATAAAGCAAATGTTTTGGCGTGCTAGAACAGAAGGCTGTTGATGAGTTAGCTCGCTGGCAGTTGTCACATGGGCTTTGCAGCTGGCTGTCTTCTTTCATACGGCTGTCCACACCACATTCCCATCCCCAGAATGGTGCAACGGTTTGACAACTTAGCCCACTTCATAACAAACAAGGTGGCAACATGACCAGTCTCACAACTGGACACCAAGCTAAAACTACTTGTAAAATCGCTGCTCATTCATGCCATACTGTTCATCTTCAAGTTCCATGCACCGTTCTGAAGTCAAATGTCATCTAACTGACATAGAAGCAACGAACTGAAAAGTACCAGACTCCATCTGTCAAGCTAATGTTATGCTGACAGGACCACAACCAACCTTAGCTACCAAGCTAGCTCATGTTTACGCAAACTGCAGCACTTTACAACGTGTTTTGTGTTTCTTAAACAATGTGTCATAGCTGGGCACCAATGCGCCTTTTAATGTACACGATATTGTAGCTAGCAGACTACGGTGTTTACAAACATGCTGTGAAAGCAGTAAACTAATGCTAGCTAAGTAGGCTAGCGCCAGGCTAACTGTTACTGTTAACGTTACCAGAAGCATGGTGGTGACTTCACTTACAATTCTATCATCCATTCTCCAGTCAGTATGTCTTCCCAGTTGCCGTCTGTGATCTCTCTGAGATTGTCCTTTTTGGCAAGAACTGGCTGCGGCGCCTTCAAAACTGCTAAGACACTAAAGAGGAGCAGATATGTTCTCCAAGAAACATGTTTTCTGGCAGCTCCTACTTCGTAGTCCAGCAAGGACGCCATGGTCGGGTCACAGCTCTCCTTTACTGTAAGCTCAACTTCCGCTTAGCATCAGTTGGCTATCTTCACACAGGGGAGGCGCTGCGCTGCGCTTTGAAAACAGCGTCGTGTCGTCAACTCATTCTGAACTCGTGGGCGTTTAACAATACTGTAGCTCGTTTAACATGACATTACTCGTAGGCCTATATCAGAATAAATCCATCGTTTAATATATATAGTGTGTGTGTGTGTGTGTGTGTCAGAGGCGATTCCTCTTTGAGTACAAGGGAGGCGCCGCCTCCTGTCCAAAATCACGGAGAATAGTATGTAAACTAATGCTTTACACAACTTAATAACATTGCTATTTCAGACCCAGCTCCATAGAAAATGCATGTGCTCAACTTAGAGATGAAACCAATCTGTTATAAGATCCCGAGGCTCGCACGAGTTTTTTTTTCCGCTCATGACAACGCAAGCGAGTCGAGTCTCAATGGACTTCAATGGCATGTGGGATTGTACGATTTTTCAATGGCAAAATGCTAAACGGTCATTGGCTATTGCCGTGAATTTTTTTTGATTTTGAGACTGAGCCTCACTGGGAGTGAATGGAGAAGAGAGAGGAGGGGGGAGGGACCGGAGACTGGAGCTCCGACTTGTGATTGGGTGAACCCCGTGTCAGTAGGCTACAGTGGTTGATTTCATTTCGAAATGCGGATATGTTATTAATTTGACTGAGAAGTTTCGTCGTGGTAACCAGTGGAGAAGCTACGGTGTACTCCAGTTTTGTGTACATATTCTTGTAAACCTAGTGACACTAGCGTTGCGAATAAAGTCTTAATAGTGGCATGTCCTTATCCTTTTTAATCTCCCAATTCAAAAGTTGAAGTTGCCTACTTTTCGTTAGGGCTAGCTTGCAAGAAAGCTAGAGAGCTATGCAAAATGCCAAGCATTGTGGATTAAATTCTGGCGAATTCCAGTCGTCCTTATGAGGAGAAAATGAATATCAAGGAGCAGAGCAGAGCACTGCCTAATATTGACTTGGTGAAAAAGGTAGGGAAGAACAACCGTTTCTTTTGAGCTTTCGTGGTGTCTTATCAACTGGTTAACTGCCAAGTCCCGTGAGTGGCGAGTCCTTGTTTCCTACTGTGTTGGCAATGTCTGGTAAATAATTAAAGATTTTGCGACCTCTAGTGGTAAGTTAAGCCGTGCACCCAGTAATGAACAAAGACAACGAAGGCAAACTAAATCACATCATTATGTGGCGGAGGTAGGCCTAATGATGATAATAATAATAATAAAAACATTTCCCTATGAATAGGCTACAAGGGGATAATGATTAATGATTAACAAATTTGTTTCAACAAGAGTCCTTTAGTGTGTGAGGCCATATGTGGCTCAGGACCAATGTAAGATGTGTGTCAAAATCCCCCCCCTCCCCCCCCTTTATTTTTGCGTTCTGGACATATTGTAATTGAACAGCCTCCCCTGTTTGACAGACTACCAGCCGCCACTGGTGTGTGTGTGTGTGTGTGTGTGTGTGTGTGTGTGTGTGTGTGCGTGTGCGTGCGCGCGCGTGCGTGCGTGTGTGTATGTGTGTGCGCGCGCGTGCGTGCGTGTGTGTATGTGTGTGCGCGCGCGCGTGTGTGTGTTAAAAATGTGACTCCAACTCTGTGTCTGTTTACAGAATGTGTCTGTGGAGGACAAGTTCCACTTTCACATGAACGGGCTGCAAATTCCATCACTAACAGAGAAGCCGGTGAAAAGCTTGGGCAAGTAGGCCTACTTCGATGCGTCTCTGAGAGACACGACAGCGATCCGAGTGATGCACTCAGAGCTGAAGACCTGGCTTGCGGCGGTGGACAGATCAGGCCCCCCGGGAAAGTTTAAAGCCTGGATATACCAGCATGGCATCCTGCCAAGGCTTCTGTGGCCATTGCTGATGTATCAGGTCCCAATAACAACTGTGGAGGCCTTAGAGCGGAACATCAGCCAGTTCCTGCGCAGGTGGCTGGGCCGAAGCAGGACAGTGGCCATGCGACAGCAGGGGGCCTGGACCAATTGGGACCATGCACTGATTCGGAAAATCACCTGGTCAGAACTTTGGAAGTCAGAGCCAGCGAGACTCAAGTTCTTGATTCATTCAGTGTATGATGTCCTCCCAAGCCCGTCCAACCTGCATTGCTGGGGTCTGGCAGAAACACCATCATGCCCGCTCTGCCCTGCAAGAGGATCTCTAGAGCACATCCTGAGCGGCTGCCCGAAAGCTCTGGGAGAAGGGAGGTACCGGTGGCGCCATGACCAGGTGCTGAAGGCAGTATCTGACACCATCTTTGTTGGAATTCAGCTAAGTTAGCACCAACCCAAAGCAAGGCCAAACATCGCTTTCGTCAGGGCGGGTGAAGAAGCTCCATCACAGCCAAAGGCCCCAGGAGGTCTCCTATCCACCGCAGGTGACTGGCAGCTGAAGGTGGACCTTGGGAGGCAATTGAAGTTCCCTGAACACATCACCAGCACAACACTCAGGCCAGACATGGTCTTAACCAGAGGCGATTCCTCTTTGAGTACAAGGGAGGCGCCGCCTCCTGTCCAAAATCACGGAGAATAGTATGTAAACTAATGCTTTACACAACTTAATAACATTGCTATTTCAGACCCAGCTCCATAGAAAATGCATGTGCTCAACTTAGAGATGAAACCAATCTGTTATAAGATCCCGAGGCTCGCACGAGTTTTTTTTTTCCGCTCATGACAACGCAAGCGAGTCGAGTCTCAATGGACTTCAATGGCATGTGGGATTGTACGGTTTTTCAATGGCAAAATGCTAAACGGTCATTGGCTATTGCCGTGAATTTTTTTTTGATTTTGAGACTGAGCCTCACTGGGAGTGAATGGAGAAGAGAGAGGAGGGGGGAGGGACCGGAGACTGGAGCTCCGACTTGTGATTGGGTGAACCCCGTGTCAGTAGGCTACAGTGGTTGATTTCATTTCGAAATGCGGATATGTTATTAATTTGACTGAGAAGTTTCGTCGTGGTAACCAGTGGAGAAGCTACGGTGTACTCCAGTTTTGTGTACATATTCTTGTAAACCTAGTGACACTAGCGTTGCGAATAAAGTCTTAATAGTGGCATGTCCTTATCCTTTTTAATCTCCCAATTCAAAAGTTGAAGTTGCCTACTTTTCGTTAGGGCTAGCTTGCAAGAAAGCTAGAGAGCTATGCAAAATGCCAAGCATTGTGGATTAAATTCTGGCGAATTCCAGTCGTCCTTATGAGGAGAAAATGAATATCAAGGAGCAGAGCAGAGCACTGCCTAATATTGACTTGGTGAAAAAGGTAGGGAAGAACAACCGTTTCTTTTGAGCTTTCGTGGTGTCTTATCAACTGGTTAACTGCCAAGTCCCGTGAGTGGCGAGTCCTTGTTTCCTACTGTGTTGGCAATGTCTGGTAAATAATTAAAGATTTTGCGACCTCTAGTGGTAAGTTAAGCCGTGCACCCAGTAATGAACAAAGACAACGAAGGCAAACTAAATCACATCATTATGTGGCGGAGGTAGGCCTAATGATGATAATAATAATAATAAAAACATTTCCCTATGAATAGGCTACAAGGGGATAATGATTAATGATTAACAAATTTGTTTCAACAAGAGTCCTTTAGTGTGTGAGGCCATATGTGGCTCAGGACCAATGTAAGATGTGTGTCAAAATCCTCCCC